>NW_013952443.1:45705-66254 GCF_001266775.1 Austrofundulus limnaeus | reverse complement strand
CACACACACACACACACACACACACACACACACACACACACACACATAATCTCCAGTTCATTCTGCCACGGGCACATAGAGCTGCTAATAAATAGTGACAATGTTAAGTACTGGCAAACAATGTAGTGTGGCAATGATAAATGTTATCAGACTTTAGCAGGTGCTCGGTCAGTCTCTCTACACAGACAGGATTATGTTTACAGGCGCTTTCTCTTCTTCAGGCATTGTGAGGGGATTGTGACGCTGTTCTGCTCCTCCTGACAAAAAAATAAAAAACCAGGACATTAGGGTCTGATTAAGGACATTTAAGGGGTCTGACTCTTCTGTGAACTGTCTGCTGGGAACATCTCTGTTCGGAATAATGCTCCTGACATCCAGAATGTGCTCATATGGTTTGGCTTGGCAACCGAAAAATCAAAGGCTTACTGATCTTGATTATGACTGAGTAAAATGTGTTACTTTATAATCACATTATTGTGTCGTTAATTCAGTTTTATAAATGTCAACCAAGCTTTTGCTGATTTAGTCCCTGATCCTTTAAAAACATAAAGATTCAGGCCTGGCCTGCATACACTGAAATTGTTTGTTGCACATTGTCAGCACCCACAATTAGCATATTCTCAGCGCTAAAGCAAATAGCTTTAGTTTTGTGCCAGCAGCAGACATGTCCATCCTGCACAGCAGGTGTGAGTGATTTGACTTTTATTTTGCATCAGATCAAAACCTACGCTGCACAATCTAAATATGATTACACTTCACAAACATAGCAGGCACAAAAGTGGCAGAGAAAAATATTTTTACGTGGTGAGCACCAGGGTGAAAAATGGAGGCACTAAAGTGGTATGTAGTGCAAAGATGGTACTTGGGGATGGGTTTGTCTTGCGTATGTAGGATAAACCCATCCCCAAGTACCTGCCTTTTTTATGTGAAAGCAGCACCGCAGCCTGTTGATCCTGTTCCTCACAGCTGCTACCAGCTCTATCCAACCATATATTTCACACAAAATGTGTCGCAAACAGCGCTGATCTTTGAGAATCAGTTGCTTTGAACCCTGGTAATAATTCACATATGTCCTCCATTACGCTGTTTAATTGACAGTGAAGTTCGAGACATGAATCTCCCTTTGCAATGATGTAAGCCCAAATTTAGCAGCTTGTAAGAAAATGTTCAAATTGGAAGCCCGAGTAATGCACAGGGCTCGATTAAGTTCTCAGTAAAATGTTTATTTTCAAATTTAAATACTCCATCTTAGTCCAGGCAGGTGTGGCATCAGAGTCTAAACAAAATGGCCCCAAATCACATGCTCTCACAATACTTATGGAAAACCCTGGCCATACCCCCTGGGGTGGTCCCTTACATCAGCATTGGAATGCAAACACTGCTGGAGCGAGGAACATGTTCAAAAGAGACTTTTTGATTCTCTTACTGTTTAAAGTAAACGACTAAAACCAATCACAAAGTATAAGACTATCTAAAATTAAGTTAATCAGTCACAAAGTGTAGAAGTGGATGAACCTGAGCCTCAGTGTTTAAAGTTGTTTTTGTTTTTCATGATTTATTCCACCATTCTGTGCTATGATGTTTTGATTTTCTTCTAGTCAATTTTTCATTATTAAAGCGTACAGAGACCTCAGTTATTCTCATTTGTTGCAGCTAAACAAGATATATTTTTAGGCCTAACCTTGGTATCTGAATATTTTAGCTGTAGCATATTAACTTCCATTTTCTTCAACATTATTTTGTGCTCTGAGTCTTTCTGCAGAATGTGATAATATTCGCCAATGTAATTTTCAAAATGTGTACAGGAACAGCATGTTAATATTTGATCAAGTCGAGAAAAAGATGCAGGTGTTCAGTCTTAATTTGCAGGAAACTGTGAATGAATCTGAGCCAAATATGGCGCATGGATCAGAGGAGGTGTCGTCTCCACTGTTGCTGTCATTAACTGTCAGTGTCAGAGCTGGAAATAACCCGAGCCGCCATGTCTGTTTCAGTTCCCTGAAGGCATCTGGGCCCCTGTTCAGTCAGTGACAATCCCCACACACAGCCTCCACGAGCAATTAAAATAAATCATCTGCTGTTTATCACCCTCTTGAATTTTCAGCATTTCACCCAAGTGGAGTTCTGTTCGCCACTCAGAAACACTCATGTGTAAACAAAAGGGGAGCTGCGTCATTCATAACTGAAAGGCTTTGAAGTAGTTAAAAACACTAACAAACGAGTCAAAGATGTCATTGACCAGAGTTCCTGAAACAGCCGTTTCTTCTCACTTCACACCCACTGAGTCACTGAATATGTGTCTAATTCACACTGCAACACTTACCACAAGTCCTTTATATATACTGTATTTAATGAACAGCGTTTTAAGATTATACATTTGCTTATATAAGACTTTTTATTATCATGTTTAATCATGTACTCTTAAAATCATCTTAAGGTTTTATTTATGGGTAGATAATTAATGAAACTAGCATTCATGGATTTGGTGCATATAGCCTGTGGCCAAAATAAAAATCTTGCTCAATCTGTTAGTGCTTATAGTTTGTGTTGGAATCGACTCTCAGCTACACACCAAATGTGAGTTTGATGTCTGTAAATTTGGCTGAGTTGTTCTTGTTTTTGTGTTCCATAAGGTGGATTTCCTGTGGTGGCCATCTTGAATTGCATTTACTCCAAAAAGGAATCAGCAGTTGATGTACACCCAGTGATTACCATCTGAGAGTTTCATTAAAATGCATCCACTGATTGAACCGCATGCACACAAGAAACTACATTATTGCTTGCTTTTCATAGCAGCGGACTATCTGTTCCTCACAAAGTCTTGAAGCTAAGTCAAAATACCTGCATGTGAAAGTTAGTAGTGTCGTCTGGGTTTTCCGATTTTGCAGTGACCCAGTCAAGTTCTAAATGTATATGGAGAATGTATTGGAGTCGTCCTCCGATGTGAAGGGAGGTCTTCTTATTCACAATACAGGTCATAATATTCAATTCAAATTTTTTTCTCTGATTATTTTTGTTTGTTTTTGTGGGGTCCTCCATATTTTAAATAAGTGCAATTAGCATCAGAAATCCAGAACAGTCCACACCCCTAAGGAGACCCGCATGTGCAGAAAACATGACGTCACACAGAGTTTACTAAGTAAATATGGATGCTACATACAGAGCCAAATAAATTATCTGCTGTGCTCGTTTCGTTCAGTGTTTACATTTTGATTTTGTCACTTCCAAACTATCTGGGTGCAGAATTGCACTTCAGGAAAGGAAGCAAAACAAACTCAAGTATTGATTCCACTGTGCTAATATTGAAAAGATTCAACACCAAGGTTAGTTTCTGTTGGTGTAGATTTTCAACCATATTAAACGCAAATTAGAAAACAGTATGAAGCAACTGGAGTTCTGTTCTGTATCTTAATTCATTTGAAGTTACAAATTTGAAATTGTATGATGTTGGTATCAGTAATATCATTGTTCAGATTGATCCATGCACCCCTTCTTTAGTGACATAAAAGTGGCACGAATAAAAATCTACAGTATGAATGTAGAGCTTGTTTCTGAGTTTATTTTCCATGCACTTGGAAAACTATGGTATATTTTATACTTTGATGAACTATAACATTTAAAACACCAAATATTTTGATGCTTCGGAGCTGATCCAAAAATTGTTGCGTGGTCTCTGACACTAAGACATCAGAAACACAAGCAAACAGGATGTCTGGAAGATGATGAAGCTCATTTAAACTCTTCACAAAATCTGAATGAAGTGTTTTCTTCTGTTCCTGTTAGACTGAAAGGCACAGCCCACTGCTAAGCGTGCGCTCTCGACCCTCTCTGGACGCTGGGAAGATGAGGGCGTCAGTCAGGATGACACGGTACCTGGAGTCCTGGGGAGCTGCTAAACCCTTCGCCAATCTCCACCATCGAGACAGCATGACCACAGACAATGGCAAGATCAACACTACAGTAAGTGACCTCTGTCTCTCGTTTTCTCTCATTTTCGTTGTCTTCTATTTGAACAAAAAAAATTAGCATTACAAGTTAAACAGTATCCATTCAGATTTGTTGAAGGCCTTATTTTTTTCAGGACGTCCCAATGGGGCAGTATTACCTCCAGAGACGAGAGAGGTGAACGATTTGTTTTAGCGAGATTCATATCATGCACCAGTACATTTTTAGTTTTTGTCAGAGTTTAAATATGTGCCCTCTTTTCCCCAAGATCCAAGTCTCAAAGGAAAAGGTTCGAAGAGGAGCTCAACGAACGGATGATTCGCACCATCGATGGCATCAACTCACAGAAGTAAGAACCTCGTTCACCACACAACCCAATTCTGCTTCTCGCTGACATTTATCTCTGACAAAGGCTGGTGGTAAAAAGAAATACAAGTATTGAAGCAGTTCCTTTTGGGATTACCAATCATAAAGCAACTTCTCATTTTGCCAAACACAAATTTATCCAAGTGGGGTTTATAGTGTGGAATCAGGGCAGAAGTGACATAGATAAATGTGGTATGCTGGCTCTTTGATTATTCATGTAAAAATGTGAAGGTTGCAGTCAAAACTTAGAATAATTTCATTACTATTTATATACAAAGAAGGAAAAAGGGAACAAGATATCAAAATTTAAGCCCAAGACTTGTTGCAGTAGAGCGTGCTTTTTCAAAGACAGTCGATGACTTTCATGCATGTGTTCACATTCAGAACCAGCACAAGTTCAAAATGCACTGCAGATTTTACCTAACATACTTTTGAATACAAAATACATGAGATAGAAACTTTAATGTGTGCCTTTCTGTTTGCTGATGAAAATACATATTTTACAAATGGTTGAGATTATGGCTTAGTGGCCAAATTAGTTTGAGCATCCCTGAGATTCTGCGACATAAATGCTGAGATTTTATTTAACAAGTGTAATAAAACAGTTTAGTGAAATGGTCCCACAGACCAATCCATCTTTACGTTCATCACATCATCTAAATGCAAAGTTGTTGCTGTGCCTCATCATTGATCTTCCCTCTGATTCGCATAGACCACGTGTCATTACTGAACCACAAACCCGTCTTCTCTTTCTGCACATTGACCGTTTTGGCTCTGTTACTGCCTCGCTCTGTAGCACAAAGGAGCATCAGGGTTGGGTGGACTTTGTCGTCACTTGAAATACCTTGTGAAAGTGTCTCAAGATTACCATCCTGCTGTGAAAGTTTGGAAAACTGTAAAAATGCTCTCTCATGATCTCACTACCGTGGGTATCCCAGTAGTTTCCCTGGCCTTGTCTCAGTCGTGGTTGAAGTCTAGACATGAGGCCAGTGTGTTCTGTTCAAATTCTGATTCTCTAATATATTACCTCTTTGCTAAGCAAGTTGGCAGTTGTGATATCTCTATACACACTTGTACCATTGGCACAGTTACCTTTTACATCAAGTACAGATGTACCACCTTTGCCAGATCCTCAACATCTACAGGAAAGATAATGTTTCCAACTATGAAGTCAAAAAGTGTGTAGAAGCTCTACCTACTCAGAGTCAGCTTAGGTGGACCAGCCAGGTCATTCGAATGAATGATGCCAGACTGCCAAAAGCTGTCTTCTAGAGAAATTCAGCATGGCAAAAGAGGAGTGAGGTCGTCCAAAGCTTAGATACTGTCAAGCAGCATCTGTCATTATTCAACATTTCCTTTTGTCACATGGGAAACTGTGGCAAAAGACCAAAAGATCTGGCAGCACGACACAAATAAGGCGATCTTCATCATGGAACGCCAGAAAAGCAACCAATCTGACCTCATCCAGAGTCAATGCAGGCTCCTGTCCACACTGTAGTAGAGTATGTTGTCACTTTCTTGTACTGTATTCCCAGTGCCCACCTTAAGACTTTGTCTTCAAAGTCCATCCATGTTCTGGCTGATTAATTTCAGTGTTGTAGTAGGGTGGTAACAGTCCATTCATTTATACCATAACTTTATAAAAAGTTTTGCACATCATTAAATTTAATGTATTTCAAGAACTACAGATAAAAGTTTCATATTTGATTTGTGGATTATTATTTGGTTGGTTGGTGCACAAAGTAAAGAGTCATTGAACTATGCTCACACGGAACCTTCAGTTGGGAAACCTTGTTTGTTCAGCCCCACCTTCCATGGCTTCCATCATCAGGATAATGAGTCCCATCACAGTCCAAAAGTAACCATGGCCAAAAATGCTTCCTGTGACATTTAGCTCACCATCCTCAAAAACAAACCAAAGGATCTCCTGCCAACATCCTGCTGAAGAGAGTCAGAGTTGTTTTATGCAGCTGGATGGATCAAAACAAATCAGACAGTTTAAAATGGTGCAACTGATCTGCAATTGATGTATTGCTTTAGTTATTTCACACTCAATCATTCAATTAGAAACACATTACAGTATTTCATGGCTCCAAGTTTCAGTGCTGTAAGGTTTAACAGGAGAAAAATTCTTGTCTAAGTGCTCAAAACGACCTTTATGACAGTTTCTCCCAAGGAAAAAAACAGAACAAAAGCACAAGGCGAAGGCAGCACCACCTACGCCACCACAGCCTGTAATAAGAGAAATGACTTCCGGTCTTCTTCACTGTCTGCTTCTGTTGTGTCTCCAGACAGTGGATGAAATCCGAGGACATCCAGAGGATCTCATTGTTCTTTCACAACAAAGCTCTGGAGAAAGAGGTAGGCGAATGCATACAAAACTGCCATCAGGAAATAAATCAGTGTGATGAATCAGAGCTGAGGAGTTAGCGAGAAGATGCTCAACTTTCTGTTTCATACTGTAACTTTGTATTCTTATTGTCGTTTTTACACTTTTATGTTTCACATATAATATAAAGACCTTCTAGTTATGCCCTGGATCAGTATGTTTTACTGTTGATGTCTTACTTTTAAATTCTGGACTCGTCTCACCTGTCATCTCTCAACAGTACAGATCCACTACGCTACCTGCCTTCAAGTACTACGTCACCTGTGCCTGCCTCATATTCTGCGGCATATTCGTGGTGCAGGTCCTCGTCTTGCCCAAGTAAGTCTGCACCTTGTTTTCATGCCGATTTCCACGCCGCTCTTACCGGTAGCATCAGCCCGCCTCCAGCTGTGGCGGCGGGCTGATGTGGAAAAAAAAAGCCATTTGACGCCAGCTGTGTCATCAACAGGACCTCGTCGGAGTAAAAAGGCAGAATGTTAAAAAGGCAATGGAGATGAAAGGGCACTGTGTCTGCTCGTGATTATAGATCAGGTGAATCAAAGCGTGGCGGCGCTTCAGCGGCGAGGAGAGAAACTCGCAGTCATGCTAATTTACGGCTTCTCTGAGCCGGAGGTGTAATTCAGCATCTGAGAGACCATTGATTTTCTAATTCTCCCCTCGCGCTCTCATGCTGTTCATTGCTACATTGCTCTGCACTTTTGGAAATTACATCATCTGTTTTATGGCAGACGTCCTTAAATCCACTGTGCAGTGGTCATCCTGAGAAAACCATCTGACATATTAACAGCTTTCATTTTGAAGCTTCTGTACAATCCATTGTTGGGCTACATAAGTGTAAATGGATTGCAGGTCAGAAACAGAACACAGCAGAATCTCATTTTCTGTGTGAGGCCCTGCTCAGCACTAAGGAGTGTGTTTGTGTGTGTGTGTGTGTTTCAGAACTGCCGTGCTGGGGATCTCCTTCGGCCTGACTTTCCTGTTTTTGGCTTTGATCCTGCTGCTCTGCTTCGCCAGTCACATTCTGGTGGGTTTGCGAGGATTTATCAATAAATACCCCTCTCACACAAACTCCACGTTCTTCTATCCTCATAAGAACTTTCCATTGACGTCCATTCATTTTCCAGTCATTTCTATAGCCTGACCCTCAACCCTACCCTACCCTAACCTTCACCCGGTCCATATCTAACTCAGCACCAAACCTAAACTCAATTCACACCTTAGTCTTAAACCTAACCCCCAACCCACCAACAGCATTTGAACTCAAGGGGACCAGGCTTTTATCCCCAATAAGGATTAGTGCATCCCCAGAAGGATGTATGTACTGGAAAAATGGTCCCCACAAGGTAAAAAAAATACGTGTACACACAAATACACACATACTGCATCATGTTTTTATATCTCTTTCCATGGACTTCTATTCATTTTTCATCCATTTCTATAGCCTGACCCTTACCCTAAAACCTAACCACCCATCCAAAGACAGCATTTGAACTTATGGGGCTAGGCTTTGGGTCCTGTAAGGAGCAGTGAGTCCCCACAAGGTAGTATATTTTGGGAAAATGGGCCTTACAAGGTAACAAATGCTAGATCACACACAGGCTAATCCACATACATACCATGGTGACTCATAAAAGTTTGGGAACACCCCGTCTAGGTGTAGAATAATTACACGAGTAAAACATAATTACTGTTTGGGATGGTGGTTTTCATTATTAGTTTTTAGCTAAATTACTTTTTAATTATTTATTTAAAAAATGAAGTCATAATCATATTGAAACTGTGCAAGACACCCCTTAAAAGGGATCGTTCAGGCATTTTGAATTAGGGTTCTGTGGAAAGGTTATGAGCAAGCACCTGTTATAGATAGCTCTGTTGAAGACCTCAGTTCAGACAAATGACAGAACCCATGAGGTAACGGCTAGTTTGAGCTGTGTGAGGACCAAATTGAGTCCCGCCATCTTAACCTCCAGTATCGAAACGTTCATGCAAACACTGTTTTTACATCACCATCAGTTTCGCTTTAAATGGCTGTTCATAAAGGATTTGTTGGGTATTTGCAAACACAAACAGTGGTGGAAGCAGCTAGCTGGAGTGTGTCATATCATTCACATGAACCATGATGAAATTTGAAAGATTTGAGTTGTTTTACTATGATAGCAATGTGCTTTGGAAAAACGCTAACAACAGTTTAAACTATCCCTTTAAGGAGTCAGTTGTCATCTCTGCCAGGTAGCTGGTTCTATTTGAACTTTACTGACTGTTTTAAAATGACTTGTGTGTGTTCTTTCATCTTCCAACAATATTTTATTTCTTCAGGAAGGACATCATTACCGGGACAAGCTAATAGTTTAAAAGTTATTTAAATATCCTGACACTTCAAAGCAATTTTCATTTTCTGAAATTTCACAGATTGATGCTTTGAATACACTCCAATCTCTAAATGGCTCACATGCATTTGACAAATATAAGATAAARATGGATTTCTTGAAAATGCACGCCAACACTTTTTTACTATTGCTTCATCATTTGCTTAATATATGTATTGTGCAGTCTATTTTCCCTGATGCCTGGAAGTTTGCTCAGATTACTCCCATTTTTAAATCTGGTGATCCAACAGAAGTTTCAAACTATCGGCCAATTTCTGTTCTTCCTATTTTTTCTAAGTTACTTGAAAAAACATTATTTAATCAACTACTTCAGCATCTAGAAGCTAATAATATGCTAAGCAATAGCCAACATGGTTTCCGCACGTCATGGTCAACCATGTCTGCATTAATTTTATTCACTGAACAAATACGTGCTGCTTTGAACAAAGGTCAAGTAARTGGTGCTGTATATATTGATTTTCGTAAAGCGTTTGACACAGTTGATCATTATACTCTTCTTACAAAAGTTGATTTCTTTTCAACTTTCATCATCTGCAATACAAATGTTTTCCTCTTATTTGACTGATAGGTGTCAAGTTGTGAAACATGGAAGCTCTGTGTCCGGGTCTCTGCCCTGTTCTGTGGGAGTTCCGCAGGGTAGCATACTGGGCCCATTGCTTTTCCTATTATACATAAATGACCTTCCAAAAATATTGAAGTATTCAAATATTTTAATGAATGCTGATGATACTGTTCTTTTTTGTCTGATTTCAATATTGAATCTATTAATAGTCAGTTACAAGCAGATCTTCAGACATTTCATGGTTGGCTTCAAGATAATCTTTTGTCAATTAAAGTTAAAAAACTGTGTGCATGTATTTTTCCTCACCCAGGAGATATTTCAAAATAACAAATCAACTCACTTTTTTAAACAAACCCCTTGATATTGTCACTACCTACAAATATCTTGGAATTACTTTGGATTCTCATTTGACTTATTGTGATTATGTACAAGTCTTAACCACTAAGTTGAAACAGAAATTATACGTTTAATCAAAAATTAGATCCAATCTGACATCTTCTGTTTCAAATACAGTATCTATCTTCATGCCATTATACTCTCAACCATGTCGTACTGTTTACCTGTTTGGTCTCTTACAACAAATGAAATCTTAGAACCCATAGTTAGGCTCTACAACAGGGCCTACAAAATTCATAAAAAACTTCCTGGTTGGACTCATCACTGTGCAGTTCTTTCATTGTCATATGCCTTGACTTTTCAGAATTATGTTTTGTATAGTGGTATTAATTTATATTTTCAGATCTTCCAAGGTGCCAATTATGGAACTCTCTGTGCATTGTTGCCCAAATCAAATTCTGGAAGTGGTCATTCAACTAGATCTGTTACAAAAGGACAACTGATATTACCAACTTTTAAAAACTGTTACGGCCAGAGGTCTTTCTTCTATGTTTATACTAAAGCATGGAATGACATTCCTCAAAACATAAAGTCCATTTCAAAACTACAGCCCTTTAAGAAGAATCTTGTCTGCCATCTGCTGGACACTTTTTGTTGTGCTCATATTTAGACGTCCGATTTTGCAAATGCTGCCTTTTTTGAAATTTGGTATGCTTGTTTGTCTTTGTGTCTATGGTGTATAATGATGTGATTGTGATGCTGTAATTCTGAGTGTTTTATGTGCTGCAGAACAGGAACCTGCTGTAAAACAGCAATTATGCTGAGTCAGGCTTGATTTTTAATAATCTTTTCCTGTTAAATAAATAAATCAAATCAAATCAAATCAACAACCATAACCATGCATGTAAGCATGTGACAAATCTAGCAACTTTTCACAGTGTTCTTGGAGACTTATGGAGGCTTTGGTGACTTTCCTCAGTGAGCAGCGAGTGGTGTCGTGAGTCCCTCCCACTTTCCAAAGCACTGACAAATGGTCTGACTCACTGAAGCCCCGGCTGCAGTCAGAGCAGAGAGGAGACCCAAACGAATGGGCAAAGCTGCTGCTGCTCCCAACCTGGCTAAAGGCTCTGTCACACTATCTTGATTTAGACAACTTATGCCAGCTTATGAAAGGTTTGTCCAACACTAAAGATGTCTAAAAAAATCTACTGGAAGCCTTTTTTGGACCTATACATTTAGATCAAAACCAATTAGATCAAGTATGTAAAATAGTCAGAACAACATTTTCATAAGTCGGCATAAGTTGTCTAAAACTTTTGTGTGACAGAGCCTTTACAGAATGGGGTGTAATTTTTGCTGTAAAGTTTTTTTTTTCTCTGACACTGGACACTGTCTCACGAATCCCTGGACCTGACAGCATTTGACTGACAGGCAGGGGCAGACTGGCTGCATGGCTACTGGTGATTTCCCTGGTGGGCCAATGGGCTGGTTCAGCTTGTGGAGGTGCTGCTGCGCTCGGTCACACAGCGCGCTATTGTTTTTGCGATGCAACAATGCCTCTGTAATTTACGTCCAGTCAGCTGATCTGTTGTGGAATTGACGTCTAAACACATGAATGAGCGCTAGACCAGAAAAGCTTGTCCCACAAAGCCCATCGTCTCTTTGGCACTTAATAACAACTCAGCAGTGACAAAGCAGAAAGCTCTTGTCCCTACTACATAAATTAAATCTGTTTGTCTCTCAGACCCAGAAAGATGCACAGTGCTGTGGCTCAGGCTCATCAAGTCATGCTTCTGTGGAACATTACCTGCCAATCACCAGGTGTGCTATGTGGGTGGGCACCACACCTCAAATCAACTCCAGGCCTTCTATCTGCCTAATTGAGAATGGCATCACAAAGAAATTGCCCACACCTGCCCATGCAATTGCCTTTGAGTTGACGCCTTTCCCATCTGGGAGGCTTTGTCAGTTCAATCAGAAGTACTGGCAAATTTCCAAATATGCAAATTAGGTGATGACATGATTTAGCCATTTCTAGTGGCTTTTAGGACTGCAAATAGCAGCTTTTTAACTGAGGAGTTGGCAACAGTGCATGTTAGGTTAATCACAATGACAGTTTGAGGTAGTTTTGCTGCTACTGTTTGTTCCTGGACGCTGTATGAATATTATGTTCAGTTATTTTTCTCTCTTGTAGAAAATCTGCACATACATCCTTGTGCTACTGAGACATTAGTTTTAACTACCTGGTATTTTTGTCACTTGTTTGTGAACAAATTCAAAGGTTTTCAGTACTGTATGTGCGATAAATACGTATACACTCGATGGATCACAAAAAGAACCCCTCTTTAAATTCATTCAGAAACTCTGCATCTGGAGCCCCGAGCTGCGTCACATGAATAAACAATTTCATACATTCCCTGCCAGTCTCCACTTTTGGTCTCCTACGTCTGTGGAAACCGCTGAGAGGCTCAGATTTACCCTCTGATCGCATCGTAGGTTTTCTACTATCACAAGACAAAACTACAACCTTTCATTGGGTGATTGGTCATCATCACTGTGAGTCCTGCGTTCACTGTTGCAAAAAAATAAAATAAAACTAGATGCTGATAACACAAACTGGATCTTGATCATTGACCCATATATTGATTTATAAAACTTGGATTATTCACAATTCGATTTTAAGCCTTTGAATTCATCATTCAACTTTTTCTGGTTTTGTCTGGTCAACTTTTCTGTTAAACAGAACTGCTCAAAGGACTGCAAATCATCCACCACTTTACATGCCAAATAAAGTATAAAAAATGTGAGATAGATAAGTACATAAAATGTATTGGAGATGACTCTCAGCAACTAACACAACACATTTCTACACATCCCCCAATTAACATGGTCAGAATCCCATAGTTTATGTCAAAAATAAACTGAACAGAAAGAAAATTGTCTGTAATTTAGACAAATTAAAGTAAGAACACAGTGATATCACGCTATAAAGAACTCTAGGCTAAAATTTGACTAAATATGGACCGTAGCATTTCATCATGGTTTGGTTTTAAAATATGGGATTAAATCCCACTCCCCCTCATTAAAGTACAATACAGTTTTTATTACACAAACGAGGCTTACCCTGTCAGACAACCTAATACAGTATACGTATGTGATGTGGACACTATGAGTGCTTTGGGGCTTTAACATAGCAGGGGTCTTCAGTGTTTTTCAGTCTGGGGACCCCAAACTGCTGGAGAGATGGGGCAAAGACCCCCCCCCCCCCCACTTACATATTTGTGTATGTTATAATTAAAAAAACAGTGATTTATAAACATGCCAAACACAGTTGATGCTAATGTTTAATGGTGAATTTTAAAAAAAGTGCAATCGGTTGGAGTACATGTTAGGAATGACTCTCAACTACTACCACGCCTTGTTTCAGCTTAATAGCTGAAAAAAAAACTGACTTTTAGAGTTTAAGCCATTCTCGCACTCAAGGGAGATATAATTCAAAATCCTCTTTTCTAGCTATTAAGTATATTTTGTTGTGTACTTGGAGTCTCTAGGAGTGCAGAAAAGTTGATTTTAGTCTCCCCTGGGTCATATTTTTCAATGTGTTAAGTTTCTGTATTTTCTATTATATTTTGTCAAACAGTAAGGTATTTCCTGTGGAACTAAACAAAGTTATAGATTTCCAGCTTACCAGTTTCGTGAATTCGCGATTCTGCAGGTTCGTCGTCTTCATTCTCCTCTGGTTCTGGGTCAGACTCTGGTTCTGGGTCAGACTCTGGTTCTGGGTCAGACTCTGGTCCTGGTCAGACTCTGGTTCTAGTCAGACTCTGGTTCTGGGTCAGACTCTGGTTCTGGGTCAGACTCTGGTTCTAGGTCAGGCTCTGGTTCTGGGTCAGACGCTGGCTCCAACATAAAAGTCTGGATGAACAAGTCTTCTGTTGTTGACATTGTTTAATTAACTTGTAAATAAAAAGTTTCTGTGCCGCAGCTCTGCACTCAAACTAGAAAAATGGAAAAATGAGGTGGCGTAGACCATGATCACTGGCTCGTTTGCATTTAAAGAGACCGCGTCAAAACGAGTTGATCTGAGGTGCACCTCAAATAAGGAGTGAAAGAGGGGCTTGGAGTTACAATAAGGAGGAGTTCAAACCAAAGCATTGCATTTTCACTTTATATCGAGCCCAACTGAATGATTTAAATGTGAAAAAGAAGAATTTCAAAGCATGACATATCTCCTTGAATGGTTAATATGTTGCAACTTTGAATCCATGATGAAAACTACAGTATTTTATGACGAACAGTATTTTTGCAAACATAAAGAAGTTAACAGAAAGGAAAAAGATCATCTCCTGCCTCTATAGTTTTGATGACCAGCAGTAAAGCTGACAAGACTGAGTATAAAATATGTAGTTTCAGAAAACTATAAATGCAAATTACTCTTAATTCTCTTTTTTATAAGTTTTATTTAAAGAGCTGCAATGTCCACTTTACTAGGAACTATGTACTCTGTGATTATAGTTTTATGATTGAGTAGATTAAATGAATTTTAGTTCTTTTATAGTTGGAAAAAGACAGAAAATATTATCACTGCAGCTCCATTTCACTTCTAATTTATCCAGCCCCACTGGAGTGAAGGGTAATATTTCCACGCTGACACAGGTGCCGGTCTCATGAGAAATATGGGCAATCAATAAAAGATTTCTCCCTAAAGAGCCCATTTCCTCCTCCTTCCTCTTCAGAGTATTATCACTCAGTAAGTGGGTCACTCTTAATTACCGGGGGGTTATCAATAACCTTGACTCTGTCCTGACCCAGATGTCGGTGTTGCACATGGCTTAATTATGAACAGAAGGCAGGAACAAAAGATCAGGTTTGATGAGTTTGTAAATCAATTTAACACCGACTGCCTTCCCAGCGAGAGTCGCCGCGGTCACTGCTGAAAGAGCGCCTAATGGGCTAACCAAGAAGCTCGTCTGCCGTACTCTCCGGGTGTTTGATCTGCGCATGACTGCTTGGCTGCACAGACGTGGTTATTAACGAGGCGAATTATTGCAAAGAAACGTTCTCTGTTCGTCTGTGAAAGAGTTCATCACACGCTCAACGTGATCAAACGCACTTTCTTGGAAAACGAGGAAAGAAGTCTCAAACCGATGAAGGGATCATTTATAAACGGCTCCTCTTTAACAAGAAATAGGAGTGCTCTGCTCCGTGTAAGATTTGTTGCAAAGAAGCCCAAAGAAATAATCTATCAAACACAAAATTCTTTACTTTTTGTGCCAAGTTTTTTTTTTTTTTTTTTTGGGGGGGGGGGGGGGGGGGTCTTGCTCCATCTCGCCATCAGTTTGGGGGTCCCAGACTGAAAAACATTAGAACCCCCTGGCGTAGCGGTTAGCACTGTTGCCTCGCAGTAAGAAGGTCCTGAGGGTCAAGCTCCAGTTTAGATCTGGGGTCTTCCTTTGTGGAGTTTGCATGTTCTGTTTGTGTTTGTGTGGGTTTTCTCTGGTTTCTTTCCACAGTCCAAAAGCTCGCAGGTTAGGCTGCCTTCAGGCCTCCCTGTAAGAAGAGATCTGTGGTCTCAGTGGTTAAATACAGAGTTGTACAGTAACTAAGTACAAATACATCTTTACTGTACTTAAGTAGAATTTTTGGGTATCTGTACTTTACTGGAGTAATTATTTTTCAGCCTACTTTTTACTTCTACTACTTACATTTTCACACAGTTATCTGTACTTTCTACTTGTTACATTTTTTAAAAAGGTAAGAAGTAGAGGTTTTTATTAAAATTTTGCTTGTTTTCATTCCAGCTTGTTATTGTAAAATATAAATACTATCCATTTAAATTGTGCCTCCTAGATTGTGAATATAATTGTGGTTGAATGAGAAGTATAAATATATAAAATCCTGATACCATATTAGTTTGTACACAAACAAATCATGTCACACTCCAGCAGGACATAATCATTAAAATAAAAGGACTGTACTTAAGAAGTATTTGTTTTTCATGAATTATATTATTAGATTTGGTCGCAGCCCTCAGATTTTCATTTTGGAGAAAATGTTTGGGCAGCCTTGATATATGTATATAAACTGAAACAGACTGTCCATCCATCCATCCATCCATCCATCCATTTTCTGTTCACACTTCTTCCTTTCAGGGTCACTGGTGCCCATATCCAGCAGTCACAGTGCGAGGGGCGGGGTACACCCTGGACATGTTGCAAGTCCATCACAGACTAGACTGGTTCATCCTAAACTGAACATAAATAAATTATTTTAATACGATATAGTCATTGCTGTATTTTTTAGGAGGTCACCTCCTAATAAATGTCATTATGTAAAATCTAACTGCTCATTTTAAATCAATACTTTTACTTTTAATACTTAAGTACAAAAAATATCAGATACTTTAAGACTTTTACCCAAGTAACATTCCCAAAAGAGACTTTAACTTTTAAGTAATTTTTTTGAAAGATAGTTGTACTTTATACAACACTGGTTAAATAAAAATAAAACACTTGTAAATCAATCCTTCTCAGGATAAGATAATCTCAGTTTGAGACTGGCTTGAAAGGCAGAGGGATTTATGCATTCCTTAAATAAATGCTCGGCTTTGATAGCTTCCAGGATACATATATTTTTATTTGTAGAAGGGGAAATAAGTAAAAGGATTCTTTAGTGTGGGATGTTCTTTACGACAGGGATGTATGTTGTGTTTGTCCACTGCTTCTTCCCTCCTTCCTCCTCCTCTGGTCACTTTTCCTGTTTCTTTGCCTCCACAGCAGGGAGGGAAGGGCTCGGTCTGCTCCCTTCCATGGCTCCCGACTTCCTCTCGCATCATTGTCACCAACAACCCCTGGCTGCGATTGGTCCTCACCATGACGACCACCGCTCTCATCCTGGTGATGGCCGTGTTCAACATGGTAAGATTCTAGTTCTGATGTTTTGAGCGTGGTTCTACGCCTGGAGAAACTGCAGCTCTGTGTACGTCTTGCTCAGAGAGCTGCAGCCACTTGTTCTTTAACATAATAAGTACCGCAGTGCCTGTGGTATGAGAGTAGAGCACTGTAACAGTACAGAGCTGCAATTAAACCAATTCATTCCTGCTTTTCATGCACTGCTGAAATATAATTATCGTGTTTGCTCTGTAAACTGTTGCCACGTTTTATTCACTTAATAACAAGGCTCACAGATGCTTGCAAAACATTTTGGGGAACTTAATAACAGTGCTTTTATTTTTTTATTCTTGTGGGATTAAATATCTCATTATTCCTCATTAAACTCATAAAGGTGGGACACCTTTGCTTTTTTTATAAGTTTATACTTACAAGAAGGAGCTCACAAGTATCCATGTTTATAGTGGTACAGAAACTTATTTATAAATTAATCAAGTCTCAGAGGTGATTTACTACATTTTGCTGATCCTGATGTATTTAGAAAACCTGAACCAATCACTGAATCAGATTTCATTTTCAAGAAGATTCTCAGAAATGTCACAATAAAACTGTAAAAATCTTAAGATAAAGTTCATAAATACACTGATTTTTTACTCATTTTACATGCACACAGATGTATAAAGAAAATTAGATTTTTTTTTCAAAAACACCATTTTAAAATTTATTCTACGTCTCGCTTTAAGTTTGCCCCCTCCTTCTCGTCCTTCGACTGCCTGCTCTGCAGCAGATAATGCCCCCTCCACACACACCGCCTCACTCTGCCAGCTAACCCAGGGACCTTTTTTATCAAACTTCTCAATGTGGATTTTTAGGCTATAGTGTCGAGAATTTCTGAAATTTACTCCAACTTTCTGACTTCGGTGTAAATGCAAGTTATCAAAGTTCTTATGACTAAGATTCACTCAAGAATCAACATTAGCCAAAACAAGAATGACTCTAACTCAGCCAGTTTCGAACATTTTCATTAACTTAAATTATTATTGCAAAATTGAATTACTCTTTGATTTATTACGTTCAAAGGGCCAGCTGTAATTAACTTCAACGTTTTGTGTTGAACTTAGATGAAACACGAAACGTCGCATTCCTCGTCTCGTTGCTACAGCTGAGCATTGCTAACAAACAATAACTGAGCTCTGCATGGTATTTCCTGCACAGAAACAGTGTTTTAACACATCATCTTTTAAACACTGAAAAGTACTATATGTACATCTGACTAAATGCAAAATAAATAGAAAAGAAATATTATTAAAAGTAAAAGAGTTTTACTCACTGTTGAGTTTTGATGAGTAGCTGCCATCTTGAATTCTGTATTTTCCCACTTTCTGACAGGGAATTCTCATTGATTCAAGTTTGAATCATCGACTTGCAATAAAACTGGGCCACAGCATAATTAGCTGAAGAAAATGCAACTAAATGAAGATTTTACACAGCAAATTTTGCTAGCTGATGGCTATTGTTCAACTCAAAGCTCCTCCACCTAGTGGTTGGATGCTATCATTTGCATCAAAAAGCATCAAAATGCATTATGGAAGATGTAATTTATGGCCATTGCAGGCTTAAAGCAGCATACACATTTTAAGATATGAATACATCTTTAAAGCTCTTAAAAATGAAATGCAGTGGCTGACCACATTTGGCCCACGGACCTTGAGTTTGACATGTGTGCATTAGGCCTATTTCTAACAGCATTTTCAACAGTATTTCCAAGAAGTCTGATAAATACGGTCCCTAATAATATTTTTATTATAACTTGATAAAGCCCCAGCATTGAAAAAGGTTCATTTTCTTTTACACAACACAGAATATTTAACTGTAAAATATGAGAAATGATTGTTTATTAAGCACTTTTTTGTGACCTCTTATTATTTTTATTGCTCTACAGGAACTGGTAAATGAATAAAGTCTGACCATTATTGAGTCAAAGACATTTTGAATCAGATACACTGAGAACAAAAAACACAATATTATTGGTGCAGTTGGTTTCCTCAGCCTGTGTGTTGTTAGGCAAATAAAAATAGAACAGGAACAGCTCATAATGAAAACATTCAGTGTTAAGAGTAGAGCTGACACCAGCTGAATATAGAAACCAAAGAGAAACTATAAAAATATCCACAATTCTCTTCATATTCCTCACATCCAAAGGTGTCAAACGTTACAATAGCTGCAGATTATAATAATTATTCTCCTATGATCCTGATTTGACAATGAATTTTTGAAGAAAGCAGATGAATAACTTGATGAGAAACATTGGAAAGGAAAAATGGAGTGATTTAAATTTGCTCTGCAAACATTTATCTTACAGCAGCAGCCTGGATATATGAGCTCACATGGGAGTGTTAACCCCACATCCTGTCTTATCTGTTTGTTAGTTTTTCATGGAGGATCCTGGAGGATCTGTGGACGACATCCTGCCGACTTCTCCCTCCCTCCTGAATCTAACCAACAACAGCCTGTCTGACAGCACAGAGAGAGACTCGGACAAAAACAAGTTTTATCTGCCGGTAAGAGACACACTGATGACTGCAGAGAAGGTACTACTGGAATTCAATTTCAAAAATACAGTAAAGTATTACTAATAAATACATACATACAGTATATATTTGAGACAAAAATGCAGGTAGAGAAAATTAATTAATGGATTACATATAAAGCACTTTATTAAGGAGTAAAAAATGAAAATAAAAATACATATTTACAAGAGTGTCAAACTCAGACACAAGGGGACCAAAATCTACAATTTGGTCCAAGCCAAGAGCCAATCTTTCTCATTTTTTACTGAAAAAATGTTGTGTAAACAACTCTTATAGAGATACAAATAACGTTTTCCAAATGATATTTTATGTAGCAGTTAGAATATATACTGTAACAAATAAACTAAAAAGATTAAATTTAGAAAAACAAGGCTTTGACATTCATCTCTCTATCAACAACTTTTTATTTATCATTTCTTAGAGATATATTTAATCACTAATCAGCAAATCAGTTAAGAGAAAATAGCTTCAACAAAGGTCCAATTATTTGTTTTTAAAATAAATACAGAAAAGGATAAGTAATTCTACACTATTGTGTCAATAGCAAAAAAGCTAAAAAAGCTGAAATTTGCACAAATAGCATGTTTACTGAGTAAAGCAGTAAAAAGCTGAAATTGTCACAAAAAGGTGAATTTAGCTGAAATAAAAATCAAATTAGCTGAAAGTAGCTAAAAGGATTTTGAAATCACAGACAAAACTGAAAGAAGCATAGCAGAAGTTCAGAATGATGGCTGAAAAAGAACAGATGAAATCTGCAAAATTCTAGCTGAAGGAAGCAGAAATGAGTACAAAGGAGTAAAAAAAGCAGAACCAGAACAGAAGGTGAAAAGGACAGTACAGATTTATGAACATTTTAAAGGGTTTTAAGGATGTTAAATAAAGTTCTGTGCATTTTCTGAGAAAAACGTGGCATATTTAGATAAATACGTCAAAAATAGCACAAAAATTCTGCAAGAAAATACGTAGAGAAGAAAAGGTAATCTCAATAGTGTGAATGTGAAAATAACTAAAATCATTTATTTTTTGTTTTATATTAAGCAAATAATAATAATAATAATAATAATAATAATAATAATAATAATA
>NW_013952443.1:41863-45674 GCF_001266775.1 Austrofundulus limnaeus | reverse complement strand
AGACTGGTGGGCCAGATCAAAGTTGAATGTGGCCCGCGGGCCACCAGTTGAATGGCCCCCAGTTTCCTGACCTGCTATTGGATTTGATTAAAGGATTTTTCATTCATGTCAACAAGTGATTGGTCGGAAAAATAACCCTGTGAAAGTGGAAAATTACTTTAGTTTTAGACTTTGAGTTTGTTGGTGTTTTGGCTGCTGTGACCCTTTGTTTTCATTCATTCATTCATTCATTCATTCATTCATTCTTTCATTCAGTGTTATCTGTTTACTGAAAGCATAAACCTGTTCTCTGTCTTCAGTACTTCATCTACTGCTGCATCCTGGGCCTGGTCTCGTGCTCAGTGTTCCTCAGGATTAACTATGAACTGAAGATGATGGTGATGCTGGTTGCCGTGGTGATCTACAACATCATCATCCTCCAGACGCACGCCACTCTGCTGGATGGCTTTAGCAAAGCCATGTACTCCACAGATCAGCTGGACAGGTTGGCACACAGATGTTCTCCTGTTTTTTTAACACCAGATATTGAAACAAAAAAGATCCAATCAAGAACCAAAAATGTGTTGAAAACCCTCCGTCTCTCTCCTCTCCTCACATCAGTTGATCCCAGCTTATAATATATATACGACTAATGAGACAGCAGCCCGGATTTGAGGGAAACTCTGAGGCAGAGTTGGCAGCATCCCATAATGCTGCCAGTCAAGTGGAGCTGCTGGAAAGAAGGCTGATGAGTGACAGGATGAGATAATTCAGGTTGGGGAGAATGAGACAAACTCATTTTTCACATTTGACTGACAACCCCCGGTGGGAAAAAAGACGAAAAAGAAAAAAAAATCCCATCTCAACCAAAAATTTTCATAACACTGAGAAATAGTGGTGAAAAAGATATATTTCCTCTCACTGGAATATTTCTCACTTTGTTTCTCACCTTGCTTTAATAACACGAGGAGTGTGCTGCTTTTCTACCAAAGGTAAATAAATAAGAATAGTTTCGAGGTGCTAAATGAAAAGGAAATAAACCAAGGCTGCCTGATGAATTAGGCTTACCATTTTATTTTTGATTCATCGTCAGCCTTTCTTTGCCATTACCTAAGCAGATTTCTTGCACATCCTGTCATAAATGTGTCAACAGTTTAGTGGTCCAGAATAGAACGGAGAGAAAACCCCTCCACAGAATCACAGAGTTGTAGCCGTTTTGGTAGCCTGGCCCTTTCCTTCTTACACACTTCCATTTAACTCTAATCTCCCTCTCTCCGATAGACAAGGGTTTCTCTGGTAGAATTTCAACCTGGCCAATCAGTGAACAGAAGGAGGAGCTGTGAACAATGACATCCACCTGTGGTTTAGCAATGGCAGCGGAGGAAATGAATGAAGTCAGTTCGTGTTGACAAGGCTCCCAAATTAAATTAAATTTGTCACAAAACCTGCAGCATCATTCACAGTCATCTCCTTCAGCTCTGTACTTCTCTCTTCCCAGTAGGGGATGATTGTTTACAGCACATGCAATTTCCGGTTAGCTTCTTAGCTTAGCCTCCTTCACGGTCAAGCTGTCGCACTACTTACGTCATGGCCAAACGTTAGCGACTCGGTAAATCAGATCCAATCGTTTTTAAACTTCAACAGAGGCCACGCCTCCAGCACGGAATCATTCCTCAATATAGTCGGGGAGCCAAAGTCTGAAAAATGGGTCTGCCATAAAAAAACATTCTGCCATACTTTTTATTTGTGATTTTTCTGTTAATTTTGACCCTAAGAACCAATAATTGGAGAGTCTACTCTGCTAGAAATATTGCATAAAATAAATGTGATGGAATGTATTTATTGACAGCCTACCCAACCCACTGAGGATTTGAGGGGGAAAAAATCACCTCTCACATTTTTCTGATGAAAAAATAAAGGATGCAAACAATAAAAAGGGCACAATTATTTTTCACAATATTTCCAGCAGGGCAGACCCTCCAATTAATGGTTCTTAGGGTGAAAATTAACAGAAAAATCACAAATAAAAAGTATGGCAGACCATGTCAGGTTCAATCCATTTAATCAAGCTTTTGAGACTTTAGCTCCCCGACTAATAGCCAAGAGTCCAGACCCTTTGTACAAAGCAAAGTGTAGAGCAAGGGTCTGGTTTTTACCAGGCTAGCGTTTTGGTCATAACTTCAAAAACATTATCCTCAAGTGATTCAGAGTATGTGTTGGTAATGACTCCCCTAAAAACAAAACAAAACAAAAATCATTCACTCACCCAACCAATAAAATCTAATTTTAGCTCGATTTGTAAAATTGACAGAGTTCGAGCTACTTTTGTGCTGACTTGATGTCAATCAGCTCTTGAATTAAATTGACTCTGAAAGTTAATCAGCTCTACATATGAACATCTAATAATTACATAATTTCTAAAATGTCCACACACCAAACCCACAGACTAGTGTGGTCCAGATCTGGCGATCAGAGCCGTCACGATGCAGTAGTCAAGGTAGGTATTTGCCTAGGGCCCCAAGCTGAAGGGGGCGCCCGAGGGTCAGTACTGAAGTGGCAAAATACATCAACCATCTAAAACACTGAGGGAACTGAAATGACTGGTGTCCCCACAGTACCTTCAGTTAAAGGAGGCCTGAGCTAATTATTTTCAATAAATTAATGATTGGAAGAGTTGGATAATCACAATTTTGAGAAAGAAGACCTCCCCCCCCCACCCCCAATAGCATTAATCGTCTTCCATAGATCCATTTAGGACTGTTTAATAAGAAAACATAAGCTAGTTTGACAAACCAAATCATAAAACATGATGCAAATATAGTTTTGACTATTATTAGTTTTTATTATTCAAAAACTTATGTATTTATTTCTTATTATTAGTTTGTGTTTGACATAACGAATGTACAAATTCAAGCACCACAAGATTCAGTGTATTACTAAAATAAAGATAAACATTTTGTCTTCGTTTAATAGTTACTGAAAGATGATTCAGTAAAAACGACAGACTTAAGAGTGAGGAAGGTTGAGGTTCTGTAACAAACTGTGGGTGGTACCGTTCATTATAAATAAGCTGTATATACTGATAAATCGCCGGAGGACCCAGTTGAACCCTGGTAACACAACTGATTGTGGTGCTTTTTCTGTTTTCAGACCGGGGGTCCTGAAGGATCTGAAGACCATGGGTTCTGTGTCTCTGTTCATCTTCTTCATCACCCTGCTGGTGTTAGCCAGGCAGGTGGGTAGATTTCTCCACGCCGCCCTGACTTCATTTCTCTGCACTCAGAGCTGTTATTAGATCAGTCAGCTCTCAGAGATCTTCACTGCCAGGAGAACAGAGAGAATTTTAACAGAACTGTCCTTAGCGGGTCTGAAATGACTTTTACTCTTTTAAATAATTTCTTTGAAGTGCTGAGGGATGTGGCGAAGGATACGATGAAAATGTTTGATCGGATGTTTTCATCGCCAGCCCGGTGAGCTGCCAACCGTCCCCTTCGCTCCCACCGTCCTCGCTTCAGATGAAGCCTAAACTCTGCCGACACACATTTTCTGCAGGGAGTTATGTCTTCTTTCAGGGGGTACCATCCATCATCTCGAAACTCAAAGCAGATGTTCTGAACGGGGACGAAAGCTCTCTGCTGCTGTAACCAAATCTGGAGCTCCCCAGGGAGCTGTAGTCGGTTCAAACAGCTCTTTGCGTTGTTCTCATTCTGGGTCACCAGACGGAAGAGGCGCCTGGGTTTAAAAAAAAACAGCTTCTCTTTTTGCTTTTTACAACTTCTGTTTTGTTTCACAGTTCAGTCCTCCAAATGGTTTTTGGTTTGCAATCCATAAT
>NW_013952443.1:40106-41248 GCF_001266775.1 Austrofundulus limnaeus | reverse complement strand
CATTTGCCCATATTTGCAAAAAATAATATTTCAAACAATAGTGATCAAAACTAAACAAAAATTTTAACTTCTCAAACAGTAACTCTTACAAATACAAATTACACAATTTCATATTTCTTTAACAAATTATTTTTATCATTTTAAACAAATTTATTGAGCCAGCATTTTTACAATCATCATCCAGATTATTCCATAATCTTTATTTCACTTCCTGAAGTACATATGTCCTTTAAATTTGTTCAAATTTTAGGTTTTGCAAAAAGTTCTAGTCTTTTAAGATTATACCAATTTTCCTTCTTCACAAAATTTGATTGAATGTTCAAAGGTAATACATTTTTATGTGCCTTATACATAACTTGTATAATATTATAATCAACCAACTCATAAAACTTTAATAATTTCAATTCATGAAATAATATATTTGATAAGTTCTGTAAACACAAATAAAACCTACAATTTGAGTCAGTTTGACAGATATCGAGCCAATCTTTTGTGTGGTTGAGAGTAATAACAAATTGTGAAAAATCTTTGCATAAAAGTTAAACCTGCGAGCGGGTGGGTGGGGTTGTCCGTCACTCTGGCTTAAACGTCATCAAAACACTTTAGCTAAAGTCCAACCAATTCCTGTGTTGTTCTGTCCCTATAAATAAATAAATGAAAATGGAACACAATTCTTTGCCAAGTCTTTTTCGTCAAGCCTTTCTAAGAAATTCATGGACGGAGGAGAAATCAGGTTAGAAACGAGACGACATCAGTGAGCGATCCATCCCTCAAGAACAGATGCACAGTGGAGCAAAACTCATTTCCATCCTCGTTAGCTGCTTTCTAAACGGCATTTAAAATGAGCTCCATTTTGTCTGGCCTACTTTCTGCGCTCGCTGAGGTGCTGTAATAGCTTTCCTTTTACAAGATACATACACGAATCATACAGATTAACTATCCTAACAAGCCCGGAGGTTTTTGTAGTTAGTTTCCAGCCTTCGAGATAAAAACTCAGACGCTAAAGATTTGAAACAGGAAGCGACTCAACCCTTCAGGTTTTAAATCTGTACTCCTTTTTAGAGATATTTGGTGTGTGTGTGTGTGTGTGTGTGTGTGTGTGTGTGTGTGTGTGTGTGTGTGTGTGTGTGTGTGTGTGTGTG
>NW_013952443.1:24067-39626 GCF_001266775.1 Austrofundulus limnaeus | reverse complement strand
ATATATATATGAGCAGCTTGTGTCAGAGAAGCAAATTCCTAAAATTTGCGTGTTTACAGTAAAAGGTCTGGTCTGCATTTAAGGTCATTCTTGTTTTCTTGCTGAGAAAATGACTCATAGTCTCTTTGTCCTGCTGTTACAGAATGAATATTACTGTAGGCTGGACTTCCTGTGGAGGGACAAGTTCAAGAGGGAGTGCGAGGAGATCGAAACCATGGAGAACCTAAACCGTGTTCTGCTGGAGAATGTCTTGCCAGCTCACGTCGCAGAGCACTTCCTGGGACGCAACTGGAAAAATGAGGTGAGTGAGACAAAATTATTTAAAATCACAAAGGACAAGATGGCGCTAAAAACAAGTGCCTGTGACATACTTATCCTTCAAAAACAAAAAGTCAAAGAAAACATCTTTATATTTAAGAAACTTGACATAATAAACATGATTTTATCCATTTTATTACATAACTGGCATATTTTATTTTATACTTGGCTCAGTCAAAATGAAAAAGGAAGTGACATCAAAGGGGAACTGTTAAAGAAAGGAAACACCTCTGTCTATGTTTATTGAAACATTATTTGAACTCTAACTTCTTCACCTCTCTGATAGACTCAAAATAAACTAAAGAAACATCAGATTCTTCTCTACAGTCTATGTAGCAACATTATAGCAATACTGTTTACGTTCAGACATTCCCCTTTGACATCATTTCCTGTTACTTCACATGTGAATATCTCAACATCTGTTCATCTCAGCAGCGTTATTGTTTTTACATATATTTTATCAGTGTTATCTTTCCAAACACGCTTTAATATTGATTACAAAAAATTATGTCACAGCCACTTTAAAGATTAATACAACTGTGTTGAAACAATTACAGAAGAGGTTATTAGACTTTCTGAGGCAGATTTGTACACACTGTTTGTAATAACTAGTTTGTTTTGATTCGTATGAATAAATCTAAGCATGTTGATTTTTACCACATCCATTAATTTTGTCCGTCTTTCATTTTCGTTCCTCCTTCTAAGTTGTGCATATCACAATAAAGTCAACATAACTTCCCACAGTTCTTTGAAAAAATTCTATTTTTTTACATAACACAACAATTGTTAGTTTTTATATATTTGAGTTTACTTTTGCCAATCTTTTGGTGTTTGTTATTGGATTTATTTCTTTTTTGAGTATTTTGTTTACTTTCTGACTTTTTGTTCCGTCTCACTGTTTCCCTGTACAATCAGTTTACTCTTCCTGGTACTTTACCTCAGTGATCCTACCCTGCCCACTTACACCTGTTCCCCATTTCATTAAGCCCAACTGTCTCTCATCTCATTTGGCCCAGTCCATTTATTCCCTCTCTCTCCATTCCTCAGCTGTGGATCATTGTGCATTCTTCATGCCATGTCTGGTTCTCCTCCATCTCTCCTCCATGTTCCCCTCGAATAGATTTGTAAGTTTGTTTTGCTGCATCGTCAGCCTTTTTGTTTCATTAACTAAATGTTTTAGCTTTATTCAAGTTTCAAACGTCCGGTGGTGCCAGAAGCTCAAACCAAGTGTCAGTAGCAACAGCAAAATAAGCTGTTTGGTAATTTGTGCGTCCCACATACTCGGCTCTACTGCTCATCCCACACATGCATGGAGGCATGTGTGGAGACACATGTGGCATATTTAAAAGGGATACTAACGGGCTTTCCAACAGTATATTATTTATTGCCAAGAAGCATTGTTACAACACAGAAATAATCTACCAAACACAAATTTCTTTACTTTTTATACTAAGTTTAGATATTCATATGAGCAGATCCAACTTGGGCTCAGATTTTTGACTATTTGGCCCGTTTCAGTCCAAACAATACCTCTACCAATTTTTAGGGAGGTGGACCTCAGATTGAAACTCTTGGGTTTATTAAAACCTAATTGAAGTTTCCAAATTTTTTGCAAAAGCAGCTAAATTAGTCCCAGTCTGCATAGTTTATACATCAAAGTTTAAGCATTTTTACTTCTTACGCTAATGTGTCTCACTTAAATAACGATTCTGGTTTTCCTTGAAATCTCCCTAAACACATCCAAACTCAGAAATTTCTCCATAAATCCAGAAGTGAACAATCTTTTTTACAGTAACGTGTCACTTGATGCTGTTTGTTTGAATCTTAAACATTTCTTTTGATCTTGAATCTTTTTGCCTTTCGAATATAATTTATACATCAAAACTTCATCTTAGATGATCACAAATGTGAGTCCTGAATGGTCTTTTTTGGTTTTGGGGAGACAATTGATGTTGAAAGTTTAAAATTTCTAGCTTAGTTTTGTTGTTTCTTTTACTGTTGCGACCATCATCTTTTTCTGTGCAGAGTAGTTTGAGGAGTTTGCGTTCTTTGCCCACCGTCCTTGCAGCAGTGCAGTAAAAAGTGAGCCCTAGTTTTCGGTGACACTTTTCCTTCCTAAGTTTCACCTCAAGTTGCCCTGTTTTCACTTCTGTTTTTCACAAGAAGAATGCTGCTATTTTTCCCCCCGGCTGCTGCAGTGACCCAGTGTTCCTGCGGAGATGATTAAAGCGTCTTCTTATTTATTTAAAGCGTGAGTGTCAGTGTTCCGTGCAAGGCATTTAGGTCATAGATTTTTTTTTTAGGCTCCTTGAAACCACAGGCCATCTCTCTTCATCTCCATGTCACCGCTGCTCGTTCTCATCCAGTCTTATCTTTTTTCCCGTCTGTTATCAGGACCTTTATCATCAGTCGTACGAGACCGTGTGCGTGATGTTCGCCTCCATCCCAGACTTCAAAGAGTTTTATACAGAGTCTGATGTCAATAAGGAAGGACTGGAGTGCCTCCGACTTCTCAATGAGATCATAGCAGACTTTGATGAGGTAAACTCCTCTCTTATTGATAATCCTGGCTGTCAAGGAGAATAAAAAAGAACAAAAACAAATATTGCTGCTTCCTTTTTTTTTAAAGAAGCAGTGACACTAAGTAATTAAACTAAAAAAGAGGGGAAAAAAGAAGAAGAAAAATATTCCAGCTTGTGAATGAGAGCTGCTGGTGCTCATAGGGTGTTTTGTTCACAGCTGCTGTCCAAGCCCAAGTTCAGCGGCGTGGAGAAGATAAAGACCATTGGCAGCACCTACATGGCCGCGACTGGTCTTAATGTGACGCCAGGACCTGAGAGTACGCAGGCAAGTTTTTCACAACTTTAATTAGATGTAGTTTTACTCGGATTTGAGATGAGACCAAAAATCCATCTTTTTAACCTTCATCTTCAGTTAGAAGGTTGAAATTTGTTGATTTTTTAAAAATCATTGTTCAAAAAGTTGAAAGACTAAACCAAAAAAAAGGTAGTAACAGTGAACATGTATTTAACTCAAAACATGAAATATTTTTTGGTTGTTTTGTAATGCTGAAAGCCAGCATGGTCAAACCATAAATGTCCAGAAATGAAGTTACTTGTAATAATGTGGAATAGCACAGGGAAAAAGTATTGAACACATGAAGAAAGGGAGGTGTAAAAGGGCATGGAAAGCCAAGACACCAGCTGAACTCTCTCAGTAATTAGAAAGCAAGCCTGCCCCTTGTCAGTGCAAATTAATATCAGTTGGTTCAGTCCCAAATGATGGCCAGGTATCACACAAGAACCATCTGATGATGGGTAAAAGTAAAGAGCTCTCTCAAGACCTTCACAACCTTATTGTTGCAAAGCATAATGATGGCATCGGTTACAGAAGAATGTCTAAACTTCTGAAGGTTCCAGTGAGCACTGTTGGGGTCATAATTCAGAAGTGGAAAGAACATTATTTCACCATAAACCGACCACGACCAGGTGCTCCTCGCAAGATTTCTGACAGAGGAGTGAAAAGAATTATCAGAAGAGTTGTCCAAGAGCCAAGGACCACTTGTGGAGAGCTTCAGAAAGACCTGGAATTAGCAGGTACGATTGTTTCAAAGAAAACAATAAGTGATGCACTCAACCGCCACGCTCACCACTCAAGACTCTGCTGAAGAAACAGCATGTTGAAGCTCCTTTAAAGTTTGGTGCACAACATTTAGACAAGCCTGTGAAATACTGGGAGAATATAGTCTGGTCAGATGAGACCAACATTGAACTGTTTGGATGCCAGAATACACATCATGTTTGGAGGTCAAATGGCACTGCACATCAGCCCAAAAACACCATACCAACAGTGAAGTTTGGAGGTGGGAACATCATGGTGTGGGGCTGTTTTTCAGCATATGGTACTGGCAAACTTCAAATAATTGAAGGAAGGATGAGTGGAAAAATGTACAGAGACATTCTTGATAAAAATCTGCTTCCATCTACCAGGATGATGAAGAAGAAACGTGGCTGGACATTTCAGCAAGACAATGAGCCCAAACACAAAGCCAAGGAAACTCTCAGTTGGTTTCAGAGAAAGAAACTAAAGCTGCTGGAATGGCCCAGCCAATCACCTGACCTGAATCCAACAGAAAATCTATGGAAAGAACTAAAGATCAGAGTTCATAGAAGAGGTCCACGAAACCTTCAAGATTTGAAGACTGTTTGTGTGGAAGAATGGGCCAAAATCACACCTGAGCAATGCATGCCACTAGTTTCTCCATGCAGGAGGCGTCTGGAAGCTGTCATTGACAACAAAGGCTTTTGTACAAAGTATTAGATAAATTTCAGTAAGTGTGTTCAATACTTTTTCCCTGTGCCATTCCACATTATTACAAATAACTTCATTTCTGGACATTTATGMTTTGATTTCTTTGTATGTATGGATCACTTGGGTTGTTACCAACATCTGGTGAAAATTTCATGTCATTAGCACCTCTAGTAATATATTTACTGAGAAAAATGGTGACGTGTTCTATACTTATTTTACCCGCTGTTGTGTTTAATTCACATCAAAAGTCAGAACTGGTCTTTGAAAACGATGTCACACACAACTTAACTATGTTCCCACTTCCACTCAGGAAAAAAACTGTAGGATTTGCAGAGTGTTGTGCTTTGTAACAGGTCAAATCAGTGTTTCCCCTACATTACTGGCCTTGGCAGGAATGTTGTGGGATGCAGGGATGTGTGGGTGGGATGGTAGGATTGAGAAACTGAGGGCTAAGAGGTTGTGGGGGTGGATTTTTGTAGGCACCCTTCTTGGAAAATGGTAGAGGAAACCCAATAAGTTCCAATGTTTATTTAATAAAGTACTACATGTACAACTGATTTAATCAGTTACAAACCAGCAAAGCAAAGATAAACCATTATTGGTAAGAGCACAATTTTAAATAATCAGTTTTTATGCATGGAGCAGCCATGTTGGTTTCAGGGTATGGGCTGGTCAGGAGTTTTTGACACTACGTCAAAATTCCAACACAGGGGTGTGTTCCAGTTGATTTTTCAGACTTGAGATTCAAAAATTGACTTTCAAGTGCAACTGGAATGTACCATTATTTCACAGCTGCATGCTTGTAGCTTGTTGCCAAAGTTTGTTTAAAAAACAAACAAAAAAATATTAATAAATAAATACATTAAAAAACAGGTTTCACTAAAAACTGTGAAAGTTATCACTTTTCTTATGGCTCTGCTTTTCACTACCAAAAAATGTGAAAACAGACCTTTTTTAAAATGTGGAGAAAAGTATAAAGGAATCCTCTTCATTCAGCCATCATACACAGCTGACTGTAAACTGTGATTTAGTTTGTAAATATATCTTTAAATCACTTAACACATTGTAACATTTCTTTAACGTTTCATGCATTTATAAAGCCAATCCAAAAAGTGAGGCCATATCTGTGTTAGAGAACGGTGATTCGGACAACACACTGGCTATGCTCTAACCAACAACAGAGGTTATGTTTTATTTTTGCCTTTTAATTATTTTTTTGTACGATTTACTAGTCCCTGGACTTTCCCCTCTAATTATGTACAATTGCCTGTGGCCACACATCAGGGTATCGAAGCATCGCCATATAAACCGCTCTCCACACATTTAAAAGCCCTGTGTGTAGCACCATAAAATCAGCTACATCTTCTATGCACCATTGGTTCATGGCTACAAATCTGAACATGTGCAGTCGGTGTGAACAAAACGAGAGCTTTGTTCCAACGTGACGCAGCGTGGTGCTTTGTAAAGAGATCGGCTTGATTGCTGGAAGTTTTGTTTGATTGGGCGCTCTTACCTCCCATTTAGAAACGATTGCTGCTGCACCTGTCAAGATTTTATGTTACCAGAGGCAGTCAGGTTTACAGCGAAGAAGGGGCATTTTTCCCCCTTTTACAATAGCTTTATTTTTTTAACAACTGCAGATTTTTGATGGAAATTCGAAAAAGTTGTTTTATTTGATGTATCTGAAAGTCGTTTGGGGAGGTTTCCACAGTAGCTGTTAAATTTATATGCACTCTTTAGACAGCACCAAGGTCACTGTTAAAGGTTATCTGGTCCTTGTTTAACAAAAGTTCTTAGTCTCTGGCCCTGTTTGGAGTGCAGTTGTGAAGTCTGGTTAGGGAACTTTAGAGGTCTTATCTCTGCTTTTTACAGATGATGTGGTTCTGTTGGCATCTCCAGGCCACAGTTAAGTGTGAAGCAGGGTCAACTCCTCTGAGTGTGAGGCCATGAATGCTCCCTCCAAGTTGGGAGTGAGGCTTTTGGCTCACAGATCAGTGTTGTCTATTAAGCTTCTCTGGCTGTTCATAAGTCACAGCTTCCAAAAATGAGGCGAGATGTGGAGTATGGGATAAATCTTGTGCCAGCAGGAATTGAATTTGAATTTATCAGATTAAATCTGTATGTTCATAATTTGAAATTGAATGCATTGGTTTGAAAATTAATTTTACTAAATTGAAACTGAATTTAATGGTTTGAAACTGAAATTAAAGTTTTGAATTTGAATGAATTTGCTTTGAAACTGTATTTTGGTTTAAGGGGGCAATATTATGTGTTTCTCAGGCGTACATTTAAATACTATACCGTAATAAAGTATCTATGTCACCTTTAGCTGTTATTAAAATGCTGTTTTTATATTTAAATAGAAAATACTTATCTTCTCATCCCTTCCTCTTCTAAATGCCTTGAAATTGGCCTCTGTCTCTTTAAGAACCACCTTCCGCTTCTGTCCCACCCATTTCAGCGGTGGTGGGGGGGGGGGTCGCACACGCGCTATGATGCAGTTTACTTGGCATCTGAAAATGCATTTCCTCAAAGGTATTTTGAATCTGAAAAGAGCTTCACTGGGTGAGAAGCAGTGTTAGGAGCTCAGCAGACAGTTTCAGTTTCACTTTCAGTTTCACCCTTGCTTCGTTACTGCCGAGAGCTTGCAGGAGTCATGGGCGGGGTGTGTGGGGGAGNCTTACCCCCCTGTGAAAAGATAACTCCGCCCCAAGGCGAAATTTGAAAAATGCATCAAAGTGTGTGGGGGAGGGGGGGTGGGGAGGTGTGCTCCATGATGCAGAAGCTTGGCTTGGAGACACATCACAGTGGCGTTTCTGGTCCCCACCTGTCGTTTTGCTCCTCAGCATGGCTGCCTAAAAATGTTGCAGGATTTCTCAAACATGCATGAATGAGTCAAAGCAAGGCTTTGGGCATGCTTTTTACGAGAGTATAACAGTATAACATGATATAAAACTAAAAAAAGTTGATTTTACATGATATTGCCCTTTTAAAAATTTAGTTTGATTACTTTCACTTTCAGTTCCATAATTCAGATTTTTGTGTCGCACATCCTGGTCCTTGAGAAAACCAGCCAGAGTAATCAAACACAGATCCACCGATTTACGTTTCACTTTGGTGAAGTTTCCCTTCTGTATGTAACAGAGTTGATGCAATCCACCATAAAAGTGACAAAAACAGACAGTTATTTTATTGCAGTGATTAATTTTGCCTATATGTATAAAATGTTACATTTACATCACATCATGGATCAGTCAGCAGCAGCATCTGATCAATATTGTGATGCATGATGTAATGTAAATGTAACATTTTATACATATAGGTAAAATTAATCACTGCAATATAATAAATGTCTGTTTTTGTCACTTTTACGGTGGATTGCATCAACTCTGTTACATACAGAAGGGAAACGTCACCAAAGTGAAACGTAAATCTGTGGCTCTGTGTTTAATTACTCTGGCTGGCTTTCTCAAGGACCACGATATGTGACACAAAAATCTGAATTTTGGAATTTAAATTGAATTATGGAACTGAGAGTGAAAGTAGTCAAACAGAATTTTTAATAAACCAAAAAACATTAAATTAAGTTTCAAATCATTCACTTCAGTTTCAATTTAGTGAAATTCATTTTCAAACCAATGCATTCAATTTCAAATTATGCACATTCAGATTCAATCTGATCAATTCAAATTCAGTTCCTGCTGGCACAAGATTTATCCCACATGTGGAGCATGCTTTAAATGTAATGGACATTCCCTTTGTGTTGTAGCAAACTCCATTGTGGTTAACTATTTTCTAAAGTAAATACAAAGTTGCTGTGCTAATGATCAATTTCCCCTCATTAATAAATCAGTTTTTGGGGTTTAATCTCACGTCAGGGTGGTCTTACAGATCATGTTATTGACTGAGTCACTGGCTTATTTTTTCACATTGACTAAATCCCTTCTGAGACTACTGTACTTCCCTCTGTGGCTCAGAGGAGTATCAGCACCGCCTCAGTCCAGTCAGAAGTCCCACCGAGACGACCAGAACTCATCTCCTGTGAAAGGGACTTTTGCCTCAAGTGGAGGAATCTCTGTATTCTGGAGGCTTGTTAATGAATGATGGTAGGATGGAGTCAGGGGTTCTGGGCGTCGTCTGCTGCAATGAGCGCATTACTCTTATCCGTCTTGGTAAAGATCAATCTAAGCCCAAAAGTAAAGCTTCCAATTTACCAATTCTTCTATATTATCCCTCTCACCTATCAGATATGGATCGTGACCTTGATACCTGAGCAGGGCAAACAATATACTGAAAGATCTATCTCACCTTGAACATCATCTGTTTGATCTGCCTCCCTCTGAAAAACGGTACAGGTCAATCAAATCACAGATAAACAGACTGAAATACGTTTTTACCCCAGGAGCATACAGGAAGTGAAATTGGCCAAATAACTTTTAAAGGAGACATGTAACGTAAAATCCACTTTTTAGTTGTTAAAAGCCTTTTACTTTAAGCCTGTGTACTTGGAGACTTATTTTTAACTATTCTGTGTTTATTTATATTATGTGTTTTAGACTTTTCAGTCTTCTATTATTCTCTAATATAAACTTTCAGTTGGTAAACTGAATGGAAAGTTTTTTTTTTTGTCAATCTCGTTCTCATGCTACTTGTTTACATCAAATCCCCCGTTTTCAAACGGATCAGATCCTCATGCACAGCTCTTTGAGTTGTTTTCTCCTCTCTGTGCTTCCCTCAGGAACATGACAGACAGTACATGCACATAGGCACAATGGTGGAGTTTGCCTTTGCTCTTGTTGGGAAGCTAGACGTAATCAACAAGCACTCTTTTAATGACTTCAAACTCCGTATTGGTATGAATATTCCTACACATTCTAAACACGAGTCACATTTGGATGTGTCTTTGTTTGAGATGTTTTTGCTTTGTTTCTGCCAGGCATAAACCATGGGCCAGTTATTGCAGGAGTCATTGGAGCCCAGAAACCTCAGTATGATATCTGGGGAAACAGTGTTAATGTGGCCAGTAGGATGGAGACCACTGGGGTGTTGGGGAAAATACAGGTACGATGTCCTGCTAAGTACCAGTGCCTCTCAATCTGCCTTAAAATGTGCTAATCTCATTGTAACGCACTGCTTTCTGGTCTTCCCAAGAAAAATCTGTCTATTCTGCAGCTGTTGCAAAACTCCGCTGCTCGAGTGCTAACCAAGACCAGAAAGCAGGCTCATATTACACCTGTTTTAAAATCATTGCACTGGCTCCCTGTACATCTTAGAATTGATTTTAAGGTTCTTTTATTGGTTTTTAAATGTCTTAATCGTCTTGCGCCATCTTATCTGGCTGAACTTTAACTACCCTATGAACTGCCACAACCCCTAAGATCCTCTGGCACTGGACTATTAACAGTTCCAAGAGTCAGAACACACACATACGGAGAGGCTTCTTTTCAGTACTATGGCCCTCGTCTGTGGAATGATCTGCCTGAGAATGTGAGGGATGCAGAGAGTGTTGCTGTTTTTAAGAGCAGGCTTAAGACACATCTTTTTAAATGTATTCCTTGAACTGTCTCTTTCCTGATCATGTAATTTTTTATTGTTGTTGTTGTTCTTTTTTATGGGTTTGTTTATTGTGCATAATTTTGTACAGCACCTTGAGCTGCTTTTAGTATGAAGGGTGCTTTATAAATAAATAAAAACTTAAACTTTAAACTTAATCGAACGTTTCTTTCATACAACACAGGTAACAGAGGAGACGAGTGGCATCTTAACAAGTCTCGGGTACATGTGTTCATGTCGTGGCATCATCAACGTAAAAGGCAAGGGTGACCTGAAGACCTACTTTGTTCACACAGAGATGACCAGATCTCTGTCACAGGGGACCGTGATGCCTTGAACGCCACACAAACTGAACAAACTGACATTAAAAACACTTGTGCTCAAAAAAAAAAAAGAGAGACAGAATGATGCTGTAAGTAAAACCCATTATTAGAAGCCAGCAGTGCAATGGATGGACAGTTGTCAAGAACCACTTTTTTTAAATTGATTTATTTTTTTGTTCTTCGCGGCTCGTTGTGGGAACGTGGTCCAGGTGCGCCTCCACAGCCCTTCAACGCGGCACTCCACGGGTGGCTTTCACCGCTCGAGTGTAACAAGGACTTCCCTCTGAGGAGTCGCTTCACTGTCAAAAAGGAGTGCCTGACTGAAGAGAGGTTTGCTGAATTAGTGCAGCTCTCAAGGACCACAGTCACCCAGCTGTAAAATAGTAGTGATGTGGAGGTGATTACCCATGCCGGTGTTGCAGTGCTTCACAGCCTTATACTTGAGCAAACTGAGCTGCCTGTCGAGCTGATTTTTGTTTTGTTTTGTTTTTTTTTATCTCCACATGGTCGGCACTGGGAATGGTTTCATTCCAAGTTGATGTTACAATAGTTTTTTTATCATATAGAGCTGTCGATGCCAACAAATCGTCAGCGTGCTGGGTAGTGCGCCAAAAGCCTGTGATTGTATTTATAGCTTTATAGCTGCGTTTGTATCCCACACGAACAGGTGGAATCAGTCAATCAATAGAAGAATGTTTCAGTTTTTTATATATTTCATCTGGAGCCAAACCAACAGCATGTCTGTAAATGTCCATTGTCAGTATTTTGTTATGCATTAAAGATTTGTATATAATTGACCTTCTCTTTCGGTGTCAGTTTTATGGAATCATAAACGTGTTGAGTAGTGAAATAATTACAGAATCATGACTGAATAAACAAAGAAAATAAAATCTTTTTATGGTAGCTGAGATTATAATAGCCACAAAAAGACCACAACACATTTTGAATCTGTCTGTCTTTAGTGTCCATCATGATTTATCTAAACCAGCCATAAAATTATGAGCACTAAAACCACTGAGTATTTTTGGTTAAAAACAACAAATGTGAAAGTTGTTCTTGATGGTTAGACCTCAACTTCCTTCATCATATCATGTGTGGTGAAGCATTTTGAACCCAGGGTTTGGAATGAAAAACTCAGGAACTCAAAAGGTCAAAAAGGAAGAGCTATTTCACAAAGCAAAACCAAAACAAAGGCTGACGTTGCATCAAAAGGTACAGAAAAAACATGATAGTGACAGAAGGGAGAAACTCAAAAACCAAAACACTGGGGAGCAAACATAACAGGAGCGCAAAGCAGAATGCTCCAACAAGGAAAAAGAGACAACATATGACAATATTTTGGCCTTTAACATTAACGAACAGTTAATGGGAAACACCTGGGGAGGGACATGATGATCAGAGAGGTGTGGGCGGAGCAGAGACAGGATTTGTCTGGACTTAGCTTCACTGGACATGTTGGCAAAAGAGCCAACAATAAGGGCTGACTGTGGAAAATTTGTAAAAACTATTAATGATAATAATAAACAAAATATCATTAATACATTAGAGTGTATATATACAATTTAATGTATATAAAAATGTCAGAAAGCTTTTTGTGTTGTTTAGAAGAGAAACAAAAACCTCTTATTTCAACGATTTCAACAGTTTTTATCTAATTTAGCTCAACGTGTATGTGATCTGACCACAACTGAAGCTGAAAATGTAACAGTCTAAAATTAAAGCTTAAAAAGCTTATATAAGCTTAAAAGCTGATGTAATCACTGTTAATTAAACTGGTTAGCAGATAATAGCTTCTGTAGCATATTGCTAGAGTGTAGCACTGAATCGTGCTACAATTGAACACAAATTATTAAATATTACAAGCTGGTTTTATCTTTGATTTATGTAATATTTACATAGAGTAAAATAATATGATATATTTGACATTTTTAGGTTTTTATTAGACAAACCTGACCTGTTGAGAAGCTGGTTTGCCAATATCAGCAGTGAATTTTTTCTAAGCATTGACAACATAACATCTAAACAATAATATACTTTATTAAAAGTTGAAGTCATATTTCTTCAACTAGATTAAAAGGCAATGTTATTGACTGACTTCAATAAATTTAAAATTTAAATCATCATTATATATTTTCCTTATATGTTTTACATAAATGTTGAATGAAATTAACATATTTATCAACTACATTAATTCATTGTAAGAAGATAAATAATTTGAGACAGATCCAGTTGAACTTGCTGTTAATCAAATGGTTTCTTATGTTGTGAGCTGTTGCCCAGTTTGGACGCCATCTTTGCTCCTCCATGATGTCACAAAACAGTGAGTAAGCGGGGCTCACTCAGTTATATTTAACTCTATGAGAGAAACTGAAAACAGAATAACAGAACACATAAACAAAGAAAGGAATTATCGAGAGAAAACATAATTAAACCTAGATACTGACAGATATAAACTTTATCATTACCTAAAACAACAGTCTTGCATAAAATAGGTCCTAAAAAATATTATTTTTCCAAGACCACAAGTCAGCAGGGGGTTGTGAGTCTCATGAAGCTATCAGAATGTGTGTATTTTTCGCACCAAGTATTTTTACTTTATGCATTTAAATCTGATGAATAAGAGAAATGTGCTGTTTAATGTGTGAAACAAATTCTTTTTAAAGTGAAAAACATCACCCTGGATTTAAACATTTTTACTTTGCTCTGGTTTTTCCCTCAGTCTGCAGGAGAGCGCAGTTATTTTTTATTAGGTCACACAGCAATGCTGCAGTTTTCACACTAAACACACACGGATGAAAACAAAACGGAACTGTTTCTAAGAATAAGCACATCTATTTTTGCTGTTGCACAACAAGCAGAAGCAAACTAAAGGTGCCTATAAACTCAACAAGGTTATAGAGTTAGTCACAGTTGTGTGTGTGTGTGTGTGTGTGTGTGTGTGTGTGTGTGTGTGTGTGTGTGTGTGTGTGTGTGTGTGTGTGTGTGTGNGTGTGTGTGTGTGTGTGTGTGTGTGTGTGTGTGTGTGTGTTTGGTGAGTTAAGGATTTAGTGAGCTATAAAATTGGTAAGAGCAGCAGAAAATACCGATGACCTTTTAAAACATTTCCCTCTTTATAAACGCTGCTTATAATACAACGTGTTTGATCTGAGCCACCTCTTTTTCCCCCTTTTTTATGGAAAGAAATCAGTTAACATAAATGTATTTTGACCGGCCATTTGTGTCAGCAGTACTGTTCAGCGCTCCAGGATTTACAGTTTTGCTGACACCCAAAACATTATGCTGGCGGTATAAAAAATAAAGAAATAATCTAATCCTCGCTGCCATTCAGACTGTTCAAATGAAAAAATCTTGGATATTTTATGATTCATCAATTGTCTAACTCACCTAAACGCTCAAATTACATTCTAGCAATGAGTGATGATAAATGAGAAAATGGAGAGTTTAGGAAAATGTCACAGTCTCCATCCTTAGGGATCTCCTCCGGACACTAATTCATGAAGATAATTATACGTCTTGTTATTCATCACTGGGTGTATCAGTGTTACAGCTGGGAGAGGAAATAATATATTTAATTCACACAAACAATGCAGTGTAACGCTGGTTTATTATGCAAAGCTTCCAACAGGAAGAGCCTTCAAATCCTGCTGCGGCATGTCGACTTTTTAACTAGGAACCACTGATCCGTATCCTTCTTCCAAACTCCAGATGATCCCATCTTTCATGTAAAACTCAGCTTTCATTGTTGCCACACGTGCGTAGGACTGGTTTGTTTGGTTGAAGGAGGGAACCACACGGTGCCCATATTCTGAGGAGGACCGCACCGGGACTGGTCTGGCCTTTTCCTGTTGGTAAGAATAAGAGAAGATGGGGAGATATAGAGTAAAGGAGTTAAAGTGTGTTTAAATGAACAGATAACGATGATGGCTGCTGCAGACCTTGTCTTCACAAAATCAGACGTCTTTTTAAAATACAGTAAGTCTGAAGTATCAAGTATTTTTAATATGTCCATCCATCCATCCATCCATCATCCACCTATCCATCCATCTATCCATTAATCCAGTGGTTCCCAACCTTTTTAGACTTGTGTACGCCCTGAGCCATTTTGTCGTGCCACTAGTACCCCTTCAGTCAAATGTAATGATGATTCTCCAAAACTATAATGCACTACAACTGATTATTAAATGGAAATTATTTATTTAACCCCTAGAACATTTAATTCTCATACATTTTATTTTTTCAACTCAAATTAAACATAAAGATAAAAAGATTGCCTTGAAAGTGAATAAGTAATTAAATAAATAAACCAGGTAATGGCAGGTGCAGAAAACAGCAGCGTCCAAAATACATCAGAAACTCACCCACATGAGCAGATTCCGTGAGATTCCACATTTTATACTGGATTCCATTTTGTGTTAATCCCATGATCCTGACAGAAATTTCCGCATTGCTGAAATCATAATTTTTTTTACACACCTGGGAAGTAATTCCATGTACCTCCTGTAATTTGCTCACGTACCCCTGGTTGGGAATCACTGCTTTAGACAGTGTTAAGGACTGAAGGAACTGTTCAAGGTCATGAAAGTGCTGGAATGTTTTAGGACTTTAGACAATGGGTGTGTCCAAAACGGCAGGACGGGTCCTCCGAAGGACCCAGCCTTCCCCGTCGAGGTGGGCCGGGTCCTTAGTAGACCGGGAAGACCGGAAGAAAGTCGCTGTGAATTTGGACGGTCTAGCCTTCAGCTTTCATTCCCGCTTTTACTCGGCGTAAGTGTGGTCACCTAGCAACCATGTTCACGCTTCAAGAACTAACAATGGAGGTCGAAGCTAGTTTTTTCTTCATCTTGATCCACATTTTTTGAAGAACTGCAGCTGCTACAGCAGTTTTATCAGTGATACCGCGATCGCAGACGTGTTTTATATTTCAGACTGACAGATAATCATGTCCAGGTAAAGTAATTCTTATTTTAGTGATAATCTAGTTTAGTTTACAAGATACTTCCATGTATAATTTCAGTGACTGAATGGCTGCTACAGGCATATATATATATATATAT
>NW_013952443.1:19491-21784 GCF_001266775.1 Austrofundulus limnaeus | reverse complement strand
TCGCGGCGCTGTGACGTATGCGGCCGACAAATTCGACCTTCGGAGGACCCGTCCTGCCGTTTTGGACACAGCCAATGTTATAGTCTAAAGGAACTTTCCATGGTCCTGAAAGTGCTGGAATGTGTTTGGACATTAAATAGTGTGAAGGACTGAAGGAACTGTCCAATGTCCTGAAAGTTCTGCAGTGTTTCAGGACTTTAGACAGTGTGAGTGGCTGAAGGAACTGTGCAAGGTCCTGAAAATGCTGGAATGTTTAGGACCTTGGACAGTGTGAAGGGTTAACTGAAAGTGCTAGAATGTTTCAGGACTTTAGACAGTGTGAAGGACTGAAGGAACTGTTCAAGGTCCTGAAAGTGTTGAAATGTTTCAGGACTTTAGACAGTGTGAAGGACTGAAGGAAATGTCCATGGTCCTGAAAGTGCTGAAATATTTTAGAGCTTTATTGTGATGGACTGAGGGAACTGTCCATGGTCCTAAAAGTGCTGGAATGTTTGAGGACCCTTGACAGTGTGAATGACTGAAGGAACTGTCCATGGTCCTGAAAGTGCTGAAATGTTTTAGGACCTTAGACAGTGTGAAGGACTGAAGGAACTGTGCAAAGTCCTGAAAGTGCTGAAATGTTTCACAACTTTAGACAATGTGATGGACTGACAGAACTGTCCATAGTCCTGAAAGTGCCAAAATGTTTTAGGACTTTAGACAGTGTGAAGGGTTGAAGGGACTGTCCAAGGTCCTGAAAGTGCTGGAATGTTTTAGGACTTTAGACCAGTGGTTCCCAACCTTTAGTCGTGTGTACCCCTGAGCCATTTTGTCATGCCACTAGTACTTCAGTCAAACTTAATGACGATTCTCCAAAGCTAAAATTTACTGCAACTGATTATTAAATGAAAATTATCAATTTAACCCCCTAGAATGTTGAATTGTCCTGCATTTTATTTTTTTCAACTCAAATTAAACATAAAGATAAAAAAATGTTMCCTTGAAAGTGAATAAGTAAATAAATAAAAAAGGTCACTGATGATGAAGAAACTAAGAAACTAATATTCAGTCCTGCTTTCTAATGAAGTGGCTTAGAGAGAAAAAAAGAAAGAAACTCACCCAAATGAGCAAATTCTGTGAGATTCCACGTTTTATACTGGATTCCATTTTGTGTTAATTCCGTGATTCAGACTGCAATTTCCACATTGTGGAAATCATAGGGCCCTATCTCAGTACTGTTTTTTATTTACTTTTTTTACACACCTGGGAAATTTTTCCACATACCCCCAGTAATATGCTCACATACCCCACAGGGTACATGTACCCCTGGTTGGGAATCATTGCATTAATCTGTCCATCCATCCATCTCTCCCTCCATCCATCCATCCATCCACCCTGCTTCAGAGTCAGGTCTGGAGGGAAGTAGTATAAGGAGAGCTCTCTGTAGTCACTAAGTGGCAGGTTCTTGGGTGGAGAAGGTGGTGGGCGTGGTTTGGGTAAACTTTGATTGGTCAGATTAACTTGTGGGGGGAGTTAAAAGATGTGATGTTAGCCATGATTTACTTAAAGGAAGTACCGACTGGCTTAATGCTGTTAGTGTATAATGGTAATTAGTAAAAATATTGTGAACATGTAAATACAATTTATTGACTTCAAATTTTGTGTGACTAGCACCTTCCTGTCTTGAGTTAATATCTTCTAAAATTAGGAGTTATGGGTGTCCTGATGCATCTCGGTAATCCAGGTAAAAAATCAAAAAGAAAAAAATTGTATAGGTCTTCTGGACAGGTTCTTCTCTAATGAAACGTTTTGTCTCTCCTCCAAGAGACTTCTTCAGTCTGAGAGTTTCAGGCAAAATTCAGACTTTTAAGCACTGCCTCCATGTGACTGATACTCACATCACATGGCTATCGTTGACACCTAATTAACACCTATTGTTAACAGGGGGTGGAGTGATACTGGCAATAGCAGCACTGTAGGAGGGGGACAACCTCCGTTTTCAGTTGTCCCCCTCCTACAGTGCTGTTATTGCCAGTATCACTCCACCCCCTGTTAACAATAGGTGTTAATTAGGTGTCAACGATAGCCATGTGATGTGAGTATCAGTCACATGGAGGCAGTGCTTAAAAGTCTGAATTTTGCCTGAAACTCTCAGACTGAAGAAGTCTCTTGGAGAAGAGACGAAACGTTTCATTAGAGAAGAACCCGTCCAGAAGACCTATACAATTTTTTTTCTTTTTGACTTTACATAATATTTCCCCATTAATAAAAGCAGAAATATATAAAATGACTAATAAATGAATAACCTTAAAAT
>NW_013952443.1:16905-18985 GCF_001266775.1 Austrofundulus limnaeus | reverse complement strand
ATTTTAAGGTTATTCATTTATTAGTCATTTTATATATTTCTGCTTTTATTAATGGGGAAATATTATGTAAAGTCAAAAAGAAAAAAAATTGTATAGGTCTTCTGGACGGGTTCTTCTCTAATGAAACGTTTCGTCTCTTCTCCAAGAGACTTCTTCAGTCTGAGAGTTTCAGGCAAAATTCAGACTTTTAAGCACTGCCTCCATGTGACTGATACTCACATCACATGGCTATCGTTGACACCTAATTAACACCTATTGTTAACAGGGGGTGGAGTGATACTGGCAATAACAGCACTGTAGGAGGGGGACAACTGAAAACGGAGGCCTCCACCTCTGTTTAATGATGGACGGTCTTTCTTCACAAAAATGGCTTCTTTTACTCCTCTCTCAAACCAACGTTCCTCTCTATCAAGAAGGATGTTCTCATTCTTGATAGAGAGGAACGTTGGTTTGAGAGAGGAGTAAAAGAAGCCATTTTTGTGAAGAAAGACCGTCCATCATTAAACAGAGGTGGAGGCCTCCGTTTTCAGCTGTCCTCCTCCTACAGCACGGCTATTGCCAGCATCACTCCACCCCCTGGTAACAATAAATGTTAATTAGGTGTCAATGATAGCCATGTGAGATGTGAGTATCAGTCACATGGAGGCAGTGCTTAAAAGCCTGAATTTTGCCTGAAACTCTCAGACTGAAGAAGTCTCTTGGAGAAGAGACGAAACGTTTCATTAGAGAAGAACCCGTCCAGAAGACCTATACAATTTTTTTTCTTTTTAGGAGTTATAGGTGTTTTCTGGCTGTCTCTCTAGCTGCCGCCAACTGAATTGTTATGGTTTCTTCAAATCACACCCGAAATAGTCAATCCGACCAATCATATCTTTCACAAACTCCACCCACACAAGTCAAACAGACCCTTGTCAAACAGACCCTTGTCAGACCCAAGTCTTTCACAAACTCTATATTGTACTTTCACAGATTTGTGTTAAAAACCCTCCATTTTAATTAGAAATGCTAATTTTATTTCATTAAAAAGGTCATCAATGGGAATCAGTTTATTTCATATCCTAATTATAAACCAGAAGACAGAAGAAGAGTCAGTTTGGTGTGTTTGTATACAAAATGGCAGATCTAACATGTTCAGCTTTTAGCAGCAGCACAAAATCCCATCTGTGAGAACTTTACACTGTTTTTCAAGATGAAACCACAACAGCATCTTATCTTCCTAAACTTCTGATTGAATTATTTCAGTGCATTTTTTTAACCGTGTATTAAAAAGTGACCACAGCAGAGAGGGGAGTCAGTGTTGCAGAGTTGGAGGAAATGCACTGTGTGCAGGCTCAGATTAGCATATTCATGGTCGTCCTTATCCACTGAATGAGTAAAAAGGTGCAGAGTCATATCCTCCAAGCAATTTTCCCTTCTTTCTTTAAAAAAAGGCAAAAACTTTAAAATATAAAACTTAGAAGAGTTTATAACAGCTGGACAGTGTTAATTTACAGCAATACTTAAAAGATAACTTTTAAGTCCTGTGTAAATTTTCTTGTAATATTTTTAACGTTCATCCTTCAAATTCAAACTATTTGAAATAAAAGTGGAATTTATGGAAAGATCGTAAAGAGTTATTATCTTAATGCTGTTAATAGCTCTTTAAATCAGAAAGGTGGTCTGCAGTCACTAAGTAGGAGTTTCTCAAAGACATGATTGGTCAGATTGATTATTTTAGGTGGGATTTGAAGAAGACATAATGATTTGGTTGGATGAACGTCAGGCAACTGCAGGGACATGTTTGGTTGAAATGGCCAGAAAGCAGCTATAATTTTAAATATAAAAAATTTAGTCATAACTCGAGACAGGACAGTGCTAACTGCAAGAAATTTGTACATCGTACATGTTGAGGGACAAGTAATAATGTCTAATCCACCTGGGAAAAGGTTGCTATTTTTGAACATGAATATTAGCCATAGGAAAGGTGCTAGATGCACAAAATTTTAAGTCAATAATTTATATTTACATGTCCACTAGGGTTGGGCATAATCGTATCGTGTGCAATTAATCGTCAGAAAAACATTAATCGATTACTTTTTGG
>NW_013952443.1:10928-13154 GCF_001266775.1 Austrofundulus limnaeus | reverse complement strand
ATTCTAGATTTATTTTGGACCAAAGTACAATAATAAAATTAAAAATATTTTGGAGTATGAATAGTACTTTCTGAAATATCTCTGTGAACCCTGTCCTGATACCTGTCTGGTTTCTCAACAACAACATGTGATCCAGTCATGTGATTTAACCTCCATCTTTCTGTGGTTAATTATCTGAGACTCTGTTACAAATTATGTCAAAAGTAGAGACTTCAAACTATACACCAGGTTTTAAAGACTGTTCCACTTCAAGAATAATAGTCATAATTTCTCCTTACCTGAGGAAAGTCTGCATTATGATTCCTGCTGCTGTAGGCTATCTGGTCTGTCTCCTCCCTGACCTTGTTCTTTGTAACTGTGGTAATGAAGATTTATTTTAAAAATGTGGAAAGCAGCCAGCATGACTTCTGCACAGAAATGAAAGACGATTGGGTTTATCTAGCATGAATAAACTAGCTTGGCAAGGGATGTAACAGGTAACAACAACTAATCATGTTAACAAGCTAAACATTATATAATGTGTAACTCATCATTTAGCTAACATTATCTGCCTCTAACAGCATGACTCAACTTACATGGTTTGTTTGGTAAAAACTGTGCCAAGTTTTAGTAGCTCTTTACACCGCCAGGCTCTGCTCAGCACAGCAGCTCCTATCAGTCATCTCATCTGCAGGAGTAGCATGAGCACGCTTATGGTGCGTTCAAAGACGGCTCAGAAAAATGCATTACCATATGTTAATAATGGATAAAACAGCTGTTACGCCTGAGAAAAGTGCGAGGACAGAGAGCGCAGATGCAGGAAGTGCGGGGAGACGTCCCACGCATATCCCGCATCCGTTGTGTCTGTGCCTTCACTGCCCAGGGCCCTTTAGAGGCCGTGGGCCCCTGGGCAATTGCCCAATTGCCCATATGGTTAATCCGGCCTTGTCTCTGAAGCATAGAAGTAAATATATTAAAGTAAACTATATTCTAAGTCTATTTGGTTTATGCAAATTTGATATGGTTTTAGTTATTTGCTTATTTGCAAGCACAAATAATGGCAGCAGAAGCACTCAAGAAATGAATATCCAAGAATTTCTGAATAACTGTGCGGTGTTATACCAGTAGAGATGGAAAAGTTCAGTTTTTGTATAAACAATGAATTTCTGTGACCAAAAATCCATGTAGCCTGTGTGATGATTGGTGTTTTCTGCTCCCATGTCTTCTGATTGGTTACTGGCTCTAATTACCTACACCTGCAAGTGGTCCTCCTGATGAGCTCCTGAGATAAACCAAGGCTCACTGGTCGTCTTGGTCTTGGCCGATGCATCACACCTACAGTATATGGTAGCATCTTGCAGCTGCTCAGTTAAAACTTATTACCTGAGTAACTTACCTAGTCCATGTCTTTGTTCCCTCAAGGTTCTTGCCAAGATGTGCCTTGCCACTGCCTGCCTCCCTTGAGCTCCCCTTTCCAGAAGGATCCTGTGAACCGCAAATCCTCACCAAGTGTCTCACCTGTGAACTCACCTGTGCTCCAGTTGCCTGGCCACTCTGAAGATCAGTGACCTGTTGGTCCCTCCTCTTCTCTATAAGAAAAATAAAACATTTAATCACTTGTTTCCTGCAAAGGCAAATTATCTTAAGAACCTGGACTCACCTTGTTGCTTCCCTCCTATTTCAGATCCAGATCCTCCCTACAGCACCTGTAAATAAAAGCACTTACCTTTTTGTATTCAGTCTCAGAGATTTTTGCAATTACTAAAAAGATCCTTTCTGTTCCTGGTTAGGTTTCGGTCTGACATTACTTCACACTTGGAGATCCCAGCACACGTGTGTTCCTCTGTATTATTAAAAGCTACAGTGGGTGTCGATGCAAGCCACTTCCAGAAAAGTTCGAGCGCAGAAAGCCTCCAACTTTAAGGAGGTCACGTTAACGAGATGCAGAACAGACAGTGCCTGCTGCTGGGTCTTTAAGATGCACCGGTGGGTTTGTGGTTTCATGCGCTTCACTGGAATCGGAGCAAAAAAAAAGCTACTTCCATTATTCTATGGGTACTTCAATGAACAGTTTATTTTACATTCATATTCAAATGTGATTCCTGGAGCAGATACATCCTAATTCAGCGGAAACTGTCAGAAACCCTGTCAGCCAACCACTCAACTCGCTGTAATTAAAAGCTCTGGTGTGTGTGTGTGTGTGTGTGTGTGTGTGTGTGTGTGTGTGTGTGTGTGTGTGTGTGTGTG
>NW_013952443.1:8235-10758 GCF_001266775.1 Austrofundulus limnaeus | reverse complement strand
GTGTGTGTGTGTGTGTGTGTGTGTGTGTGTGTGTGTGGCTGCTTTGTTCAACACCCCTCTCTGCTTTCAGTGACCCAGAAACTCACAGTGAGCTGCTTCTCTTGCAATGAATAAATAGTCTGTGGAACTAAATAGGCTTTAAAAGGAGCCTTAAACAAATGTCATAAAACTTAGAACTATGTGAAAGCCACTGGGTGGTAATTAAATTATAAAAGTATAAATGAAAGCCTGTGGAAAAAGAATGTATAGAATATCTTTCAATTCCACTGTTTTACAAATCATATGAGCTCATTTTAAACTAAGCAAAATAACAAAAACTAAATTAAAATGCACAAGAAAACAGTAATAATATGGAGTAGAGCCCATAAGTTATTAAACTGTAGAAGCTTTTTAGCATCAGTAACAAAGTAGCACGATTATCACCCTCCAGTGAAGTTGAGTTCACTTTGAAGTGTAGTGTTATCAAAATATCTCTTGAACGTCTTGTTTTGGCTGTTCCCTCTTCAGCGTTCTCCACGAGTCCTCCCTCTCACTACCTCCATGTCAATGCCAATTTACACAGCACATAAAACAACAGAGGCTGACCAAAGTGCTTCACAATTCAGCCAAATGACCAGACTAAAAAAAACAGAACACACAGACATGTTCAAAATTAATTCAAATTAGTTTAAAATACAAAAATACAACATGAAACCATCAGCTCAGAATCAGAATCAGAAGCCAAGGATTAAAATGGGTCTTGAGCATAGATTTAAAAATCACAACAGTCTGAGGCCAAATGACAGAGACAGTCAAAAGAAATATAGTTACCAAATGAGTTCCAGTCTTACTTTCATTTAGATTCAGGAAATTCAATTTCAACCAGATTTTTATGTTGTTCAGACAGCTCAAGAGTAGCTGAAGTGAACTGACCATGTCTGGCTTAATGGGCAGATAAACCTAAATGTCATCAGCAAAACAATGGAAAGAAATCTTTTATTTTCTAAAAACTGGATCCCAGGGGCAACATGGAAAGATTAAAAAGCAGAGGACCTCAAATAGAGCCTTGAGGGACCCCACAAGTCAAAGGAGCTATAGAAGAGGAGTGTTTGTCAGGTAAGATCTGAACCAGGATAAAACTGTGACTGTGATACCAACCACCGGCTCCAGTCGAAGATGTTATAGTCCACATGTCCTCTCTAACTGTATATATCTCCGTTTTGTCTTTTTCCTGGGAGCTGCATCTCTAACATCCATTTCTGTCCCTCCCTCGTGTCCAAACCATCTCTGGTCTCTCTAACTTGATCTCCCAGTCCTTCAAACTGTATTGTACCTCTGATTATCTCATTCCTAATCTGATCCATCCTTGTCACTCCCAATGAGAACCTCAACATCTTCAGCTCTGACGCTTCCAGCTCTGTCTGCTGTCTTTTAATCCATGTCTCTGTCTCCAAATCATACAACTCAGCTGGTCTCACTACTCTCTTGTAAACCTTTCTTCTGACTTTGCTGACACCTCCTGAAACTTTTCTCCTGCCTGGATTCTCTTCTTCACTTCTTTACTACTCTCAGTTTTCCAGGACAGATGACTTGAAGTCCTTGAATTCCTTTACCTTTGTGTCCTTGCAGCCTCACTGCTCCACCTGCCTCCATCTCATTCCAATACATGAACTCCTGTCTCGCTATAACTGGTTTTCATTTCTTTCCATTCAAGTGCATATCTTCACCTCTCCAAGTTCTCTTCCACATGCTCCCTGTTCTCACCATAGAACATCGTCATCTGTAAACATCATCTAACTTCATCTGTTTGTCCATCACCAGAGCAAGCATGAACGGGCTCAGATTGGGGGCTCAGGGACAGTCCCGCCTCCAACCTAAAGCTATCCATCACTGGCCTGAAACCATACTGCTGCTCACAGGATATCTTCAAATATCTCTTGAGCCATCACTGGATATCCACCTTGAACGCAATAGCTTTTAGGAGTTGATTGAATTCAAGATGGCTACCACCAACAATCAACATTAGCGAACACAAAAATGGCTCCAGCTGAATCAGTTTTACAGATATGGATTTGCAACATTAGGTGAGGTCAGGCATTATGTAGTTGTTTTACAGTTTGACCAAAACTCTGTCATTGCTCTGTTGACTCAGTCAAGCTTCATATGAACAAATATTCTCATATATTAACTAAACAGCTGCACATTGTCCAGAATAAAGTTCAAACCATTATCTCTCCACCACCGTGCTTGACTGGTAGCATGAAGGTATTGAGCTGATGTATATTGTGTCTGGTTTTTCTCCAGCTGTGGAGCTGAGTGTCTCTTCTGTTTAAGGAACATTCTCTGAAGGCTGGAGTTTTGTTGCAGATATCTTTACAAAAACCAAAAATAGTTTCAGGACAACTTCTGAAATTCTAAATACAGTAATTTAGTCATTTTAATAACTCAGTAACTGCTATATAAGATAAGATAAGATAAGATAAGATAAGATAAGATAAGATAAGATAAGATAAGATAAGATAAGATAAGATAAGATAAGATAAG
>NW_013952443.1:4858-7874 GCF_001266775.1 Austrofundulus limnaeus | reverse complement strand
TACTAAATACATCTTGAGTGCATTGTTGGCATTTTTGTTTCTGCATGTTAGCAAAAATATCTCACTGGGTGGATTTGAATGCAAATCTCAGAAAGTAATAGTCAAATGTACATCTGACTAACCTTTGGAGTTAACCCAAATCAAGAAGGCTGCAACAGCCAGCGGATCTTAGAAAGCACAAAAATGGCTATAATCTGAACATTTGTAAAGACTAAAATTTAGTGCGGTAGTAGCTGAGTTGTTCCCAACATACTGTATATCTTGGTAGTGAGAGTTTGTGTTTGTTGTAAAAGTGTTTTCAAAGTTAGTATTTATCTTTTCATGTCATTCCATGATGAAGGGAAATTAGAACATTACGTCATTTTATTGCTGTCTAGATATTTGTATTCCTTGACAGACTGTATCGGGGGGGCATGGGGGGGCGGGGGCAAAATTTAAAACTTGATCTAAGCCGAGGGCCAATCTCTGTCAGTATTTATTGAAAAAATATTATATGGCCAATTATTCTTTATACTGTAGAAATACAAATAACCTTATACAATTTGTAGCACTGATGACATATAAACTAACAGATAAATGTAAAAGATTAAATTTGGAAAGACTCATCTAAATTAACATTCATTTAATTTGTTTTACTCTCTTTACAACTTTTTAATTTATATTTTAGACACATTTTATCACAATTCAACAAATCAGTTCAAAAAACCCTCATCAAAAATCTAATGATTTGACTTTAAAATAAGAAGAGATAATGTTAAAATATAATTAAAGTTTATTCTCTTTAGCTCTCTCCACACAAAATCAAAGATTACTAAAAAAAAAATTCAGTTTTAATTTTCTTGGCTTGAAAGTTGGTCTGCTCATAAGAATGCACTAAAATGTCAACAAAAAGAGAAACAATAAAACTATTTCACATTAAAAAAAATATTACCTCTGGGGCCTGATGTAATGTTAACAAGGACCAGATTTGGCCTGCGAGCCTTGAGTTTGACACGTGCCTTATATGATTTAGCTAAAGTAGTCGATATTAAAGACATTCCCTAATGATTTAAAAGTACTGACTTAAGAGACTGACTAGACTCTAATGAGACTTTACAGAGCACATATGGTTACTGCAGCTCAACAAAGTTAACTTTTTATGACATTAGCTCAGATCTCAGCACAAACATTGAGTTGATCTTGCCTCTCCGCGTTACCTTTGGGTCTCTGTTAAAGTAGGACATTTCTTTCGCTTCAGTTCGTCGTGTTGGGATGTAACTGAAGGCAGACAGAACGCACAGCGGCTTGTTTTGGGTGTCAAGCGAGAGGTCCGTCATGGAGGCGGGAAAACATACAAACAAGTAAACAAACACAAATAAATAATAAAAAAAAAAACCTCAGAAAACTGCAGAAAACCTCCAGCCGGAAGAAGCTAGCGTTTGCTTTTGCTAGGATACCGAGCTCTCAGCTGTGGTGCGTTCACGAACCTGTTGTTTACCTTGTACATCTGACTTTCTCAGAGCTGAAAGTTTCATAGGAAAAAAAATAGCAACAGCATGAAGATATTTACGGTAAAAAAAAAAAAAAGTTTCATTAATTAAGGGGTCTATGGTGACTCATTATAAACCGCCATACATTATATAAAAAAGACTAATAACAAATAACAAATCACAATTGATCACTGTTATTCAAATTTATAACAGTTTATGTCTTTATATCAAACTTAAAACAGTGTTTATATGTTAAAAAAAACAGAGCTGGTCAACTAAAAGTGCCACAGCTACTGGGCACCAGAAAGTCAAAGGATGGCAAGGAACAAGGAAATTAAATTTTCGATTTAAAATCTAGTTTTGCATTTAATTCACTTAGATGGACTGAGTTGTACACTTAATATATCTGTCATAAATAATCTATAAATTAAGACTCTTTGTTGAACTTACCTGCTATAGAACGTGTGTCAAACTCAAGGCTTGCAGGCCAAATCTGGCCCTTGTCAGTCTTGTATAAAGTACAACAAAGTGATACTTGAGTAAAAGTACAAGTATCTTTCCAAAAATTTACTTTGGCATAGTGTCCTTTAAGAATTTTATTTGAGTAAAAGTCATAAAGTATCTGACGTTTTTTGTACTTAAGGATGAAAAGTAAAAGTATTGACTGAAAATGAGCAGTTAAATTTTACGTAATGACATTTATTAGGAGGTGACCTCCACAAAAAATGCAGAAATGACTTTGTTTCTGTGTTTTGTTTTTAAGTGACTTAAAAGTAACGACTTTCTACTTCTTGTCTTTTTTAAATGTAAGGAGTAGAAAGTACAGATAACTGTGTGAAAATGTAAGAAGTAGAAGTAAAAAGTAGGCTGAAAAATAATTACTCACGTAAAGTACAGATGACCAAAAATTCTACTTAAGTACAGTAAAAAAGTATTTGTACTTACTTTACAAATCTGGCCCTTGTTAACATTTCATCAGGCCCCAAAGGTAATATTTTAAAAGTGAAATAGTTCTCTTTTTGCCACTATGTTTTGTGTGTTCTTCTCATAACAGATGGCCAACTTTTACATCATGAAGTGTGGATTTTTCTGTAATAGTTGATTTTGTTGTGGAATGAGCAACTGCGAATCATCTTTTTCTGTATTTTCTTATTTTAAAGTCAAATAATTGGATTTTTAGTGAGGGTTTTCTTTTCTTTTTTGTACCACTTACGGATTCAGAGATGTGTTGCCACCATAACCTTCAAAACCATCTTATTTCTCCACCAGAATGACACTTTGTGTTTCAACATTTGACATGTTTACTTTGTTTTAGGCTGTGGAGAAAACGAGGATTTGCAAATCCTTACATTTTATTTTCATTGAACATTTTACAACGCATCCCAACTGCCATTTGTGACGTGATAGTCCAGTTAACCTTCAAGCTTTCCCATTTATCAGACTCCAGCCATGTTCCTGACGCACCTTAAATTTCTGTGTGTGTGTGTGTGTGTGTGTGTGTGTGTGTGTGTGTGTGTGTGTGTGTGTGTGTGTGTGTGTGTGTGTGT
>NW_013952443.1:3841-4463 GCF_001266775.1 Austrofundulus limnaeus | reverse complement strand
ACACACACACACACACACACACACACACACACACACACACACACACACACACACACACACACACACACACACAGCAGCTGGGACTCAGGATAGTCCAGCGGTGGTGTTCAGTGGTGGTGAGGACAGTTGGGACATGGTGGACGTGGACATGTTAGTTGTCTCGGAGCTCAGGAGTAATTACAGCTGACATTTCAGAGGGATATATTGCCGTTTATCAGAGGCTGACCTGGAGCCCATCAGAGGTCCCGAGTTAATAAAAGGAGCCACTACTGTTACCAAGGTTTCATCATCAATGTCACCATCATCATCAAAGTGGCAGCTTCAGTGCCTTAACTGTAACACATTATCATCAAAATTAAAACAGGATTCTCACAATCAGTAGTAATTAGAATGAACCTGGACAAACAGAAGTGGCTGCCAGCAGGAGGCTCTTGTTGCCACGTGTTCGTGTGCAGCAGTCCCACAGTCTGACATGGTTTGGATGGGAATGTTTTTTTTGTTTTTTTTGGTGGTTGTCACCAAAAAGTGTCAATCAGTTCTAATTAAAACCCAAACCTGCATGATAAAACAAACAGGCACCCATAGAAAATCAGCTCATCTTTCTGCTCTTCCTGTGATAACC
>NW_013952443.1:2836-3073 GCF_001266775.1 Austrofundulus limnaeus | reverse complement strand
GTTTTAACTGATTCTCATTGAACTGACACATTTTGCAAAGTTATCATAGAACATGTCATTCCAACTATTCCATCTCCATTGTTTTATAGTTGGTGACTAAACAGAAAACTATTTTTTCTATTAGAAGCTACTATACCTGCATCAATATGAAACCATTGAAGGACTTGATTGACTCTACTTCACAAAGGTTTTCACTTATCAATCTGCAGGCCTTAAAGCTGTCATGTCTGTTGTCAC
>NW_013952443.1:0-335 GCF_001266775.1 Austrofundulus limnaeus | reverse complement strand
ATTACTGCACTCCAAGAGGTCATTTGCAATATAAATTTTGTGCAGAGTTATATTGCGATGATTTTCACAGTATGCAGAGTTGTGCAGCCCTATTAAAGCCTTTTGGTTGGGTGGTTTGCCCACAAAACTATTTTTCCAAGAAACATTTGAAAATAGAAGAAAATAAAAGATCAAAAACACATTTTGTGAATGTTTTGCAGTGTACTNAATATTACTCAGTGTTGTATAAAGTACCACAAAGTGATACACGAGTAAAAGTACAAGTATCTTACCAAAAAAAATACTCTGGTAAAAGTTAAAGTCTCCTTTAGGAATATTACTCAGTGTTGTATAAA
>NW_013952442.1:2857990-2858245 GCF_001266775.1 Austrofundulus limnaeus | reverse complement strand
GTGTGTGTGTGTGTGTGTGTGTGTGTGTGTGTATCTATCTATCTATCTATCTATCTATCTATCTATCTATCTGATTAGGATGAGATGTTATGTACACCACTGAAAATGTTTCATTCAAATATAATTTCTCACTATCACATAAGATACTGAAACATTGCAACATAATTTTTAAATTAACTTCAAAGATAAGGTTATAAAATATTCATAAAATCCATTTGAAAACAGTGAAAATTCAGAAAAGTATTGTATATATAT
>NW_013952442.1:2854959-2856990 GCF_001266775.1 Austrofundulus limnaeus | reverse complement strand
TATGTATGTATGTATGTATGTATGTATGTATATATGTCAGGATGTCTGCCTGCCACTCTGATGAGAATGCACTTTACCACTTAAAATGATGTGTGTGTGTTCGAAAAATATGATATATATATATATCAATCATATTTTTCATTAATTTTTTAAAATTCTTTTTACTTAGGAAAACACTCATAGCTCTTAGATTCTGAAAGGTGYGCTGAGTGGTTTTTTAAATAAAAAAATCCATATCTTTTGTGGGGGATGGTGGGCCAGACGGAAGTCACCTGCAGGCCTTATGTGGCCCGCAGGTGAGTTTCCACCAGTTGCCAATCACTGGTCTAGATGAATTCCTGAAAGAAAGATTTTACAAGTTTCTGTGGTTTAGAGGCATAGGAGTGACTGTGTTAATACGAGGTTGTTTGTAGAATGGCCTGAAGACAGCTTGTCCTTGAGACCACCTCTGTTTGCAGATCCGACTTAAAGACAGCGTTGTGTTCTAATTTGTTTATACCTGCTGGAAGGTCATCAAGTCTGTAACAAGTTTAGTAGAAGGTTTTGGGGGGTGAGGGAATGTGTTAGAGCGTTGCCTCTGATTGTAAAAGAAAAACAAAACAAACACTCTCCCAATGTCACATTTATCATTTTCAAACAGGTAATATCTTTGGATGATGGTGACCCTCCCCTACTGTTCCAGCAATGGACAGAGAAGAGGATAGGGGGTGCAAGGAAAGACATGGGTCAACCTTCAGCTGCCCCCACCGCTGTCTAGAGGAGGCAGAAAGTAAGGGAGGTGATGTTTTTTAAAAAGCTCTCCTGACCTGTAGGGACTCTGTTGACTGCTTGCCTAAATGGACACGCCACAGTTTTGGAATTTGCTTTGTGTAGCAGATTTTCAAATGCACTATTACATTTCAAAGGACACTCATGTTCATCACGTAAATTCTCTTGTACTTTCACGCCCCATACGCACACAGAAGATGTGAAAAAAATAGGACACACAGAAGCAGCGTAGGGCATCGGTGTCAGCCTGAAGGTTTCTGGCAAGGTCCTCCAGGTAATTCCCATTCACCTTGTCCAGAAGGGTTGTGTGAAAAGGAGTGTGTTATGGATGTGTGCGTTTGTTATATCTGATTCATTTTTATGGGACAGAAGAAAGGAAAACAGAAGAAGTTTTGGAGGTCACAAACAAATTACAGTTTCTGCCTTTCACTGTGTGGTGGTGTGTAGGTCTGTTTGTGGCTTTCCCTGCATGCACGCTCAATGTAAAAACAAATTGGGGAGAGTGTGCTGTTGAGGCTACAGATATTTGGAGAGACTGTCTATATGCAAATGATAAAAGCATGTGAACATTACGATCTGGCATTGAAAAAGACTACAGCTCCTAAACTCCTAAGCCTGGAGAGGAGGATGATGGGAAGGAACTAAGATGGGAAAGAAGTACGTTTAGATGCCCCTTTATGGTTGTCATTATAGAGACAGTAAAGACAAGTTGAGTTTAAGCAGAATGTGATTTCTGTTGAGCAACGATTGATCGCGCTCAGTTTTGAATCAACACTTTACTTTAAAAACTTTCTGATGACAACAATTTATTACATTAAAGTTTTTTTTAATAAAGCATGATTCATTGCTAATTAGCCTGTGTATTTTGTTGCCACCCTCACCCCGCTTTCACTTGCACACTCCAAAAAAGTGAGCAGTGGTTGTCTGGGAGCAGGAGAAAATGGCTGCAAAATCTTCAGTAATACAATTCAGCTACATAAATCAAAAGCATGTACATTTTTAAAATAAAATCCAGAAGAAAGAGTATAGCAACTTGTAAATTTTGCAGTGCTCAAGAGAGACGGCGGGGACTAAGTCAAACTTTTATCGTCATTTAGAAAAGAAGCACAAATAAAGGGAAGCTAAATGATGTTAGCAAAGTTAGCTAGCTAATGTTACCTAGCCCCCACACAAAGAAATTTAGTCAATATTAGCTATGCACATTAAGTTAGCTACCTGTACTATAAGTTTTAGGGCAATAGTTTATGTGTGTGTGTGTGGGGT
>NW_013952442.1:2840696-2853959 GCF_001266775.1 Austrofundulus limnaeus | reverse complement strand
GGTGTGTTCAGTCTTGATCTTGACTTTGTTTTGCCAATCCTCGGTGTCTTGGTCTCAGCTTGGTCTCAGCCCCTAGAAGCCTTCTCTCCATCTTGGTACACTCTGGCTTTGGTCTTCACTTTGTTTTGGGTTAGGTAGTCTTGACAACAAAACCCTAAAAACCTCAGCTTCACTGTTCTCTTCTTGAACAATCTCACTTTGGAGTGAGGTTCAGCACTGATTCTTGAAACATTGCTGACATGACAAACATGAAAGTCCTCATTTGATTTTCTCTTAGATGGACACACACTACCAAAGTGTAGCAGATCACTGACACCTTCTTAGCAATGACAGGCAGTTTCCTCCATCAACAATAATCAACGTAGCAAAGACTGTTTCCAAAACTCTAATGATCTATTCAGTAATTTTTCCTATGACKTTTACCAAATACTGAAGATCTTCCCTAAATATTTGTAACTGTACCTTTTAAGGAAATTTAATATTTGGTAGATAATTTCTTTGCTGAAACAATGCTTCTTGGCAATAAATCACCTGATTAGCAGCACTTAGTAGTAGGTCTAAACAAGTGTCAATAGCACCTCCACTGTGTGTGTAGCACTGCAACTGCACCATTTTCATCATTGTGGACTCTTGGGACAAAAGGCTGAAGGTAAAAAAAAGGCAAAACAAAACAAAATAAAAAAATTCAGAAGACTCAATATTAAGGGTTAGCTGTATCTGACATATCTGCATTGTCACAGTAACCACACCGTTTCTTCTTTTTTACCCAAGGTGTATGGAAACAGCTGAAATTTCACACATATCTTACTGAACCCTTGAACACCAAAGTACTGTAAACAATGCTGTTTGCCACATGACCTGTTCAACTGTTTCCCCATGTTTGTCATGGGTGTCTCTTGAATGGGTGTTCTTAAATGTAATTTCATTGTGCTCTGTACAATGACAATAAAGGCATCGTCAAATCAAATCAAAATCAAGAGCTTGGATGGCAAAATCAATAGTGAGTGAAACAATGTTTTAGGAAAATATGGTCAGTTTATGAAAGTAATTTCTTTTATTGCTTTCTTAGTTGGGTTTCTTTAAAAAGCGGATTATACACCATTTTAAGACATGGTGCTACTGCATATCATTGTTGTGACTGTGTGTACTGTAGTTGTAGTTAAATGATGGAAAGAAAAGTGTAAAACATATATTCTAACATATGTATTTTTGTGATGTATTTCTTGTTGATGGGATTTTTTTACGTTATTTTTATCCTCAGCTGATGTAATAGGAAATATTGGCTGCCCGGAGGGTTGAAAAAAGAAATCCACAGTGTGTCTCCTACTGCTGGTGAAATCGAATAACAGCACAAAAGTATTGCCATTTATATGTATTTGGCAGTTAAAATGCTAAAGTATTGAGGCTTTGTGTTCAAAAGTTTCATTAATACAAGCAAGATCAATTTGGATCAATTCAGACAGTAGAACAGACATGAGACAAAAGCACTGACTGATGACTGTTACAGATTTAGCGGCATGCRATTTTAATAGCTTGACATACATGAATTTGGGCTGGTTTAGTTTTCCTCCAGATGTAAACCCATCTGGATTAATGACACACGCTTCTGCTCAGTGTGCTCTGGGGCCTATCTTCTGTGCTTCTTATGCAGGTTAAACGCCTCTCTCCATTGGCTTCGAAAATGGTTGGCTTCCCAACGGCAATAAATAACGGCATTGCTTGACATAGCTTTTAAATCTGCATTAGAGTGATGCCTGTTAAACATGGAAAACTGGGCCCTACTGCTCATATATTATAGGGCTGGGAGTGCTGTCAGATTTTGGTGCAAAGTTTAGAACAGCTTTGTTTCTTGTTAAATTACAATAGTATATTTCCTCAAACAAATCCCTGTTATGCCATTGTTTGTTTTAACACATACAAATGTTTCTTCATGACACCTTCAACTTCTGCTTGGTTAATTGAACAATGGCTCCTGTGCAATTTAGTGTGGGTAACACATTTCTGTGAAAAGACAGGATCTTGTAACTTTCCAGTTTAAATCAGGCTGTGCAAACATGATGTATTAAAAAACACATTATTTGCTGTCTAAACAAAATGTTCCTGTCTAAATGTAAAAAGGCATGTCTAAACCTACCAAAAAGGCTTGAAAAGCAAAATATAAATAATTGCAGTGATCCTAAAACAATTTAAAAATGTAACATTTGTTTTACACACCACAAATCTTTTGTTAATTTTTCTTTGAGTGACATTATTCATGTGTTTAGCACAACTAGTAAAGTTGTGTGTCCAGCAGGACAAATCTGCTAACAGAACATTGACTCTTTGCAGCCAGTTAACAATTTCAACTAAATACATGTAGCTATTGTGTAATAGGTCATCAGTTTATTACAGACAATATAATTTCATTTATTTATTTTTTTGGTCATTGCATTTTAACAAAATCAAACCTATATTCTTCTCTGTAAATAAAATGTGCTCCTGTCAGTATTTATTTGTTACTCACTGTGTTTGTCCCATGTTGCGTATTCAGTTTTCCACAGTGTGTGCACAGACCTTTGTGCCTGTCATTATGCCTCCTTGCATCAGCACAGAGAGCTAGAAACAGGCTCATCATTGCTATGTAAAAGGACATAGTAGTGGAAAGCAGAYAGAAAGTAGGGAATGGCAGCGAGGACAGGGAACAGAGAAAAGGGATACAGTCTTAAGTGTTAGTGATGTACTAGACAATGAAAGGTGATGTAGGATTTAAATCAACTCTTTCCCCTCTCTGAGCACAGGAAGCTGATGGGTGAGGAAATGGCTCTGTGATGCCATCCACTGCAATCCTGCTGGGAAACTTCTGTCTGTGTCTTCTTAACTCAGTTTTTTTTCTCTATTTTTTTTCTTACTGTAGGTCAGAAAGTTTTCACCAAGAGGCTGGTGGCTRGGCTGACAGTGCAAGCTAAATCATTATTTATTGTTATTAATCTTCATAAAACCAGGGGAGATGTGGTAGTTTGGAGGTGAGTGCTGAAATATTTTAATACTGAGGCTGCAGGTTTGGGCCTAGGTTGTGTGAAGCACACAAAAAGCTCAGTTACATTTGTTTGTTATTATATCATGAGAATGGTTTTTCACAGTTTTAGAAGCACTTTAGTTAAAAGAGAAATAATTCTGACAAGTAGTTATTACTGAAATATCTTTCGTAGATTTGGAGKTGAATGCAATGGAGTGCGTTACATGGAGGCAGTGTAGTGACCAGGCCACTAGGTGGAAAGATCCCTCTTGTCAACACATTGCAGCCTCAACTCATTTTACAAAGTGAGGCTGCATCAAACCAACGTTCACTGCTTCTTGTCTCATCATTTYTCCTGTTTATTCAGGTAAAAATGCATAAAACACAATTAAGATATAACATGACTTGTATATTATTCTGGTGCTTTATAGCCAAYATTTTTGTGGTTCTTAAAAGGCAGACTATGCTGATCATAAAATGGACACAAGATTATGTAATGACGGCACTCCGTCACTTGAATAAACAATCTAAATTTGTTAAAAACGTGACAATATTCAATATGTGAAGCAGGCTGAGCTCACAAGTTTATTGGGTAAACACTGTTGTTACAAACCCAATGAAATTGCTTTAAATTGATTTGTGTTAAACTTTCCATTAGGATCATAGATGATATTTTTCATAAAAAATGTAAGCTATAATTCTGCTGTTTGAGCATGTTGAATTTGTACGATTCCAGTGGCACCTGGATGAGTCAGGCTAGGCTAGCACTTGTAACTATGAAATGGTCTATTCTAAAAGTAAAAAAAAAAAAAAATAGTATAATCCCAGACATTGTTGTGAAGTTAAACACATTACTGTACAAGTAACTAAAAATTAAATAAATAAATAAATAAATAAATAAATACAAAGTTGCGTTCAATGTGGAAAGCTACAGATGTGCATACAAGACAAACCAAAGCTCAGCCATTTCTCCTGTTTATTCAGGATCTTCTGATGCAGGTCTGCCCCCTACACTGGACCTATAACACTTGCATCAGGAAGGGCATTAAACATAAAACAATTGCCAAATATTTCATGCATTTCTTCCTGCTGTTGTAGAAATGCTTTCAAAACCCAAACTTTGTGTGAGAACAGTTAAAGTTATCAAAACGGTGGTTCAGTCTTGTAAAGTCCAATGTTCCTGTATAACCATGAAGTACTGTATGCCCTTGCTACACAGCTTAAAGGAGGGATGGATGTTCTTTTTTTTGTAAAGCTAGCATTTAATATTGATAAAAGAACAAACTTATAAATCTATTCCTAAAATAAATTATTCATCTTTAACAAGAACATTTGGAAAACCTCATGCTAAAGATCTGATGGGCTTGTACACTTGAGTCTAGGGAAAGATGTTTTTTTGATGTGTTTGTAATTAAAAATTGCACTGCAGCGGTGACTGCTGACCAGTGTCTGAATACATGTGGGGTTCAGCAGCAAGAAGATGATGGATGACTTGGCTTCTTGTAATATCTCTATACCAGAGGGGCCTATGTACCACTTAAATATGCTCACATATGATTATTACAGTGGCACATATTAATGACCAGTATGATGGAAGCAATAAAGATGAAGCTGCAGTAACACATTTAGAGTCATGTGCAAAAATAAGCATATTCCGTGAAAATTGTTGACCTTTTCATAAAGAAAAAAAGTTGATCATCTGGAAACAATGCTTCCAGATGAAGATATTAAGTAAAAACAAATTATACTGCTTTTCAAAATTGCCTTAAGTCTCAAAACATGGCTTTGGACCACATTTCTTTGTCTTGGACTTGGAAATTTACCCTGCATGTCATTTTCTAATTGTTTTATTTGTGTCTGTGATAATATGTTAGCAAAGGCAAAAATCCAGTAGCTTCAGGTGGGTCTGGACAAACCTGAAGCCCTTTTTCTAAAAGTGTGGGTGAGGGGTGTGTGTGTGTGTGGGGAGGGGGGGGGGCACTTTTGCACCCCCTCAACAAATCATTTGAGGAAAATGTACTTTTAAAAATGATGTCACTCTCCCCATCATAGATGTGCAGGAAGTTGCCTGAGGAGTGAAGCATTGGAGCTAGCATTAATAAATAGCTTCCTGTAAGCACTCATTTGTGACAGCTCCTCATTAGAATAGTGGTGAGTAAAGGCTTGGTTAAACTTCACAAAATGCAAGACATTAGATCTTGCTGACATGATCATGAGTCTTTTTTGCAATGACAATTAGTACTTAGAGAAAATGGGGTAGTCTTGGTAAGTCCTCCCTTTGCAGCAAACATCACACACAAACAGCAACCATACAAGCGCCATGTTGCCAAAGAGGACGTTTATTTTTCAGTTGAAGATGGAGGAGATAATGAAGGAGGAAAGTGTAGTATTTTGTAAATTTTGTCATGAGGAAACCACTACTGTTTCAACAAATGGTGCAGAAACGTGCCCCAATGCTGCCCAGTCAACGCATACTGCCTCTTGAAAAGAACAGCCTGTGTCTCCTCGCTATCCCCTCCGTCCACAAATATCGAGTTTCCACCCAAAATCCAAAAATGCATGTTGGCTTAGTTGGTGACTTATTCGTCTCAGGTGTGCTGGCCCTATGATGGGAACCCCGCAACCTTTTTTTATGGTGTCCCCCACCTATCTGTCAGGGTGTGTTACGGTTTTTTCAGTGCATTCATTGAAAACAAGTGCTTCGTGAATCTGCCCTATTCAAGAAATTACTTTGAAAATGTTAGAGTTGTACACCAAAACTTGTTTATAAATAAAAAAAAACTTTGCTATCATTAATGTACCTAATATTTGTATCAAAGGGATTGCAACTTCCACCTACACCCAGATCTACAGACAGAGTCAACACACGGCTGTATGTATTGTAGGCACATGGATCTGAGTAATGCTTGCTGTGCCTTGATCCTCTCTCCCTCCTGGAACTTGTCTTGCTTTAGCCGTAGCTTGCCTGAGCTTCACATAAAAAGACACACGTGGTTCAGAACTCCCTCACACACATATATACAGCTGCTTAAGCACCTTTCTCTCTCATGTGTCGCTGCTCAGAGTTGTGGCATGGTGGAGCTGTGACAGCTGAGTCTCAGGAGAGGTTGTGCAGATCAGGCCTGAGCTGAGAACTAGGGCCTAGCTGTATTAGAGGGAGAGTTACACGACAGCAGCCCTACGTGAGAGACTTATCTCCTGGCTGCTGCCTCTCCCACAGCCCCTTGAGCCATGAGGGGAGGATACACGTCTTTCTGACTTAGCCCCTTACTGTCGGCCTGACTTACCTACTAACTGTCTGTTAGATTTACCCCCTGCATGTCGGATATATTTACACGATTTACCCAGCGATAAACTGTTTGTCTGCTTTCCCAATTGATACCGGTGAATCTCTCAGACTTATTAACTTAATACATCTTGTCAGTGTACAATTTTTACTGTCCCAAATTGTTCACAGTTGACAAGATTATAGCCTTAAGCTTTGATGTAAGACATACTTACCAATGGCTGATTGACACAAAAAAATTACATTTAGTCATTTAGAAGACATTTTAATCCAAAGCAACCTACAAGGGAGGAACAACATTCAAGTTTCAGTTCAGTACACCACATCCAGCTGTGTAGGTTTTTCTGCACTACACAAGCTCAGTCATGGAACTTTTGGTTTCACTTTTCACTAAACAAGTAAAGTAAATATCATGCAAACACTTCATYGCCCAAAAATGTATACCATTTTTTTATTTTAAACAGGGCACTGCTTGACCAAACTCTGACCCCACCCTTCTGCAGGCTTGTAAAACGACATAATCAACAAGAAATGTTTCTGATTTTAAATAGACCAATTTCAATTAGAAGTTTAAAATGTGTATATTTTGCTTTGAGTTCTTTTTGACAGGAAATTGGTTGGAGCAGGATAAGTGCCTGCGAAKTGTGTCTAAAGTGTGTGTTTCACCCAAATAACATGAACCTGAACCCTTTTGGTATTACATTGGTTACTTTTTGTACTTCTTTCTGCTGTTTGAAATCTTAGTATGGGATAAATCTTATGCCAGCAGGAATTGAATTTGAATTGCTCATATTTAATCTGAATGTGCATAATTTGAAATTGAATGCATTGGTTTGAAAATAAATTTCATAAAATTGAAACTGAATTTAATGGTTTGAAACTGAAATTCATTTTCAAACCATTGCATTCAATTTCAAATTATGCACATTCAGATTCAATATGAGCAATTCAAATTCAATTCCTGCTGCCATACGATTTATCCCATATATTAATAGGTGTGAGTTATTTTGAGAGAGTTAGTTTTTTATTTAGGGTTAAGAAAGTCAGTAGTTGTTTCTGTGGGAAAAGAATTGGGGCATGCACACATACTTCCAGTCATGCTCCTGTCAATCATTCATTCCACTGCAGTGCTTAGCATTTAGCTTGATGCTAGCTGACAGATTTTGATGCCTGGGCAATCACACCACTTTATGAGAGAAAGTAAAAATCTAACCATGCTGGCAGTGGAGGGAAAATACATTTATTTATTCATTCAAGCTAAATAAAAAGTTAGTTAAAAATAACAGCAGCATTTATCATCAGCTTACGTAAATGTTGAAATTGACCTCTGATGGTAAACTCATTCATAGAGCTATGTCTGTGTGGACATCAAATAGGGTTTAGCTAAAAATAAGTCTACACAGTTTTAGTGTAAATAGAGAACTGAGTTTCTGTTTTCCTTATAAATGCAAGCTACATTTTCACAGTTTTCCTTTTGTTTTGTTTGCTTTCTAGCTTGGTTCCTTAACAACAAAATGCCCAAATTAACATACATATTTGTTTTTATATTCCCATGGGGACCGTGGATTGACTTCCATTCATTTTCTGATCATTTTATAGCCTGACCCTGATCATTTTTTGTTCATGTAATTTTACTTTTACTTAGTTTTTTTTGAGTACTTTATAGACCTCTGATAGACAGTATATATACACTGTCTATATATGCATGTCGGCTAACAACTGGTAAAAAATGCGTATGCAACAACAGAAGAATAATTTAATAAATTGTAATTTACAAATCAAAAGTTTTAACATCTCATGCTATTATTTAAAGGAAAACCAAACTAAAAGGTGTTTTCACATCCTTTTTATTAGTTCTACTGACAGTTACACTTGTGTTTTTAAAAGTCATTGCATAACCAAACAAGTTACTTTTGTTAATAAGATGAACCTATAAACTTTAAAGGTCTATAAAGTTGAGGATCGATCAGTGAACAAGCTCTAATCTGCTGTCTGAAYAAGAAAACTGCTTACTGAGAGAAGGACTTTCCTTCACTCATGCCAGAAATGTATTCATGATCATTGAGAAATAAATCTCCATTTTCTCTTGGAGACACAAAGTTCCCCAATTTTTTCAAAACCTTGTCAATATTTGGAGAAAAATCATGCASAAACTCAGATGTTGAGCATTTAAAAGCTCTGAATCGCAGAGTCTTACCATATATCTCTATTTCCTCGGCAGGGGATGGCACTGAGCAATATTCAATAGGCGTCTTCGATATCAACTGCTTTGTCTGCTGCTCGGGGTCAGAGATGATATGAGCCATCTCTGACATGATAAATGTGTTTTTCTCTTTCTGTTCACACCTTCTCAAAGAGAAACATAATAACAAAAGTTTTCTCCCTAAGTTAGAAAAACTTAATTTTTTTTCTCTCATTTTTCYATTCCTAAACCGCCTCCATCTGGTCTTCTGCTGTTTTTCTTTTTAACACAGAGAGGGAAGTCAGGGTGATTTGGGGTGGTGGTGTTTGGTGGGTGGGGTGTCTGTTTGCTATGCATTGTTTAGTTTCTTTCATTAATACTGGTTGCCAGTTGAGGGCTACAGATGAACAATAGCATGGGCCTTAGGCATGGATCAATAGCAGATTGCTGATAGTGCCCCGTCCATTCTCCCCACCAGATTACATGATAAATGGGTTGGTCCATACCCAGTGACAGGCCCAGGGCTAGCAAACCTCAGGTAAGGCCCTGTGTTTACTGAATATCCCATTCTGTTCTGGTTCTGTCACTAAATGCTGGTGTGAGTCAGGATATGAGTTTGTATTTTTCATAACTGTGTATTTATGTAAAAGCATTTCAGCTTATGCCCCTGGGAAAKTGCTGCTTTTGTATTCTTGTGGGTGACTCAGTTTGCATGATGATCTCTGGACTAATACCAATGATACTTCTAATATCAGGTAATGCATGCACATATCAGCAAGCTGCATTAACTCACAATAAACTCTAAATTAACATTTATGAAGGCTTGCTCTAGTCTTTGTAAATTATCCTTTTTTCAAACATTTAAAATTGTTGGTATTTTTTTTAAATTTGTGTTTTACATCAGACTCATCGACACTTTGCAACCCACACTGTTAGAATGTGCTGCCACAGAAATGATAAAGCACAGTATTTTTTGTTTTTGTATATGCTCTGAATCATTATCAACCTATCATGCTTCATCATGTATATTGGGGAGCTCACTATGTTCTTAATATGCATCTTAAGAGACAAACCATCAATTCACTGGCTGATTTTTTTTTATGTCGTAGAGGAATTATAATCCAAATGCCTGGAAACTAAGAATTTCTGTATTTAAGTATACATACTACTGAGTATTGCAGTCTGGTTAAAACAGGGGAAACACTTCCTGAGCAGTAAAAGACAGAAAAAGTCCGGCTGTTTGTGATATTCAATAAGTTACCCCAGAAAAAAAATAAATAAAAAAAGATCCCTCTTTTACGTTTTTACATTTTTTTTTCTTCTTTAGTTTTAAAAGTCTCTATGGGAAAGAATAGAACCCATAATAGTGGCAACTTTCTCTTTTTTGTCTTACAAAGAGTATTTTAAATATTTTTAAACTGCAATCTTAACTGTAAATACACAGTAATTTCAGTATACACAAATTTAGAATATCCTAGAGTTTAGGATCTGCAAGTGTTTTTAACTTTTATTTAACTTAGGCAAATCCCATTGAGATCTCAGATCATTTTTCAATGGATGCCTGAGCCTGCGGACAGCCTAAACATTCATGTTTTTTGACTGTCTGAGGAAATCAGAGTACATGGAGAAAACCCTTGCAAACATGATGAAAAAATGCAAACTCCACAGAGAAAGACCCCAGGCTCAACTTGACTTGAACCCAGGACCAGGAAACAATCCATTCTGCTGCCAACATTGTACAATTTGTGTATTTCAGTGTTGTAAATTTGATATAATAAAATGATTTGAGCATGACTTCATGCAGTTTTGGAACATACATGTATCTGTGCACTGAATGTGAGTAAAATATTTTAGATTTGGGCAACAATGATTTTTTTCAAGTAGACAAAAAGACTTGCTATTACAAGATTCCAAAGTGGGCAATTTATTGTCACTACAGAGAGACACAAAATCAGACAAGCCTTAGTTTAATAGGTGGTAAAAACCTTAAGTGGTGCAAAAAGCTGTACCTTATTTGAAAAAAAAAAAGCAAAGATAAAAAAGAAATATAAAAAAACCACCACAAGTAACGGCAAAGAAATGAATTGATCATATGTTCCTCAAAAGCTGCTCCCAATTATTTCTCGTCTTCCTGGCAATAAAAAAAGTATTTTGTGTTATTTTCCCCTGAAGCCACACATCCTTCACAGTACTTGTGATTTGTGTGATAATTTCCGTAAAATAGATGGGAGGGAAACATAGTGAAAGTTAGAATAATTCAAGGTCCTTTACCAAAGCTTGGAAACACCAGTGGCTAGTTAATCTACTCATTGACATGTTGTCCTCTGGTGCATCTGAAGGACGGTCTTTAGACTAATGACCACACATATGGCGCGTCGCCCATTTAAAAGAGAAACAAACACCTCCTGGCAATTGTGAATGAGTGTGTCGTAAAACGATGTCTGGTACAGACATGAAAATAAAATGTGCACACTGAAACAAACACACCAGTCTGTGTATTTCTGCCATACAAAGTCACATGCATGTTGAAGCAGGAACTACAAAATTTGTGTATAGGAGACAAAAAGGAACATTTCAATATAAATCTATTTCTATTAACCAGTCACCACTGGTGGGCCTATTAGGTGGGCACATCTCATTATATCCACTRTCATTGGCTAAAGCAGTGCTTCTTCAAATATTCATAAGAAACACCTCAGATAATACTGTGATAARTACCACCGTTCTAACAGACATTATATAAATTGACTACAAGCTTAAATTCATAAACAAGCAAAATTACCTACTTGAACTAACAACCTTAAATCTTCAACAAACTCAACCGGCTAAAGGGACACATCAAGGCCCAATCTTTGTGACTTTCTTGGGTGCAAGTTTGTAGGGATAGTGACTGAAACACCAAATGAACTAATGCTCTACTTTTAAGGATGCATCTCAAAACGTCAACAACATTTTTATTTTTAAAAATCCTAATAACTATCTTAATCGTTTTAAATATTTGAATTCCTGGACTTAATAAAGGAGATGATATTTTATTTGACATACACCAGTTCTGGCCTCGTCTTTGACTTTGTATTCCAAACAGTTTGAATCATGGGTCTGATTCAGCAGGAGCCGTCAGGATATAAACACATCTAACCCTGCGTTGATGAGATGGTTTTGTGTCTTTCTTGCTTTGTTTGTTTTTAACATGTAAGTAGTTGATAAAGAATACTTATTTTTAGCACAACTAGGAAGATACTGAGTTCCACGTGTGGTACTCAGAATAGACATTCTTCTTTTATTCTGTACTGTTTAATTATTTTGTCAAGTAACAAAACAAACTTAAGGTAAATAGGCATTTTTATAATTCAGCCAATGTTATCCAGTCCAAAAGTCCTCACAAATGCAGTGAAACCTGAAGTAGTAATGTCAGTCTCTACTTTATAATGTGCAAAGCAATCATCTAAGGGGTGTATAATTAAAGTGTGTCCACTCCCTGCCGCGCATGCTGCCTGGATCACTGTCACACAGGTGACAGTCTGTATATGCAGCTTTTATACACCTTCAACACAATTAAACAAACACACTGTACAGCTGTTAACCTAAACTTACAGCTTTTTTTCCTGTCTGTTTTTACTACATCACAGTTTAATGATGGACGGTCTTTCTTCACAAAAATGGCTTCTTTTACTCCTCTCTCAAACCAATGTTCCTCTCTATCAAGAATGAGAACATCCTCATGAACAGTGGCTGCTTTGTTTCCCCGATGTATAACTGGTCGCAGTCCTCCTGGCACTTAACAGCATATACAACATTGCTCTGTTTGTGCCGGGGCACTGTTCTTTTATATCTTTTTCAGTGACAAGTGCATACATGTCAATTTGTATGGATTGTCCTTAAATTACACGTATTTCCCCCTGTTTTGCATATATGCAAAATGTCGTATATAGAGATACATACTGTATAGACAGATGATAGATGGACGGACGGACGGACGGACGGACGGACGGACGGACGGACGGACGGACGGACGGACGGACGGACGGACGGACAGACAGATAGATAGATAGATAGAGAAATGTTTACATCATATATAGAGATATCTCACAATTTTGTTTTTTTTAAATCTCATTGATTTATTCAAAAACTCAGCTTCAAATTTATTTAACAACTCAGAGCACATAGGACATTAAATAAATAAATAAATAAATAAATAAATAAATAAATAAATAAATACCCATCTCCCAACTCTCTCTGCCACCAGAAAAGCTGAATGTCCGAAGTGGTTGAGATGTGTGCGTGGGTCAGATATTGTTTAACTTGTTGAAAAATATTATCTAAATAAATGTTGTTTCACATCCAGAACCCCAAACTTCATCATTATAGAGTATTTCAACACATTTTGCTTAACTTTCAGAGGTTACCACAAACAACTTCATGTAATTAGGCCCGAGCAGCTAAGCGCTGCGAAGGCCTATTGTTTTTGTACTGTTTATTATAGTTCTTGTGCCAAATGAATTGCCTTTTTGGGAGCTTTATCATATTCAAAAACTCACCAAACTTGGCGGGGGCATAGAGCCCGTATAAAATTTACGTATTTTAAGGTCCCCGGAAAAATCGCACAAGAAACGGCTCAAGGGCGCCACCTAGCAACTTTCAAGAGACCCTTTCCTATTCACTTACTTTATCGTAGAGACTTGAAATTTGGTACACTTATAGAGGTCCCCAAGACACTCTGAATTTACAATTAATGTTATAGTGCAAGTATCACAGATTGTCGGCCATTTTGGATTGAAGGTCCGATTTTGGACCGATTTT
>NW_013952442.1:2837795-2839696 GCF_001266775.1 Austrofundulus limnaeus | reverse complement strand
GTGCTGGTACCCCCGCGGTGGCTATAGGCCGGAGCAGCGCTAGCTGCGAGGGCCGCTTGAGGCTCCGCGGAGCTGTAATTATCTTTATTTCTACCTTTAACCCTGGTTATCAGGGGACCCTGGTGCCTTCAGCCCAGCTACTGCTCCGAGGGGAATGGGGCAGAGTAAGCAACTCCAATGTAATTGGAGGGGAAAAAACAAAAAACAAAAAAACAAACAAACAAAAAAAAAAACAAGGATATTTTATTTTAGTTTCTGAAAGTAAATATGACGAGGTGATGGTTAAGAACATGCAAACTGTCACTTGAGAAAGGTGTAAAAGTTTAAATTTGACACATTAATTTTCTCCTAAAAAAAGTATGAGGGATAAGTGGAAAATAGTTTTGAGGAAAACAAAGTGAAAAAAAAAAACAGAACAAGTCAGATTAATTATACTGATTAAATATGTTCTCACATAAAGTAAAAAAAAAAACAAATCTGACTGATCTTAGCCCATCTTAGACCACCAAACTAAACTGTCAATACACTACTGCAACAACAAAGTAATATGAAAACAAAATATATTTACACATTTATAAAAAAAATTAAACTTCTATATTTTTTTACCAGAATGCAAAATTGCTGTGGTAAAAACACATACTCATAATGACTTCTACTGCAATTAAAAGGCAAAGCTCGGTGTGGCTTAATAAGTTTGTGGGGTAAGCTTCTATTTTACAAGTCAAAGGGTCATATTTTAATTGAGAGTAAAATAAAATCACATCTGATTAGTACGTGTTCAWATTAAATCAAATCTGTAAAACTTTCCTTTGGTGGAGGTTATGTGTAAACTGCAAGCTGCCAAGGTTGATCTGGGCTTGTAAAAAATAATAAAAAAGTCATCTTTGTGACACTAAAAACTTGCCAGTGTGCCTTACATAAACTTATGATTTCTAGCCTCTCAGTGTATGCGTCTTCTCAGGGAAATCTCTAAAGGCACCATGAAAATCTAATTTGACAAACCTTACTGTATGTGTCCTTTCCAAATGCCCACTCCAGTCACTATTTGACTTTCTTCATCATTCTGCCCACTGCCTGTTTAGTGCTAGCCTTAATTAGTAATGTCACAAAGGAGCAGCGCTAAATAAACTGGCCTCTTTTTTAAAGTCAGTTGTGTCTGACTTGTTACTAACTTCATAAATTCAACCCATTAGGCAACATCTGCACCTATAAAACAGCTTTAAACCAGGTCTGTTCAGTCAGTTTTTAATACAGAATCATTTAAAAAAAACAACACATTTCATTTACCCTGTGTTCTGTAAAAAAAATTACAGTTTCCCAGCATGTTGGAGATTTCAGAAATCTAAAAGTCAAAAAGAAAGGTGGAAGGCTTTGATCACGCAAACACTCTCTAGGATGCTGAATCCCTCACCGAAGAGCCACAGAACAAGAAGGAAACAGAGGTTTTAGAATAATGATGAGAAAAAGTGAAAGACTGCAGGCTGCTGAAATTATTCTCTAGTCTTTAATGAAATCTCCCTCTTGATCACAAACTGATAGATGGGGGGATAGAGGTTGAAGCAAAGAGAAACAAGTTAGAATCATCATAGAAACATCACAGGCCTTCATTATTTAAATAATGTGAACAGATGAATGGACAAGGGGCTAAAGCTGACTTTGCTGACCACAGAACTTATTGACAATCCAGGGTCCAGACTAGGCAGCAGAGTTGTAGTCTTACACACATCTCTGCTGCTTCTACTTTATTACCCACCCAAACCCCCTTAACATTGTGTCAGCCCCATGGACCAAATTAAATAAATATAAAAAATCTAGAAAAACAAATCATAAAAAATCTTATAAAAATAAACACAGTTACTTTACATGAACATAACAATAAAACTTTTAGGTGTGGTTTATAA
>NW_013952442.1:2835722-2837547 GCF_001266775.1 Austrofundulus limnaeus | reverse complement strand
ATATGTGACGACATGGGAGTGAGAATGGGTTGAATTATCTGATGAACGTGACATGCACTTGCTCTCTGTAAATAAAGCAAAGCCAGTTCCTCGTCCGACATTAAACAGAGCCCGACAGAGGAGGGAGGGGCAGGGAGGCTCTTCACGTGCAGCGCTTCAAGAGCTGACCTGCGTCTGACCTCAAAGTGCACGAGCGACCAACTTCAGCGTTGGCTGCGATTTTGAAGCTGAAATCGCATTTGGTGTGAACGCAGCATCAGTCAGAACTATCAATTAATGCTAAATCTAATATTAGTCACAATTCATTTGAGTCTTTGTCCCTCAGTCTGTCTCGTCCAAAATGGAAATCAGAAAAAAAACACTACTACTAGCTGTTATTTATCATCCTCCAGGCCCTTATTCTCAGTTTTTTTTATCAGAGATCTCAGATTTTCTGACTGATTTATTATTAAATACTGATAAAATTATAATTTTGGGAGATTTTAACATTCATGTTGATAGTGAAATTGATATAGCTTTTAATAATTTAATTAAGTCAATTGGTTTTACTCAAAATGTCCACAGACCTACTCACTCTCTTCATCACACTCTTGATCTGGTTCTGATGTATGGTGTAGAGAGCAAGAACTTCATGATATATCCTCACAATCCTGTTCTCTCTGACCATTTTTAATAACCTTTGAGTTTAAATTGACTGACTTTATAGCTACTGAGAGTAAATTTCATTATAGTAGATGTTTATCAGAGAATGCCGTAGCTAAATTTAAATAATCTCTTCCATCTTTATTTTCCTCTGTCTTACAGAATAATGTAACATAGAACATTAACCTAGATGGTTTTGTTGATAATATTACAACTTTATTGCAAACTTGTCTTGATGAAATCAATCAATGAATCAATCAAAATCAATGAATAATCAATTGTGTGTAGTAGAAGGTATGGGGGAATTATTTGATTATTTTTATACTGTTACAATTTGATATATATCACTGTAATAAGGTGAAATAAAACAATTTTATTTGCCTAAAATCTTTGTCCTGTGTTTTATCATATTTGACTAACTAAGGGTAAAATCACAAATTTATTAAATCTACATGACAAGAAAAAGAATCCCAATTGGCAATACGAGCTGTGGTTTTACTTGGGATTGAATCAATACCAAAATTGCCAGTATTGCCCACCCATAAAATTCACAAACCAAATCTGCATATCCTTGATATTCACAAAAATAAAATAAAATAAAATAAAATAAAATAAAAATAAAATAAAGAAATGTGGAGGCAACCATTTTAATTAATACAATTTATTTTACTTTTGCACTTTATTATCATTTAAAGAACAAGCATTAAATCTACCAAAGCTGTAGAAATACCAACCACGAAGAATGTTCTCTCTGGAACACCGTTCATTATCACATCTTCTATGAATAGTTAAGCCTGTGACATGGGAAAACGTTGGTTTTCTACAGTTATAATCTTTTTTTAATCAGTGCCATGTTAGAGAATAATTATAGTGCAGGACTTAATTTAACTTGGTGACTGTACACCTGCAGTGTGACTTAAAGCAACGGCAAGAGTTTAAACAGTGGGAACAAAGTATGAGTCAAAGCTGAAAGCATAAAATAGCTTTAGAGGTGGAGGAGGAGCTGAGAAACACAAAGCTCATACCCCACAGAGAACTTATTAGAAAGCCTTGGTTCTTGTTCATTCTGTAAAGGCTTTTCCAGAGGCAAACATTACTTTCATTCTTCTGACACATAGTATAGGCATATAAACGTGTGTGTGTGTGTGTGTGTGTGTGTGTGAGAGAGAGAGAGAGAGAGAGA
>NW_013952442.1:2830274-2833485 GCF_001266775.1 Austrofundulus limnaeus | reverse complement strand
ATTTTACCTGTGTGTGTAAATGTGCATGTTTGTTGTTTTAGCAATAGATCATAAAACACTGGATGAATTTTAATGAAACTACCAGAAAGTAATCTTTGGATGTATATCTAAAATTCAAGATAATCACCACTGCTAATCAGCCTCTGCAAGCACAAAATGGCTACACATCAAGAAGTATATTGAGCTGAAATTTGTTGTGATAGTAGTTAAGTGTCATTCACAACATATACTAAAATGTATGTGTTGTGGCCACTGACCATGCAGGATCTCACAACAGCCCTTTAGAATGTCATTGTTTCTCAAAAGAAGATAATAGTTTAAAATGTTGGCATGAAAGGCAATGGGCAACATGCATTAATCTGAGCAACATTTTTTTAGGACAATCCAGTGGTCCACGAATGCTAAAATAGTCTTGGAGTTCCCAGTGAATCTATTCATTGCCCCACAATAAAACTACTATATCATTTTTATGCTCCACATAAGGCAGCATGTGCAATTAGTTATGGTATTGTTTACTGAGCCCCTCTCTCTTGTATTTGTTGCCACCAGTCTTGGATGACAGGTGACATTTAGTGGCAGAAGGAAACCGATGAATGTGGCCGCCTGCCATAATCTCTGTATTGGTGTGTGTCTGTGTGTGACAAATTTGGTGCATTCCCAGCCAGTCGGGTCATTCAGAGTATTACACGTGGCCTGCAGGGGCAATGGGCAAAGAAAATGAAGGGCTATTAGACAGAGAGAGAGAGAAGGAAAGGAGTGGCAGGACAGGTAGACAGGGAGAACGACAGCAACATTTGTACTGGAGGCTATGTGATAGTTGAAACTGTCCAGTAATGATGATGTGTCCCTATCAATCCAACCGTGGCTGCAGCACAGCTCACAGCTAGCCCCCGTGATTCTCTATATGATATGAAATATATGGTTACACTCACAACAAGTAAAATGTGTTAATAGTAAAGGGGGAGTTTACATTCTCAGATAAAGAGTTGGATCACTCAGTAATGGGTAATCTTTCTTTGTAATGCTGCAAAAATAGTTTTCCCCAGAGAGAGAGAGAGAGAGAGAGAGAGAGAGAGAGAGAGAGAGAGAGAGAGAGAGAGAGGAAAATAGTTTTTTTTCTTTGTAGCCACATTTGCATGATGAGAAAGCGCTCCTCATATTCATCTTAGTAAAGTCGCAGTAAATGACTCCAACAGCATTATCATCTGTTTTACGCAGGTGTGCGGCCGGGAAAAATCACTCACTTCAATCAAAAAGCTGCAGCTTGCAGCGTAAGGAGCCTCATTTTTTACCATCATACCGGAGGACGCAGGAATTAGAGACGAGAGCCGGGGAGACTTGGGGAGAGAGACATCATAACTTTGTTTTCTCTGTCGTTTACAGGGGCAATCTCATTCACATGGCTTTGGGATTATTTGTTTAAGTTTTTATATGAATTTCACCAACATTTGTAGCATAAAAGTAAGTAAACTCCCTGACAGTCTTTATCAACTTGAAACACGTTTATTCACAAACATGCTTTCTGTTTCCCCCCCCCGCAGTACATGATGCACTGGAAAACACTCCATGAGAGAAAAAAACAAACAAAACAAAATAAGGGCATGCAAATGGTGTAGTTTTATTTTAAACACACATGGTGAAAAGAGCTTTGCAAAGATAAAATGGGAACAGTGTTAGAAAGTTGGAGGTGTGCCAGCTGTGATGTGCAGCTTTATTATCTGTGGTGGATCAAGCCTGTTTTATAAAAGTTCATGAGAAGCATACAAACTGCACAAGAAATGGTTATTACAACTTCAAACCAATGTCTAATTTCCTCAAGTCTTTAGTTTAGGTTTATTTATTTATTTATTTATTTGAAAGATAACCTGAAAACAGCAATCCTGAGCAGAAACAAGCCTGCAAAACAAATAAATGGATGGAAGGATGGATGGATGGATGGATATTTGCATGCATAATCGTCAGCAGAAGAGTGCAATTCATAATTCAGTGACAAAAAGTATTTATTTTATTAGTTAGCTGAATGAAAGATGTTTCAGTATCACTTTTGTAATGTAATAGACTGTAAAATAACATACAATAGAACTCACATCATTTAGGCTGGTGAATAATCTTAAATCATCGTGTTTTTCAACCATGGTCTTCAAGGCACACTGCCCTGCATGTTTTAGATGTACCCGTGTTTTAACACACCTGATTCAGATGGTTGCCATTCAACAAAAGCCTGTTAATCAGTGATCAATTGAAATCAGCTGTGCTGGAACAGGAAAACATCTAAGATATGCAGGACAGTGTGCCTTGAGGACCAGGATTGAAAAACACGGAAATTGTTAAAAAACAAAACAACCAAACTTGTATTCTGAAACACAGTTGTTGATGAAGACCAATACAAGAAGCTCAAGGATGCAAACTTCAACTTTAAAAAGAAAAAAAGCTGACATGGCAACAACAAATTACACAACTGAGGAATAGCACAAGGAGGCATGAGGAGTCACATAGAGTCAAATGAAGTACTGGATGTTGCATGAGAACCGACAACGATGAGCTGATGAGTGATGAGAACGGAGGACATGAAAAAAGCTGGGGCTAACGAGGAAAGTGGCTGCAGCTGAGACTAATGGGAATGGGGAACAGGTAAAGGTTTGAATGGCAGGAGAGACTAATGGTGGAAAAACTACTTAGGATGACTGGAAACAGAGGAGCAAAAGAATAAACTGAACACAAAGAAAATACAAAAGCTAAACACCACAAGAAAACAACTCCAAAAAAACAGAATATCAAACACTGAAAAAACCCATCATTGCACAGAATTTTGTTCTGTTCTCTCTTTGTTCACTGTTGAAGATCTCTGGGTGGTGCTTAGATGGCAATCATTGTTTATCTCTGCGTGGCAAAATGGTTGAAATGGTTTGATTTAGTAAATTTGTCAGGAAGCTACTTCAAAGCTGGACATAAAAGATGCATCTTTATGCAGTGCTTCAGTTAGGCTCCTGGCAATACATTGTATTTCACTGCTGTAATGAGTTAGATGAATGTGTGCATGTGATCACCCCCGTTTTAACAGAAAAGCCAAAGAATAATGCATTTCATAAATATTTATACCTGTTTCTGATTTCACATTCCCCTACAGTGCAGTTCAGGATGAGCCTGGGTATAAGTGTGTGTGTGTGTGTGTGTGTGTGTGTGTGTGTGTGTGTGTGTGTGTGTGTGTGTG
>NW_013952442.1:2825185-2830189 GCF_001266775.1 Austrofundulus limnaeus | reverse complement strand
GTGTGTGTGTGTGTGTGTGTGTGTGTGTGTGTGTGTGTGTGTGCAATGTTAGGGCTGGTGGCTTGGAGATTGGGGTGCGAGTTTGTGGTAAATCTTGTGTCACATCTTTTAATCTCAACTGGACATCACTAGCATTTGACACTGGGAGATAAATATGATCTCACATCAGTTTGTTCATTTATTTGTGCTAACTGTTGCAGCCTCTAACCTCTAAACTATCTTTTTCCATCAAAACCATAACACCAAACAACTTTCACAGAAGCATGTCATTTCGCTCAACAATAATAACTGCTTTTTATTTTGTCAGGAATGACAAAGAAGCAACATGACAAGTGAGTACATTTAGTATTATTGTTAATCTCAAGAATGTAGTAAAATGCACTTCAAATGGCTGGAAAATGCACAGTTTTGAGTAGTTCTCACAAAATTCTGAAAGAGAGTATACCCCTGGACCCCCATGGAACTGCTTCCCTCCACAGCTGTTTGCTAACATGAAAGTGTTCCTCGTTGCTGTCAGCAGATGTTGGCAGGTATGAAGTAGACATCTGGTATTTTGTTTCAAATGAATTATATTTTTAACTATTTTAGTCGGACAACCTGGTTTCCTAAGATAAAAAAAAAACAATGTCAAAGACAAAACTATTTCATTCGGTATGTAAATGTAAGTAAATTGGCATTGAGTTGTAGAGAACTGCAAAAGAGGTGCCACCTAAAATCCAGGTGTCAAATTAGCTAGGGGTGGCCCTGAAGATGTCTCCGGGATGCCACCTTTTGCACATCCTACTGAGAGGAGACCCCAGGGCAGACCCAGATCTTGATGGAGAAATCATAAAACCTCTCTGGCCTGGGGACACCTATGGGATTCCCTAGAAGGAGCTAGAGAGTGCCAATGGGGAGATGGATGTTTCTCTTCTGGACCTGTTATCATCTGACTATGGATAAGCAGAAAATAAAAGGCTGGCTGACTGGATGCTCATGGAAACCAKTTTATAGGAAAACATTCATCTTCTCTATCCATTCTGCTGGAAGGTTGTTTTTTAAAGCTAGTTCCTTTAGAAATGCCCTGCCAACACAAATCCTTTTAACATGTTTTTATCAAATGAAGCATCATACAAACAGGATGGGAACTAATATAAATGAAATAAAGTATTGTATATAAACAAAAAACTGTTTTCTCATTGTCATTTTGAACAAGAATCATAAAAGTTTTATGTAAGTTTCACACTGATTACTTTATAATTATTTGGAAGTGACACACAGACAGTTGGTATTGATCCATCTTCAAGGTGCAATTTTGATCCAAGTCATGAACTGAGGTAACACAAGCTGAGTAACGAGCCCACCAAAGACCATAAAAAGATAATAACCGAATGGTCCTGAATGACCATGCTTTAATCCATTTCCTGCTGAGTTCTCACTTTAGCAGGAGAAGATCCACTTAAAGGGTTAATAAAATGAAGACTTGCAGCACCTACCATACATAAAAAGCAAGAGCCAGGCAGTACGGTGAAGTATACTGAGTCTGCTCAACATAAAAGTGACTGCTGCAACGCCTTGATCAAAGTTTCCACCCTCATTTACCCCAATCCTGGTGATTTTATAATGCACCAACTGAGCCAGCCCAAACTGCATTTTCCATGTTGAGGAAGCATGCCCCAGAATGTGCACAGTCACACTCCCAAAGTGTATCATACAGCATAATTAGAAGTATTGTCCACTTTTAAGAAAAATATTGTGTAATATTGAGTTGATCAACCTGCCACAATCTAACAGCTGTAAGGATGAATGTTGTATATAATTTCACATGAAAGCTTGCTGTAAAACAACATAACAAATCTGTAAAAAAATATAAAAAATAATAAATAAAACTCCACAAAAGGCCACTTTTATTGTACTTCTTGAAATCGATCACGCTGACATATTATGAAAGCACTGTTTTCTTCATATTGCCGATCACTACCCTGTCGTCCAAATCCAATGATTGTCATCCCACGTCAAATTTTGAGAGTGGTAACCGAATATAGGGAATATCACTCGGGAGTATCTTCTCTAATCGTGCTCTATTAAGGCTTCACTTTGCTTGACAGTTTCACTTTTTGTTCTTTTCTGGCGAGCGAGAGCAAATACACAAGGATGCTGCGCCAAAGCACAGAGACAAACAACTATTGCACGCGTGCGAAGTAATCCTCCTGATGAAACCTAATTGTAGTTTAACTTGATACAACAATATTCCTGGCCATAACTTCGCTCAGCTCTTACTTTTGACATGGTGTTGAAAACACATTACAGGGTGAGATGTAAGCCGGTATCAACTCCACTGTCGCCTTTTTTCTGCTTTAAAAAGTTACATTTTGAGCTTTTTTTCATGCTCTCTTCATCCTCCCATCCACTTTATTCTCTTCCTTACACCTCCTCTGCCTCTTTGAGGCAGAGAGGAAGGAAGGAAGAAGGGGTAGCACACTGCATGTCTTCATTAAAGTGTCACTCCCCATTATTTTTGTCCTATCTCAATTAGCAGCAGGTTTAATAAACGGCCTCTTCTCTTTTCCGCTCCCTTCCTGCATCTCTCTCCGTCTTCAACTCCTGCTTAGCTGCAGTCAGACTGAGTGATAGAGTTGCTTCTCATAAAGTGATGAACAGAGTAGGAGGAGGTGAATCACTGCGAAAGAGGAGAGGAAAAACAAAGTGCTGAGTACATGAGAGGAAAGAGAGACAGAGAGAGGAGGTTGATCTGCACCAGTTTTCATCAACGCGTCTCTCCTCTGAGATCAATTAGACACTGCCGGCAGTGGCCAGTCCCCAGACTGAACCGCAGCTTCTTGTTGTGTGTGTAAGTGCATGTTACTTTTTTCTCTGTGCGAGTGTGTGTGAGGGGAGAAAGTGAGAATCAGCTATTATCACCAGAGAATGTCCGAGAGTTCTTTGTGAGTTCAGCAGAAAGAGGGTGGTGTGGCTGCAGGTTAGCTCAAGAAGACAACTTTTACCCAACCACCCACCTGCCTGTTCATTCTCTCTCTCTCTCTCTCTCTCTCTCTCTCTCTCTCTCTCTCTCTCTCTCTCTCACACACACACACACACAGAAATCTCAACTTCATCAGCACTGTGACAGTCAGCTGCTCTGAGATGGGCAAAAAACTTTAGCACAGATCTTTTCCATGCAGAAAAAATACAGGGTTTGTTTTTGAATCTAACAAAATAGTATTAAGAAGAGATACTTAATGTTCAGGCTCAAAAATACTCTTTGAAATACCATGAAACTAAAAATCCCATATCTGAGTGATGGTGTCACATAGAAAACCCTAAGTGACTCAGCACCTACAAAGATGTGGTCACAGATTACCTGCAAAAACTTGAAAAGAACAAAATAAGTAAACATTTTAAGTCTTTTTAATTTTACATGTTAATGTTATGTTTTACTGCAATTTTACTTTATGTACAATTACGTTCTATGATAGTGTCCCAGTGTGATGTGTATTGGTAAAGGGAATAGAAACCGGAAATGCATTGATTGTACAAAATCCAAGACAGAAATCCATCCATTCATTATCTTAACCCACTTCTTTCCTTTCAGGGTCATGGGGGGTCACAGGTGCCCATGTCCAGCAGTCACAGCACGAGGGGTGGCGTACACACTGGGCAGGTTACAAGTCCATCACAGGGCCACATAGAGACAACCATTCACTCTTACCCCCACCTAGGGACAATTTAGAGTTACCAATTACCCTAACATTTATGTTTTTGGTCTGTGGGAGGAAACCAGAGTACCCGGCGGAAATCGGAGTACCTGGAGAAAACCAACACATGCACAGAGAGAAAATGCAAACTCTTCCCAGAAAGGGATTTGATCCAGCAACCTTCTTGCTGAGAGGCAACAACTCTACCAACTCAGCTGCCATGCCACAAGACAAAAAAAAGTATGAGTGCAAATATTTTATCTGATGGAATTATTACATTGAGTAGAAAGAGATGACAAAAAGAGACCTACCGTATAACGTTTACAATGTTATTACCACACACTGAAACATAACCCTTATTAGTAAGCCATTATGTTTGTGTATTAGAACTCTGCCCACATCTTCAGTGTGAGTGGGATAACTTAACCTGTGATTTAACGTGTTATACTACAAAACAGTAATCATCCAGTAGTGTTTTTCACCATGTATTACTTAGTATGTATTGCTATCTATGTAAACACTGTGTTAAATGTTATGTTTTGGCTTTATAGACCTTTTATCTGACAGTACAGTGCTTGTTTAAAAAAATAATAAATAAAGAAATTAATAAAATTTACTTTTTAGATTCCCTAAAGTGAAGACATAGAATTGTCCATGGAATATGTCGAGTACATTGAGTAAAATAACTTCATTCAAAGTTTTCAATGTTTATTTACAGGATTGTGGATTAAGCAGAAATACTTTTTTCAAAGATTACCATTCTGTACAGAGTTTACTTTGTGTCATTATAGATAATACTTTTAGTCATTTATTAAATTACCTTCAAGCAACAACTCTCATAGTTAAAAGCTCTTGCCGATACTTATGCTTGCCTAAACATACAGGTGTGATTATAAATGCACTGAAGCTCAGATGCAGACGCCGGCTTCAAAGAGACACACAAACACAACCGCCTCTTTCTTTCTTGCAAAGAACTGATTACTATGGAGAGCTCTATCCATGCTGCCATCTTACATTTAGGCTTCCATGCTTTGGTTTAAGCACGCAAACTAAGAATGCATTCATTTAAAACATCCCCAAACCCCCTGTTTTTTTTCCATGGACACATACACACACACATATACACACACACATGCAGGTGTGTGATGACCAGTGACAGGAGTGGTTGGTTAGTCAGAGGCTGATCTGAGTGTAATAGGGGGGATATTACAGCAGCAATCTCACTTAGCCTCTGGGAGACTGATCTATATTCACTCTGCAGCTCATATTCACAAAGCTTCCTGCACACACACACACACACACACACACACACACACACACACACACACAC
>NW_013952442.1:2802077-2825063 GCF_001266775.1 Austrofundulus limnaeus | reverse complement strand
CACACACACACACACACACACACACACACACACACACACACACACACGCACACACGCACCTTTATGCAGACACTAAATAGCATTTTTTTCTGCACTGAATTTACAGACCCAGGTGAAAAAAAAATCTTAACAGAACACAGATGTCCACAGTGCTGCTGGGAGCACAAAAACACATATCTGCACACAAGCCAGTTTAACATCACTTCCAGTTTTATTTCAAAGTGTTTTTTTAAAATAATAACAATAAAAAATCCTTTGGTTTTAACAGAAGTGCAGAAACTCAGACTTGACTGGTAAAATACAGAGCTATTGTAGTTTAAAATTTTGCCCCTCTTGCCCTGTTTAAAATGTTAACTTTTTTGTGTTAACTGTGAAGTTATATCCATTAATGTGAAAAATACACAGAAAATAAAACAAAACTTGCAGTGAAATATTTACAGTTGAGATTGTCTTTTATCAGCAATTTGTCCTGCTATTAAAACTGATTAAAACTAAAATGATTGAATATGTAGAATCATCATAAATTCTGCTTCTTGTCTGATCTGTGTTTTAAAGCACTCTATATTTTTTCATTGTATTTTGGATTTCGTAAAGTCCAATAAAAGACAAAGTGCAGTCCAGAGGCCAGCATGCATGTCTTCATCTTTTGCAGTGTCAGAAAAATATTGTCCCCCTTCGTAAAGCAAGAATTACACACACATTTAAATATATACCACATAAAGAAGGAACAATTTAAATGTTTGTGCATGTAAAAGTGCAGACTAAATATTAAAACATTCAACAGATCTTCAAATGTTTTGCTATAATTCTTGCAGTGTGAGGTATTTTTTCCTCTTCAATGATGATTTTTCCCCACCTCTAATAAACTATGTTTTGTACATCGAAGTTTCCTGTTTTAACAAAGTGGATGCATGAGTTTTAACTCTGTGTCAACACAACAATCTCTCCATGTATGAAATGTCCCAGGTTTAAAAAAATGGTGATGAGTGTTCTTCTTCATATTTAATGAAAACAACAGCAGAGAGAAAGAGAGCAAGGTGATCTCTGTGCTCCTGAGAGCTCCATGCTAATTTTTCTGGGGCACGGTCCCATTAGCATAGGGAAGCTGACACCATTGCTTTAGGCTACATATAATACCCTAATGACCATTCTGCTGTTACTTTGAATCAAGGGTATTAGTTTTGTCTCTGATAAAAGGCGGCCAGGCTCAGCCTACTTTCGGACTGGACGGTGATGTTTTCTGTTTTATTTTTTGTTTTCAGTGTTGTGAAGAGAGAAAAAAAAAGAAAACATGATTTATGTTTGACTACAACTGAGAGTCAACATCTTGTCTTCTCCTCTCCCGTCTCTACTTCTTTTTCATCTCATCTCTCCCGCCTTTTGCGTTGCTTTGTCTTTTCTCTTCTAACTCTAATATTAAAAACACATTTACTGCATAAATYAACGTGAACCTGTGCGGTTACGGAACAATTACAAAGAAAATCTGCCTTTTTTCTAGTCAGAGCTGAGTTTATTAAAAGCAGCAATGTGAGATTTTCAGTGGGTTCCTTTACCAAGCGGTACGGCAACTCTCTGTAATATTCTATATTATTACACAGGCATGTCTCCAAGTGACAAGACTGTTTATGAACAATGCAACTTTCATAGAAGCCCCCACACAGATAAATTCTCCAAAACATGGACTCCTCGGTACTTTAGTATATTTACTATATGTAAATGTACACTTCCATAAAACGGAAAGTAATCTCAGTGTCTCATTTACAATGATCTTTAAGAGCAAGACTTAACCTTCACTGCAAAGCAAAGAAAATCAACCAACCAAAAAATGTGCATCATAAAAAAACAAAAATCAATACAAGCAGAGATTGGTCCATCCTGTCAAGCGTCCTAATATCATTTGCCTACTCCTAAATCGCACCACTTAAGTCACCCTCAACAGCAGACCTCGATCTGTTTCCCATCAACTTATTTTGCATGTGAATATATTAATGTCAGTCAACCATGTTATTTAGAAGTTTCRTAGGAATTCATAAAAATAATGGACTGGGATGGAGAGGTTCAAAAATTAATGGGGGACTTTGGGAAGTACAATAAATTATTGAGCACCGGGCTGATTAATTCTTCATAGCCATTGTCAAAAAATCACGTCTTTGTGTGCTGTTAATTCTCTTCAAACGTATTTCCAAGCAGCGTTCCTGCCTCGGCTCCGATGCTGCAGCACTTCACCCCCCCCACCCCCCCACCCCCCTCTGCATGTGGCTGTCTGCATAGGAGGGATGCAGCTTGTTTTCGGCGGCTTGTCCAACCAAACGAGATACCTAAACTGTCTCGCAGGGCGAAGTGYATCGTTTGTGAGTCTTTGCTCATTTGTTTGCATTTTAAATTCCTAATTCATGTTATTGTAAATACTTGAGATCATTTTGTCAATTTGATTTTTGTACTTTCACTTTTTTTCTGGGCTTCCCTGGACACTGTTTCTTCTTTTCTTCTTCTTTTATTTGTTTTTGTTAAAGCATTTAGTTCAACAAAGCAGAAACATCATTCTGCCTCATCTTATGACTGCTTTCTGATTCACATTTTTTTGGGGAGAGCATTTCCTGTCTAAGAGTGTTGAAATTCAAAGACAAAAACTGTAATTTTGTAAGGTTTTTTTATTCTATATTTATGTAACTCATTTAGAAGAGATGTTCAGGACCTGGTTTTGGTTACCTGCTGTTGAAGTAAAACATGTTTAAAATCTAGGTTTCTAAAAAAAACATGAATATAAAAAGTATTTCTGATCTTACACATGGAGCTAAACAGATGAAACAGCTACTCCCTGCACAACCCAAGCACCAAAATATAGCATCTTATTTTGAATATTAATTTCAAAATATGTTTCTATGAATAATATATAACAGTATGGTAATGAGTACACAGCATATGGTTAGCTTCTATGATTATGGATTTACACCAGTAGGGGGAATAGTGTGCTAGGAAACAGATCCTGATATTGAAAGCAGCAACAAGAACGTGCTCAAGTAATAGAAAGACAGATTACAAGTTCTTGCATACATTCACATTTACAGACATGATAAAAAACAACTGTCTTTTTTTCATCTCCATGGTTTTAGGTGTCAATAAATGCTAAAAATAATGTTTAGTTTTTACCATGTCCAAAGATTAGTGAAATGTAACATCAAATAAACATGTTTAGTTAGACTGTGACATTTTTAAAACTAAATAAAAAGACTGCAGAAGCAATGGAAAACTAAGTAAACTGTTTACATAAAGAAGAAAAGTAGAAACCAAATGCTGCTAATGAACTTTCTTTCCTGATTATCAAAATGTCTGAGAGTATTATTTAAATCACTTAAGTGTGCAGTACCATAATGCCAAAAAGGAAAGACAACAACGATAATTAGTCATTTCCTTGTATTTTTTTTCAAATTAAACTAAATTAAATTCACTGATAAGTGACAAATATTTAAGACACTTGCCAAACTTCCACTAGTCAAACAATTTTATCCTGAGGTCCAGCCCCAATATACATAATAAATTCAAAAGTTCATGACAAAATCCCTAGAAATGATGAAACAACTATAACTTCTTTACGGTGGTTGTCTTGGAAAGATAAGCCTCATATGTCAGAAGCAAGACAGAGATACAAAACTCCTGCTTCAACCAAAGTAGAGACATTTGACCAAAATACAGTAATTCACATTAGACTAAAACCAAACTAAACATCAGCACAATCACCTCTCACAAGCACAATGGTAATGGCTGATGATCTGGTCCTGTTTCGAAGCTACAGGACCTGCCCACCTTGCAGCTGACCACCAACTCCTCCCTTCAAGCTGCCAAACAGTTTCAACTTGGCTCCAACCATTCAACGACACAATAAACTTAAGAACCATGATAAATCACAAACTGATTGTGCTGAAGAGCTGTGCATGATTATGCACTGGTAAACATCAGTGAACTGAAGCCATGTTGTAAAATAAAATAAAAAAAGTTAGACAATATAAAAAAATCACATCGGTAAGAAAATGATTAAAGATTTCTGCTGCTAAAAAGACCGTTGCTTTGCTGCTGCTCAGCCTCCTTACAGCGAGCGTGTGGGCCTGCCACTRACTATTGACGGGCACAGCCATGCTTGACGTGCATATTCAACAGCTTCTTTGGATACCGGCGCTACTTGATTGCATCATGATTATTCACAAACCTCCCTGTCTCCCTCTCCATTCCCCACTTTTACTCTWTTACGAGTCAGAACACAGCCCCAGCGTTGTAGCATTGCCAGCCTGATCTGACACCATTCCTTTTACGGGTTCAACAGCTTGCTTGTCGWACAGCAAAGTAATTAGTACTGCATGCTCATATTAATTAACAAAGAGCGTTATCACTTTATTAATCCATATTAGCAAGGTGGAGGAGGAGGGGAGGCTGCAGCCTGTGTTAGTGTAAGGAACAATCTCACTGGGAGTTTCCCCCAGCACCGCTTTGTAGTCCCATTGTCCATGACCCTTGCTGCCTTCGTAACACCCATACACAAGTGGTGTATGGTGCACACTGTTCATTAAACCCCTAAATGCAAATAATGTCTAAGGAATAAACAAACAAGGGTGGCAGGATCGTAGAAAACAGGTGCCATGGTGAGAAAGCATGCTAACTGATGTGATAGTGGGGGAATTAATTACTACCACCGCGCTAATTGGAAGCAATAATTTGTGTGATTAGCGGGCCGCTTAAGAAGTGAGACACATCTACCGCTTGTATACACAGGCAGAGAGACACAAGCCCGGTGTTTCATTGTGAATACTCCCATATAAATACCATCAATACCAAAAGGGATTCTTTCTACACAAATTTTCCCAAAATTCACACAGACCCAGTATCTTGTCAGCTGACCGAGATTTACTTAGCTTCATCCTCAGCAAGGACATTTATTCGTGTGTCCCCCTGTGCAAACAAACAGTCTCCCTGTGAAGAGCCATATCTAGGAGCATTCTTTGGAAAATGCTGATGTGGCGCAGGTTAATTAACAAAGCAGACTTAGGAGGTGGGGGGTGTCCCCTGCTTTGTTACCTCTTTCCAGCCCTTGAAAGAGCTGTACAACCCTCAGAGCTAGAGTAGGATGTTTACACAGCACATCTAAAAATGTAGACTACATTCAAAACAACTTGCCTACATGAAACCTCTCCTCATTATTTTCTTCAAGTTAGGATTAGCCAAATGATTAAAATGCATAATTAGTTTCCTTCAAATGAGGATATAATTTGGTCTATTTTATTCCTGTCTTTATTTGTTATCCTTGTATTCACAGCTCTTTGAAAAACTGGTAGCACCTATTTTTATTAAAACTTTTTGTTGTTGTTGTTGTTGTTGTTAGTCAATGATAAAAATTGAATTTGCGTCAACACATAATAACTGTTCCTTGAGTATGTAGATGGCAATATTGTTGATGTTCCCATAAAGAGACTAAGCTGTAAATGCAACATGAAATTGTGCTGCATGTTAGCTATATAACTGCCCTGACTTTCTTACTGCCCCAGATGATGTTCTTGAAGCAATAACTACCTATTGTCTTTTTTTTCTGTGCTGCAGTGACACTGAGGGCCAAGTGTTAGCTGGACACTTGACCTGACCTTCATTACACCCTGCTGTCCATTTTCACCAAACTCATCAGACGTGACAATATGTTCACAGTGAAAATAAATGAGACCCAAAATCGGATAGTTTTGCCCAAATGTGAACCATATCAATTTTTTTTTCATGACAGTCTGAACGTGACAAATCAGATTGTTTTTCTAAGCTGACCCAGCCCTTTTCAGTATGTGGTATTACAACCACAATTCCAAAGAAGTTGGAACGTTGTGTAAGAAATAAAAACAGAATACAATGATTTGCAATTTCGTTTCAACCTGAACTCAATTGAATACACCAAAAAGACAAAACATTTAATGATCAAACGGATAAACTATATTGGTTCTTTGCAAATATTCCCTCATTTTTGATGTGATGTCTGCAACACGTTCCAAAGAAGGGGCAACAAAGGAGTGAGAAAGTTGAGGAATGATCGAAAAACAGGTTAGTTGGAAACAGATAAGTCCTGGTTGGGTAAAAACGGAGCATCCCTGAAAGGCTCAGTCATTCACAAACATGGATGGGGTGAGGTTCACTACTTTGTAAACAACTGCATGAGCAAATAGTCCCAACAGTTTAACAACAAAGCTTATCAACATAAATTGTTTTTGGAGCTGAGCATTAAGACCTGTAATATGAATGTAGCCTAAAAATGCATTCTCTCCATTAGTGTTCAGCAAAATCAAATGAGTAGTTGTTGCTTTAATTAATGTATTTTTTGTCTGGTTGCCTCCACCTGTTCGTGACATTTGATCTGCTGGTTCAGTACGAACGCGTGTACTATTACACGCCTTACTTGAGCAGCAGTTAACCACTGAAATCATCACGTGATTTACCTGTCCCATCTGAATAGACATTTAAAAGCAAAGAGCTGCTTTGTCAAATACTGCTGTCTTCAATAGCGTCAACTTTGTTATCACATAAATTGCAGTGACTTGAAGAGTTTTGTAATTAAATATATATATATTTAAACATGTTCCCTGATGAAACTCTGAGCAAGTGGCATATGTTTAAAAACATGGATATCACAGAGCTTTTATCTGATTCCTTCTGATGAATCTGAGCTGAGTCCCTCCAGAGCTCAAAGGGAGTCCACTCGACATGAATTATTACCAAATATAATTTCAGCTATTAGTCCTCTTTCCTGAACATCTGAACATGGAAAATTTGGAATTAGAAATTAATACATCTGAATATGATGGCAGGCCCTTACTGAGGAGAAGATTCATTTTCGTGTACTGCTCTTTCTGTTTCTTTGTATTCTGAGCAAGTATTTGACACACGTACTGTATGTGTTAACTTAGGCTCAAGCAATTCTATTACCATACAAATTATCCATTGTGAGCTTTGGCATGGTGTAGGGGAAAAACAGCATTCAGTGAGTAAAAGAAAACACAGAGGCAAAGGAAAATGAAATGACAAAAGGGATTAAGAGTATCTTGCTTTCCTCATATTTATGTCTCTAATCTTCACTGGGGTCAATATTTTATCTAAATTGATTTCTGTAGGCTAAATGTTTGTTTTCCTGTCTATATACAATTAAATATATATTTTTTCTCAAACACATCAGGAAACAATGATTAACAAAGACTCATTTTTTCACATGCTCAAACATTTATTCAGTGTTTAACCAGTTTTATTCAAATGTATAAAAATGTCTCTACAGGTCTTAATCTGTCTTTGAATAAATTGTGWCATCCAATGAACTGACTGTCCAACTGAGTAGTCTATAGCTTCAGGCACAGTGAAGGTCTCAGTATTTCATAGCTCATGTTGAGTTGAGTTGTCTGACCAAGAATCTGGTGTCAATTTTTGAAGGTCTACAGGAGATTAAATCCTCTTAATGAAACTGTATGAGGTCAACTGACAATTCTGAATTTCATTTTAATACTAAAAAAGTTTACATTAGCTGATGGAATTTTGCATCATATTATTTGTTTTCTTGACTCCAGTGAAAACCTTGATAAAGTTTATGTTTTCTTCTGAAAGGCAGTCATTTATTTCCAGTGTTGCCTGCACCTATACATGCTAATGATTCGAGATTATGTCAAAGTAAAGGTTTAACAACAYTTGCTGGTTTCTTTAGACAGGCAGCCTTTAACTTACTGTCATTTTGCAGTATATCAAAATTTGAAAAACAATATTGATACATTAAATTGCTCGTCTGTGAATCTTGATCTGTTTTGGACTGACTTGGATTGAATTATCTTTGATGAAATTGTTGCTTTTTTATGCAGTGCCTAGAGATAACTTTTGTTGTGAATTGAATTCATAAATTTTATTAAATTAAATTAAAGCCAGAATCAACCTTAAGTTTCTTTTTTACCAGAATGAACTAACTAATGGTAACGAATTCTGATTTTGCCAGATTAAATATTTTATCCTTTACCTACAAAAGAGCAAAATGTGTTGCTGTAGGTTTGTTTGTAGTTTTGGAGAAAATGTAACATAAACATTAGTTTTAAAAGTACAAAATATTTTAAGTTTCATAAAATACAACATTTTATGTGCTTTATTCTGAAATTAAATATCTGCGTCATATAGTCCAAACTATCATTAGTACAAACTATCAACAAAGCTGCAAGGATCAAAAACATAGTAGTTTATTAGATTACAATTCATGTAGTTGTTTCTTTGCTGTGGCTGATGCATTTCAAACATCAGTGCAATGTTGGTTGATTATTCCTCACAGACTCTCATTACTTGTACTTCTTCCCTCACTTTACAAAAAGAAAATGTCAGCCTCCATATCTGACGTCTCATTCGGTTTGCAGTCCTGAACCTGTAATATCTGACCATCTCCTGATCTCTTCCTCTTTTCTTGCTTGATTGTTAGCCCTCTTGGCCACCTTCTATGTTGTACTTTCTTGTTCCAGTCTTTCTCTTTCTCTCTATCTGACCTTACACAGAATAAGTCATGAGGGAGGCTCCCATCTCAAAGTTCAGCCAAATGTTAGCAACAGAGGGAGGGATGTTCCTGAAGCGAAGCCCTCTCTTTCACACTCTTTGTCAAACACGCCTTTCTTCCCCTGGCATGCTCTTTCCTCCTCCTCCTCCTCTTAGATTTACCATTTCTCTATTCCCTCTAGAAGCTTTCTGGCAAAATTTTTGAGGCTGGCGGGCAATGATGGCGGAGTAGTCTGATACCACCGGATGCCGGAGGGAGTGGAGACAGTTGAACAGTTGTCTGGCAAACCCAAACACCTGTATTCTGTCATTGATTTGACAGTTATTTCTCACCCCTCCATTCCTTATCCCTCTGCCTCCCTCTCCATCACTCACCTTGCTCTGATCTTCCTGTCTGTCAGAAGGGATCTGTCAAGATTTCTGCAGCTTGGAGATATGTGTACACAGTGTTTTTGTCTAGTGCATATGTGTGTGAGTGTATTCACTGATTTTTTTTAAAGAAYGAATATAAAATATGACTTATTAGATGATAACTTTCAAAAGTGTGGCAGAGTTTGAAAGAAACAGAGCCACAGTTTTGATAAAAAAAACAAGAAAAAATAAAACACGTCACTGAGGCCTCGACAACTTCTAATGCCTTCCACTTTTTTCTTTCATTTTTATTGATTGTCTTTAGCCTTTTTCACACATGAAGCATGAAACATCAATGACTTCCTCACTTGGTTAAAGCAATGGCATTAAGTCATTCAAACATTAGTCACTTTTCCATTATTGTTCCTTACACTTCATTCAGACAAACCTGTTAAAGTGATAGAATGAGCCTTGGTGCTTGCACTATTAGCCATTCGTGCCAGACTGGAAAGTTCATCAAGTGGTGTAGCCTGGAATATAAAAGTCCTCAGAGTCAGATTTCTTACAATCTCATGCCATATCACCATATTCATGTCCATATTACCCTGCCATATTTGCTGCAGTTGAAGTAAAAATTTGCAGTGATCGATAAAAAGGAGCCCACACTCTTTTTTTACATGTATCTTGATGAAAAGTCAGTTTATCTTAAAGCATAGGTTCTCAAATTGGGTTCCCTGGACCCTCAGGGGTCCATGAGAGGTATCTTGGGGGTCCTCAAAATTTTTTTATTAAAATGTTAATTTGGTTTTATTTTTTAAAAATGCATGGAGAAAAATTAACTAATAAAACAAACACAATAAACTTAATACAATATATATTCCCATGCCATTTAGGGGTTGAAATGACAATAAATTATCTTTTAAAGCAGCATGGGGTTTATGAGGGGGTCCCTGGAACTTTTTTTGCCCTTTAAGAGGTCCCCAGACCCAAATGGCTTGAGAACTCCTGAGTTAAAGTAACCAGATTAACTTCACCTGAGGCCATTGTAGCAATAAGAATCAGCTGTTCTGAAAATTTAGCACAGGACAGGTAATTCAGGTGTTTTCTTACCATAAGCCTTGTGATTTTTTTTTCATTTTTTGTTATCCAACAAGTTGAACACTGTGGAATGGGCTTCACTGTAATGACAATTTATTTTCTCATTTTTAAAATATATAGTGCAACGTTTTATTTTGTAATTATGTTTTATTCAATTTATTTATGGGGCTTTATGTAAAAGAGACATTGTGCATTAAAATCCTTTTCCACATTTAAAGCGTTCAGTTGGGGTTTGTATATAGTGGAACTGCAATGCTTCTGTCTGAATTCCACCTTATTTTAAATTTACAAGCCCTCTTTCACCCCTTTTCTGAGGTGTGTCAGATCAACACATTTCTTTTTAAATCCAAACAAGGCACCTCACCCCCTACCCCCTCCAGCTTCCATAGCAGTCCATTCCAGTTTGATAGCAGAGACACAATTATCTAGTGGCACAGAATCATTTTATTTCCAATTTTTTCTGCACTCTTACAGACGCTAAGTACCCAACAAAATGCTTGGACTTTGCATAATATGGCCCCTTTAACTGAGAATTTTTATTTGATTTAGGAACTCGTTTGAGAAAACAGAATCCTCTTGTTCTTTATGTTCTGCAGGTTAGGTGCAATGCATGTCAGGCAGTCGGCAAGAGAGGGTCCCTGGCCGAACAGATTCCTGGTGGCTTAGACTATAGGGACGTGAAATGTAATCTCACTTAAAGTAAGGAGCCAGAGCTTGTGTGTAAGTTGTGCATCACACGCTACATAGATATGGGCTCACTTCTACTTACAGCTTGGGCTCTGTAACCAATTTCYTTGAGTGGACCTGAACTCTCTCGTACTCTGGAGTTGCCCAGAGAAAGAGGTATTGGGCAGGTGTGGTAATACTCATAAACCCATGGCTGTGTTCATCTGTGTTGGAGTTAACCCTGGTGAATGAGAGGGTTTCCTCTCTGTTGCTTCATGCTTCAGGAGGGAAGGTTCTGACTTTGCACCTTGTTCTACTGGATGACTTCAGTGCCCATGTGGGCAATGATTGAGTCATCTGGAAAGGGGTGATTTGGAGAAACATCCTCCTTGATCTGAACCTGGAAGGTGTTATGTTATTAAGCTCATTTTGTCCACAATGAACACCATGTTTTAGCATAGTGTGGCCCATAAGTGTACTTGGTACCAGGCCACCTTAGGCCAAAGGTCAATGATCGATTTGGTAAATGTGTCATCTGTGGCCCTATGTCCTGGACACTCGGATGAAGAGAGGTGCAGAGTTGTCAATTGATCACCACCTGGTGGTGAGTTTTATACAGTGAAGGGAGAAGCAGCCAGACAGACCTGGTGAACCCAAATGCATAGCGAGGGTGAACTGGGAATGTTTGGTAGAGCCCCCTATCCACGTGATCTTCAACTATCATCTCTGGGAAAGTATTTCACATGTCCTGGGGGAGTCAGGGATACGGAATCCRAATGGGCCATGCTCAGGGCCTCCATTGCAGATGTAGCTTCCAGAAGCTGTGGCCTGAAGATCATTGATGCCTGTTGCTGCAGCAACCAAAGACCCACTGCTGGACACCATCAGTGATGGAGGCCATCAGGCTGAAGATGGAGGCCTTCTGGACTTAGTTTTCTTGGAGGACCCCTGAAGTGGCTGATGGGTACCGGGTGGAAAAGAGGGTCACAGCTTTGGTGGTTGCAGATGTAAGATCTTGGGCATGGGAGGAATTGACATGGAGCGACCTGTCAATCAATCATGTGGGTTTGTCAGCAACTGACCAATCGGCAATCACATTTTGTCCCAAAGTAAAATTCCCCTTACCAGGAGGAACGGAACCCCATTTACCTCCAATAATAGAGTCGGGGTTCATCATTGTGGACGCGTTGCGGTCATAAAGATTAGTTAAAACATCCATCCATCCATTTTCTGTACAAACTTATTGCTTTCAGGGTCACGTGGGTCACTGGTGCCCATATCCAGCAGTCACAGTGCGAGGGGCGGCTTAGGGTTAGAGATAAGGTGAGGAGCTCCATCATCTCGGGGTGGAGTAGAGTCGCCACTCCTTTGCATCAAAAGGAGTCAATTGAGGTGGTTTGGGGATCTGAAGTGTTCTGGAGGGATTGTGTATCCTCTCTAGCCTGGAATGCATTGGGGTCCCCCAGGATGAGCTGGAAAGCATTGTTGGTGAGAAATGTCTGGGTTTCTCTCCTGGACCTGTTGCCTCTGCAACCTGACGACAGAAGAAGGAGATGGAGACATAATTTTCATTCTTTTTGCACATCTGATGGGAAAACACTCAAATGTTTCAAATTAAAGCTTTTTCAGCCTGTTTCTTGTTCCCTGGGACACAATGTTTTTGTAATTAAACATTGGTTGATTAAAAATAAGTCATGTATCAAGTTGTATCTCTTTCAGGAGGTTAGTGAGACTAAACTCTCTCTTGGTCTCTGTTTTGCTACACACTTGCACACATTACAGCAGTAGGGGAAACAAGACATATAGATACAACTTTTAAAATGAACTATGTTTAAAGCAAAGTAATGTTGACTTACAACCAGCACTTTGACTGCAGCCACTGCTGAGAACTCTGAAATCCTGAAGTGTAAATGAAGAAGATGAATGGCACACAGTTCTGTCACTGTCGTGGTAGCCTTTCCACAAGGCTCCAACTTCACACAGTGTGTTTTATTACAATCAGTAACCATGTCTGCTTGCGCTGGGGAAAATGTGCAAGAAATAATGATCTGGATGGTCTTGGGGGTCTGAATTGAAGTGTTCCTGTAAGAATTCTACCGGTGTAAGCAATTTATTTCTTAACACATAGTTCATATTGTTTAAGACACCCCATATATCTGCCAAGTGTGATGAGAAATATGGCTTTAATACAGTATCACGCACTCCGAGGGGACAGGGAAATATTTCTACCCCCACCTCCACCCATGCACTCACCCATTCACCAACCAAAAGTCAGGAGAAGCTGAGCTTTAAGAGAAAAATCACACACACAAGGCATACTAAATGATCATGTTGGTTTTATCTTTAAAACAAGATTATTGTGATTGCAGACATAATGTAAACAAAGATACAAAACTTAAAAGGGAAAGTTGTTAGAATAAGCAGACCTAATACTTTTAGTTTTCTAATGATTTTATATTATCAAAATAATTGAATTAACAAACATACTACATACATTTTTAGCATTAAAGTTTAAACCGGCAGTTAAATGCAAACATTTTTTCATAACATTGTAGCAAACATTTTTTATAACATTGTAGCTATAACCCAACAATAATAAAGAAAGTTATCGTTTCCCCTTTAAATTAAACACATTAAAGTAGACAACACACAATGACTAGGGACATTTCTTTGAATTTCCCCAGTTCTTTTTCAGCAGTTAGAGTTAGAAAAAGCTGTGGTTATCAAATGCAAAGGTAAAACGTGTTTTCAACCGACAGTGCTCACAAAGTGTTGACAACAACCCTATTGTAAGTCACCTGCGTGAACAACATTTTACAACAATTATGATGTATATAAAAACATTACCAAAAAAAGAAAAAGCATACTTGCTGCAGTCAAAACCAGATGGTCAGATAGAAAAATATTTTAGACTGAGCAAAGACATGATTTACTTGGCCCATCAATATAATCACCACATCATCATACAGTCACAAGTGTAACTTGTTAAGCATGTTCAGTAAATAATGTGTGCATATTTGAAAATTTGTCTGCCTCTATTTGTTATTGAAACAACTGCATTTATAAAGTCAAAACTGCAGTGGCAAACTGCCAGGGTCAAGTTAGAGTACAAAGTAAAGCAAAGAAATAAAGTTAAAGCCAAKGTTTTGTTCTGAGTTTTTTTTCCATTCAACAAATTCTGCAATTTTCAATGAAAGCAATGTGATTTAATTTAGTGATCACAAAGTTAGTAACAGTCATAGTTACCCTTGAATGACAATGTCATTTTATCTGTAAACTTCAATAATATTTTCTTGGTATTATTTAAACATTGTAACCAATAAATATAATTGTCATTGGGGCTTCTTCATTCTTTTCTTACCCACTTACTGCCCTGCCCTTTACCTTTTAGGGAAACAGACAGCTCGTTTTAGTTTATTTATTTATTTATTTATTTATTTATTTATTTATTTATTTATTTATTTTTCAGGAGATAGCTACCAGATAAGATGCAAGATGAAGGGAGAGGTGAGAAGGAAAAATGTAAAAAAAATAAAAAATAAAAAATGTAGAGGGTGCTTGGTGGTAGGAGCGACTAAAAGCTGGGGGAGGGTTGAGTAAACAGGCATTAATTAAGARCCGAATATTCCCTTTCATTGCAGTTTTCTTGCCGCAAAGGACTACTTCAGAAGCTCTTTTTTTTCTGTCTCCACACCCAAAGCTAATTTCCCCACACATCAGCCACTCTCCACTGCCACTATAAAGCAGTGTAGAGTCACTGTGTGTGTGCATTTGTATGGAACTGAGTCTATGTTTGTTACAAAGGCCTTGGGCATCTTTAACGCCAATTAAGAAAGGGGCAGAGAAACCAACCCCGACCTGAACTAGCAAACGCTGACAGAGAGGAACTGAAACAGAAGCGAGACAGGAAGGAGGGACAAATTTGCCTAGAGTAACTGGGTTACATTATTGTCATTATTGCTGATTATACATTAAAGCAGGAGTGTTATTTAGCACTACTGTGATTTAACCTGTTTTAGTTTGTAAGACCTACAGCTTTAACATATTTCTAAGTTTTACATTTTTGATACAGAGGCTGGGAATTAGTCACCACAAAATAAATACACTTTGAAGAAAGTTTTACCCTGCCCCCCTGTTAAAGTTTTTGAAACCGCATCAAACTCTCAAGAAAAGCCAAAGCAGAATGGACATGTTATAACAAATGGCCATGTTAGTTTTAGGCAAACAGGCTTGTAAGTGTAAAAAAAAGCTTTGTAAGCATTTGTCATAGTTACACTTAATCTAAAACAGAGCTGCAACACCCCATTGGGTGGCAAAAACATTTACATTTGCAACAACAAAATAAAGAGAAAAAACATCCTTCACTTGACCAATTTTTTTTCTAAAGCACGTCTTTGCTGTTTCCTCTCAGTTAAATTAACCATTTTAGCACATGATCAAAGTTTGATGGCGACAAAAACAAAAAGAAGTAAAAAAAATGTTGAAAGCTGCTTTTTCTAAAAACTTTCAATTTGAAAAATCAGAATGCAGCAGAAAATCTCTGTTTTCAAAAATAATCAAAGTAATTTGGATGGGCCTTACATKTAGAGCACTAAAGAGGCATTAAACTCTCACATCTCAAACATTCATCCAGCCTAAAATAATGTTTTTCATTCAATTTAAAGATAAATATACAAACATCTTATTTAAATATAAAATTATCCAAGTAGGCTAATAAAGAAACTTCCACTGGTTTTAGAGTTTTAGGTGAAATGTTACATGTCTTTATGACATGTTTCTACATTTATGTGTCCACACACTGRCACTCCAGAGGTTGATATTCAATCTAACATCGACTTATAACAACAATATTACCAAATCAGTAATCTTGTACGCTCCATACACACAGTGCAAAACATTACTGCCAAAGAGAAGAGGACCAACAACTGCACAGAACCTGCCCCAGCTTTAAAACAGCTTCAAGGGCCAGCAGTATAATTAGCTAGCTGCAGGTTCCCAGGCCCTTCTCATTTGTGTCAGCCACCTAGTAATTTTGGTTGTAATATATCAGCTCAGTCTCTTGAATGTTGGCAGTGTAGAAAAGAAGGACAAGGATTGAGAAAAAGAGAGAGAGAAGAGAATGACACACTGATTTGTGATGCTCAAGTTCACCCCTTGCATTTCTAATACAATGCTGGCACACTTATTTGTCCATCTGAAATAAATGTCCATGAAAGGAGGAGAGGAAGTGAGATGGATTGGCAAAAAGCGAAAGAAGGAGACAAGGGAAAAAAACAAGACACGAGAGAAGGAAAAGGCAAAATAAATCTAACAATTCAATATTACATAGTGGTAGAATCACAGAATTCCTGAAGGCTCAGTTATAGTTGTGCTCTGGGTATTCGCGCATGCTCCGTGGAGTGCGCACGCCCGGAAGTTGTGCGCTGTGTGCATTTATAGTTGTGTGCTTTTCTAAAGTAACCACATTTACCTCTTTCTMCATATTATCTGTTTCTCTGTGCTTCACGAACTGAGATCCACACTGGTTTGTTTCCTCCAGGATCACCACTTCTGCTCACCTCCTTCTTGGCTCACAAACCGGTCGCAAATATGTTTCCATGTCTTCCGGCATATTAACTGATCTTTCTTTAAAGCCAGTAAAGCCGTTGCTATTTCCTTCCATGAGTTTTGTGCCATCTGGTTGTCTTTATGATCTCTCATGGAGGGATCATACAGATGCCGGTACATTTGGACCTGTTCAGCATCACGACGAGTGGCGTGCAGCCTTTGCGGAGTTTCAAAATTTCAGAGGTGCACAACCACGCGCCGGGACACTGCGTGGGGCCAACACGCAGGGGCGGGATGGCGTGATTGCGCCACTTTTGGCGYGCACCCCCTCGCGCCCGGTGCGACGTGTCAACTATAAACCAGGCTTAAGGCACAATTAAAGGCTTTCCAAACACTGACAAGTGTTTGTGTTTGTGTGAAAAACTGATAAAACTTTTAAAAATCTAAATACAAGACAAAACAGGGATGCAACGATACCAGTTTTTCTCAGAGTATTTGTACAAGTTCTTAAGATTTGGTACTCGCTGATACCGAGTACCAATACAAGTACTTACTGGGTTAGAACTTAAACATTACACAGTGATTATAAAAGCACAATTTAAAATTAGAATCTGGCACTAAATCAAAAACATTACTGATGTTTGTCAAAACAAACCTCAATCTAAACCAATGGTTTATAATTCTGGCCATTATCCTGCATGTTTTAGTTGTTTCCCTGTCCTTCAACAGGTTTTTAATTTCTGCAGAAGTTCATCAATCACTCATTCATTTAAATCAGGTGTGCCAAAGCAGGAAAACATCCAAAACATGCAGGATAGTGGTCCTCAAATACCAGGATTTAGAACCAGTTTTATAAATGGTCATACTGCATTTTTCAGACATTTATGTCTGAGGTGTGGGTACACAGAGTGATCCAAGTAATAATACTAACCATGAGTCATGCAGTTTAAATTTTGTCTCCGGCACAGCTCCGGCGTCTGGCAAAAATAGGATTGAATCTAAATTTGGCGGATCGCCGTCTGCTCACTGCCACCCTGCGCCGCCGTGTGGAGTCAGTGTAAATACTCTCATTGGTTATAATGGTTGTGTATTTGTTGAGGAGGTTGGAGCGGTGTGGAGCAGAACCACATCTAGTGTGAATTAGGGGTTAGATATCATAACCAGGACTTGACAAAGTTTTATTGGGTCACATTTAGCGTTTTTCACTAAAGAAATTCCAGTTCAGGTCAGGGCTGATGCATGAGCTGGTTCTTTGAAAAAATATAAACTTAGTACAAAAAGTGAGGAAATTTGTGTTTGTTAGATTATTTTGTCTGTTGTAACAATGCTTCTTTTCTAACTGATTGACAGCACCTTGGGATACCAAAAGCTCAAAACAAGTATYAATAAGAACAGCAAAATAARCTGTTTGGCAGAGAAGATTTGGCAAATTTTTGACCGGAAGGTCACTGGTTCGATCTCCCATTCCAGCCGTCTCAGTTATTGTGTCTTTGGGCAGGACACTTCACCCGCCTTGTCTACTGATAGTGGTCAGATGGTGGTGCCAGTGCATGGCAGCCCTGCCTCTGTCAGTGTGCCCCAGGGCAGCTGTGGCTGTAGCTTACAACCATCAGTGAATGAATGCCTGAAGTGTAAARAGCCTTGGGGTCCATGTGGACATGATGAGGCACTGTGTAAGTGCAAGCCATTTACCATTTACCATAAAACTGCAGTTTTTAAGGATGTTTTTGGATAGATCTGAACAATTTTCTTGCAAAATTCAAAACTTCACTTGCCTTTGTTTGCCTTCTGTCAGTTCAGATAACAAAAGAAACTCAAGCCCCTTTCTCAACACAGTTTTACAGTGTGATGATTAACCACTTTTAATTCTGCATTYGACTCCTTATATGTGCACCAATTAAAACAACCATGCCCCGCAAAGATGTGAGCTTTCATTTTGCAGAACCATTGGAGGTGTGGAGCATATCTCATGTGTTGACATTTGAAACTACAAATAGAGCATGCCACAGATATCCTTTTTAATTCTACATTGCAGGTGGGTCAGGTACGACCACTACAGTGGGTCATCTTAGTTACATTTATAGATCTCACTTGGTAGCTCAGAGGCATCACAGCAGAGGGTTGACGTCCATCCCCCTTACCATCTCGTTCCTTACATAAATCAAATCAAGACCAGAAAAAAGTGTTGCATGCTTCTTTCAGAGTGTTTTGTAAAATGTGATTCAAAKACCCCCCCTTCCCTGCCCACCACTTATAGTACATCATTTTACATCAGAAATTTACCCCACAGTTCTTGAAAASCAGTGAGGTTGTAAGACAGAGATGAGTGTTGCAATATGTTGGTATTGCATGCTGGGTTGTTTTTCTGTAATTGTTCGTAACATCATGCATGAGCTTGAAAAGGTTAGTGAGCTCCCACTTTCTCTTAAAGTGTGTGTGTATGTGTGTGTGTGTGTGTGTGTGTGTGTGTGTGTGTGTGTTGGTAGCTTGGCTCCAGGATTCAGTCAGTGTGTCTTGCTCTTGTCTGTGTAAGAACAGATGCTAACGGCAAGCCCTGGGGCTGCCTTCAGGGCTTTATACACTCGGGAGATACACACACCTGACATGCAGCCGTGTATGCCCACCCCACTCCCCCAAAGCACACATATATATGCAGAAAACACAATCAAGCAAACACATTTTGTGAATAGCTGCRTTTAAACAAGACTTTCTGATCAATGTCACCAGACTAATGACAAGTCTTTTAAAMAGAAAAAAATAAATCCCTATTAACTTGTCATTGAAATCCACTCAAACATTAAGGWATCTGCTGTCTTTCTCAGCTGTTTTGCCACCTACAGATGCACTTAACCTGCAAGAAGATAAATGCAGTTAAAAYGTGAAAACGTAGCTGTTAGTTCTACCTAAACATGTATTACTCGTTGTCGTAGATTCAGTCTAATTACCTGTTGGAGTAGCCTACATGGATTTCTACTCTGTCTGTCAGTGAACTCAGAGCAAGCTGCTCATTATCACAGCCAGACTAGTTTTAGCTGGAGGTTGTGTTTTACTTCCAACACCCTAAGGTGTCATTATGGCTGTCAAAGACAGTCAAGTGGGTGACACACATGCATAAAATCTATTCACACACATTTGAAAAGCACAAGTCCTAGGAWACAAGTAGCTAGAGCTACCTGTGGATTACCTTTATACTCCTAGAATAGTGGGCAATCCTGCAATTGCCTGTGCATATCTGTATGTGTTAAAATGTCTGTCTGTTAGCAAAATATATTTGAATCACTTGCTAGATTTTAATATAGCTTTTAATTGAAACTTTGTAATGTACAACTACTTACATTTTGGAGGCAACCTTGTTRAATTTGGTCACTAAAGCTAATCAGTCTTAGCAAACACAAAAAACTGCAATAATTTCATCAATTTTTACAGACATCAATAAGATTATAAGAAAAAAAAATCTTAAAGTAGCTGAGAGTAATCTTGAATGGACACTGATTAAAAACAGTTCATGCAGCTTTTGCCATGAAAAGCAGGGGGCTATATGTGTTTTCTCAAGAAATGCTACTTTCATCTGTAACTATACAGCTGAAGAAAGTGTGCCAGACAGTCGTGTCCAAGCAAGAAGTGAAAATACGTGGTAATCTGTGTTTGCATTAAATTACATTACAATGTTATCTGAAATTGATAATATAAAAAATAAGAAATAATAGAAAGATTGTTTCAGTATTGGGTTAGAAATTTGTACTTTTTTAGCATGTATGTATGTCTCCAACAAAACATGTGGGACAAGATGATGCAGCTGCAGGTGGATTTTTAAGGAGAGGCTTGTGATCACACTCTTCCCTTTTATCCAGATTTATACTGTCTCCTAAAGTCTCTTTGAAACCCAAACAAAAAAAATGCACAGAGAAGAGAATGCTTCTTATTGTTTTGCTGGTTACAATTAGCTTTATGGCAATCATCCACTTGCACTAAATTCCTCTACAAGATCGGAGGACAAATGAAACAAGAAAAGAAGCGAGGGGAGGTGGATAGGTGAGGTGATGGGAGGAATGATTGCAGTGCGCGGCGAGAGCATATGTCACATTGTATTAGGTGACAGGACCAGTGAAAGATACAGTATTGCCTCTGCTGTGTTAGGAAATCACAAACACACCACTATGACACGGACGTACACACAAACAGAAAGGCGACCCAGCCAAGCTTATCTGGCTCTCCACGGCTGTGCGGCCTCCATGCAGAGCAGCCGCTGCTGTCGGCAGAGGCCCGGATCATTTTGGACAGTATCATTAAATGCCATGTCATTACCCGTTATGGAGTAGTGCTCTCACTCCCCGTTTCTCCCCCCCGGGATAGTGAAGCCCATCTGATAGGTATGGAGAAGTGTGTGTTTGCATGTATGTCAGTGCATGTCTGCATTACTCCACGTGTTTGTGTCTCACAAACGGGTTTGATGGAGGCAGGCAGAGACAGAGGCGGAGGGGCACGGTGTCGGCTGTGGAAATGGGATGGACGGGGTTGAGAGATGGAATTGGCATTAAATTTCAGACGCAGAACGAGGATCGACTTTGACTGGAGCGCAAGGGGGCTGTTAGCTTATCTGTAAGGCCGTGTTTGTCACAGCACTGAGGGCAGCTCCGCTAGACAGGCCGGCAAAAGAGGGAGGGAGAGCCGAGTGGAGCGTGGACTGAACGATGTGGATAGGTGAAGGCTCCCGGTGGGACTCACTGCCTGAGCTGGCAAGCTGCATGGAGGAAGGAGTGGAGGGGAGCCGCTAAATTGAAGGTTTATTTATCCAATTCGCTGTCAAGGTCGGCTTGTCGGTGAGCTGTCCTATGTGTGTTCACAAAATGCCAAAATTCGATGAATTGTTTAAAAATAGAGGGGAAGTGCAGGCGTTGAGGAGGGAGGGGGAATCAATGACCTTTGGTTGCGTCAAGCTTCAAGCTGCCAGTAGCTCTTAAGGCTGTCCTTACCGGCCATTATGGTTGCCTTTTAAAAACAAGGCAGGGAAGAGAGGAACTGTCGAATGAAAAGAGTCCAACACTGACACAAACACACACATGAAAACATAAAAAATAAAAGTCTTGCACAAAGACTTAAAGATGGGTGCACGCAAACCTCTCTGTACAACCACAAAGTCCAACATGATCCATTTTGCCTTTAAGAAAACAAAACAAACAAAAAAAATCATTGTTTGTAATAGTTGTTTATATCAACAATTTAATCACCAAATGTATAATTTCTCTGGGTATAGATGATGCTGTGTTCATAATAAGCTCATCTTTTTCAGCTTTTGGTTTCCTTTCCATGAATGAGTGGTACATCTTGTACCCAAGCACTGCTTATCAGTGGTAATCATTTTGTTGTTTTGCATCATACTGAATAAAACTTGAAAGAATATAGGCGCTTGAGCCAGCTGGCCATCTTGGTTCAGCATGAAWACTCCCTGAATTGCAGCTTGAACCGAAAAAAAAAGTAGTTTGATGTAGAGCATTAATCAGGTTGGCTGCAGCTTGAGTTCCTACTTGTGCTGCTGCAGTGTAACAGTGCTATCCTTTCAAGGGACCCCCTTATCAAAGTTTTTGGAAGGCCTCTGTCAACGTGAAAAGAACATGACCTTTAAGATTGTATCAGCATGTTTGCTGGTGCATACACAGTCAAGTAAAAGGTTCAGTGGCCCTTCAGAAAAAAAGGATTGCAAAAAAGAAAGAAAAGACACAGAAAGAAAAAAAAAGAAAATTAGCTAGAGTACTGTTTGTTGGAGAAAGTTGTTTACCGTCAGTCGAAAAGGAGCAGCTTTAATTTCACAGAGGGATGAAAATGACCGCTGTTCATTGATTTATCTTGATTGGAATTTCAGATTTGTTAGACATCAAAGCAGAACATGATCTCCATAGGTTTGTAGAGTGAAACAAACAAAAAACAAACAAAAAAAAAACAACAACAAACAAACAAAAATCTAGAGTCAGGTATGATAACTTTATTTTTTTAAAATCCATACTGTCTTTCCGACCCAAATGGATTCACAAACTAGGTGGACTGTTTTAAACCTCTAAGACAACCCGATCTTACAGCAGAGCTTTGTCTTTTATGATTGCCCCCTCCCCCTTTCTCTTGCTGTATATTTCTGTGTTTATTGAGTGTTATGAAGAACTGATAGAGATGTGATAGTGCTCATCAGTCACCTCCTACACCCTGTGTATAAGTCAGTGAACTGAATGTTCTGTTACATACAAATACACACACAGACATGGTGGCAAAATAGAATAAGCTGTATCATTTACGCTTGGGCATAAACATCCGTGCCTATGGAGATTGCACCCAGACAACCAAGTAAATTATGTGTCAAATGTTTACTTTGTAAAGGTTTTGTGAAGTTAAATTCAGGAATTGTGTGCTGGACACAGTTTCAGATTTCTTTTCAAATACAGGCAAAATGTGGAAATGTCCTATGGGAAATCAGAACATGAAAAAAAATAATACATTAGAAAAAATAATACATTAGATCAAATTTGATAATTAAATCATGTCTGAGAAGAATATGTGCAATCAGAATGTTTCTAAATCATAGGGTRCACCTGCAGTCTTTGGTGTATTCCTCAGAGCCAAGTTGCTCTTACCAGGTCCAYTGGGATTTTTGGAGAAATTGGTAGGAGACACCATAAAGAATTTAAYATAATTTATTAAATATTACATGCAAAAACCCACAGAAACAGATTTGCAAATCTGGGAGAACACCAGACCGATACTTCCCTTCGATCATCAAGCTGTCTCGTCTAACTTCTGTAACTC
>NW_013952442.1:2799187-2802067 GCF_001266775.1 Austrofundulus limnaeus | reverse complement strand
ACCTAAATGCTCTCTGGTATTGTTCTGGGGGCCGAACCAAATGGGGAGGCGGGCCGGATACGGGCCGCAGGCCGTAGTTTGGGGACCACTGGTCAAGCGTCTCGTCTAACTTCTGTAACTCTTGACATTTTATACTGAAGCCTCATTCTTATGTAATTTCTGAGCAACCTGCACAGGATTCGGATGTCAGCCTGACACATATTTGCACAGTAAGTGKGYGAGGAAACTGGACCCTGACCCCGATCACCAAACATGTTTTTGACCAGAGTGAMACACACACACAGTGAAAGTAAACAGGTCATTACATTGATCAATTCTTTAAAATTACTTATTTTAAAACTTTGAACACATGATGAACTGATTATTAACAGAACACAAAATATAGTTAAAAGTGTTCCACATTTCCACACTATGAAAATAAATCACTGGGTTTGTTTTATTAGTAACGGGCAGTACAACATGTAACAAAGCAGAAAATGTCAAAAGGAGCAAACTGTGAATCAAAGTTTGCAGCTTTGGTCCTCGTGAACAGTGACACACAACTAAAATGACATCAATACTCGTCTTACCAGGACTTTTGTTTAATTACATACACTCCCTGACACAGCTTTTATTACTGATGTACATTGTGGTGCATTTATTGTTTATAAAATGAGTTTTATTCCAAACCAGTTTCCATAACATAATCCAGAGATCACATAGACCAACAATGACACCTTGATTTACATCATGCAGTTTGTTCCCTGTCAACATAAGACATTAAGCTGCTTCAACACGTTGTTCCTTTAGTCTGTGTGATACTAGGTCTGATTGCTTCAAGTGCGATGCTAGTTTCTTTTCAATTTTTCACAAAACAAAGTCTCAGAATGCAATTGCTCTTTTTACCCCACACCCCTTCTTCCAAGCTCCACACATTTGCCTTAAGCATTCTGTGATTACAACTTCTATTTTCTCGTGGCGTTCTTGTTTTTTTCTTTATCAGAGTTAAGAAGAGATCACACAATATCTCCAATGAAAATATTCCAGGGATAAATATCCCTGGGCAACCACAGCATCCGGCTTTTCCTTAACTTCCCCTATTTTCAATTTGCATTGGCCAGTTCAGCACGTTGTCAGGAGAAAGAAGCAAAATAAAATAAATTAGTTGCACACGCATACCATATATCCCTAAAGCAATTATATGATGAAAATCCATAGCACATTCTTGCTGTTTGTCCCACTGGCATTAAGAGGGCCAGTGTGTACTGTTCATTGTTATAGAGCAAGACAATGTAAAATAAAACCAAGTAAATAACTCACATAGTCTTTTTGTTTTCTTCTAAAGGCCAACCCTAGGCCATGTGTTTTGATCACTGTGTCAAGCTTAAAACAAAGTATTTTCTCTCTTTCTGGATGTGAAAATTAACTTACAAAACAATTACCTGCAAAAAAGAACTTCAACACACAGCATACAGGACATTTTTGTAAAAATTATACTGTTCGTTCTCAAATAGAAAAAAAAGTCATTCAACTGCATATATAATTGTTTTTGAGATGTTAGTCAAAACATTGCTCTTTGTTAAATTTCTTTGTTACCACACCATAACCAAACACAGCTAAAGTAGGAAAAAGTCCCAAAAGAAACTGTTTGGACTGGAAACTTTCTTATTGATGATCACTCTGAAAGTAGTTAGACATTCCTTATTTTTCCCCATTGTTTCTCTCTCTCTCTTTCTTCTGTTGTTAAACTGGGCCACTGCAGCACATTTAACTTTAAGCTGTTTCTGGTTCCACAGAAGCTCATTTAGTGCATCTTCTCTTATTCTTGTTTAGAAACTGATGTCTAGTAAGACATTAAATGACATAACACCACACAAAATGTATGCCTGTAACGTAAAACACGAAAAGAAGTCAGATAAAAAAATGCATCTTCTTTATCCTGACTTTTTTTACAACATATTTGCTACAACTAAATTGCTCATTGCACTGAAAGAAGACATCCATGAATGTTTAATGGCACTATAGCTTTGAAAATGTGCTGCTCTTTTAATTTTCCTTTCCTGCATCTTCTTTCTTTGTTAGCTTACCCCACATAAATGTTTCTGAATGTCTCACAGCAAGTCCTGAAGGGTGCTGAAACGATTGTGAAGCTGCGCTGTTGTACTTCTAATGTACCTATGCTAATTGAGCAAAGGATGGTCCTTTGTTTTCCTGCTTTCTTCCAACCTTAGATTTTGAACATGCATCCCCTCGTTTGATCTACGACATTCATACCAGCAACTGTCCAACATATTGTGCTTTTCACTTGTTCCTATAATTACCATAGTTGTTTTAAAGTTAAGCTATATACACTATATATATATATATATATATATATATATTATTTCATGGAGAATGAAGAAATACCTATTTCAGCTTTCCATACCTAATCAAGCAAACAAATTCCTACCCATCTCCCTGTAAAATCATCCTGATATATTGTTGGAACTTGGATATGTCATCCTGGACGGTTGCTCTGATGCTTACTAGACCTCTGCCTTCTTCTGTGCACTCAGTGTATAGCCTGTGGATACTGGATTTGGGGAGAAATCTACAATGTGTGAAAATAACTTTTGTGATAACATCAGTGTTCTGAATTTTTTTCTCTGGCCAGCTTAATATTCCAGCAGGTTATCTGRCTACTTAAAGGGCCATAATTATGTGTTTCTCAGGCATATATTTACTATACCATAATAAAGTATCTATGTCACCTTTAGCTGTTATTAAAATGCTGTTTTTAGTTTAAATAGAAAATAAACTTATCTTCTCATCACTTCCTCTTCTAAACGCCTTGAAATTGGCCTCTGTCTCTTTATGAACCACTTTCGTTTTGCCCATTTCGGTGTGTGTGTGTGTGTGTGT
>NW_013952442.1:2794820-2798080 GCF_001266775.1 Austrofundulus limnaeus | reverse complement strand
ATTATATACACAACAAAGAACAAAAAAACATGCAAACAAAATAAAATCAAATAAAATGAAAGTCAACAAAATATCTGCCCCTTCTTATCCCCAGAATATGTTCAAAATGAAAGTAAATTACAACAAAAATCAAAACAACTGAAAACAAAAAAAATAAATAAATTCTAAACTTAAAACACCAACTCAAAGAACAATTTGCATATTATGCTTCTCCATATTGCTTCTAAATACTAGATTTTATCATTCTCTTTAATATATACAAAGATCTCGCATTTTTACCCTCATCTTCCAGACCATTCCACAATCTTATTCCCTGGATTAAAGTGGATCGCTCCTTAAGTCTCGTACGATACCAGGGTTTCACAAACACTTCGATTCCCTTAAGATAATAACAGCTCTCTTTTAACAAAGTTTACTTGAATGTTGGAAGTTAACACACCTTTCTGAGTTCTGTACATTAACAGCAAAATATTATAATCGACCAAATCATAGAATTTCAATAATTTCAATGCATAAAACAATATATTTGATGGATGGCTGTAATTATTTCTAGTAATAGTTCTTATAGTTCTTTTCTGTAAATTAAAAATAGGTTTTGTGATAGTTTTTCAAGCTTTACCCCAGACTTCAGTACAGTAAATTAAATGTGGAACAGTTATAGCATCATACAACATAAATAGTGCTTTATCATTGAACAGTTCTCTTACTTTGTACAGGACCCCAATACATTTGGCTATTTTTGTTCTTAAATTATTTATATGATTTTTCCATGTCAGTTTTTCATCAATAATGACACCTAGAAACTTCACTTCAGTGACTCTACAGATCTCAACATTGCCAATTTTAAATGAAACATCTACATTTCTCTTAACGTTACTGAATATCATATAATTTGTTTTGTCCAAGTTTAATGATAATTTATTTAGTTGAAACCAACTTTGCATTTCCACAAATTCTGTCTGTACCATCTCCAACATTTGTTCTATATCTTTACCCSAACAAAAGAATGTTGCATCATCAGCAAATAGAACACACCCAAAAGGTCCCGACACATTGACCAAATCATTCACATGCAAAACGAATAACTTAGGTCCGAGAAGGGAACCCTGAGGCACTCCACATATGTTACAAAACTCAGATCTTACATCATAAAAAGCCCAGACTGGAATTTGTGAAACTACATATTGACAAGCCACAAAGCTTCTGAAAGAATGTCCTATGAACAGGTGAGACAAAAAGGGAACTTTTTGGCAAGGCAMATCAGCTCTATRTTCACAGATGGAAAAATGAAGCATAYCAAGAAAATAACACTGTTCCYACTGTGAAACATAGCGAAGGCTCTGTTATGTTCTGGGGSTGCTTTGCTGCATCTGGCACAGGGTGTCTTGAATCTGAGCAGGGTACAATGAAATCTCAAAACTATCAAGGGATCCCAAAGAGAAATGTGCTGCCCAGTGTCAGGATGCTTGGTCTTAGTCACAGGTCATGGGTCTTGCGACAGGATAATGACCCAAAACACAGCTAAAAACACCCAAGAATGGCTAAAAGGAAAACACTGAACTATTCTGAAGTTGCCTTCTATGACCTTGACCTAAATCCTTTTGAGCATCTTTGAAAGAAGCTGAAACGTACTGTTTGGACAAGGCACCCTTCAAACCTGAGACAACTGGAGCAGTTTGCTCATGAGGAGTGAAACAAAACACCTGCGGAGAGGTGCAGAAGTCTCATTTACAGTTACAGGAATTGTTTGATTGCAGTGATTCACTCAAAAGGTTGTGCAACACAACATTAAGTTAAAGGTACCATMATTTCTGTCCAGTCTTGTTTCAAATACTAGTGGCAGCGTATCAAGATCCAGCTGGGTGCTTAGAGGCAGCATGGACATATCCATGATTTTGCATTCACACTGCTTCAGTGGTGTGACTTGGTTGAGAAGCATTTGAAGCATAAMTGGTGAAGCTGGACTATAAATATGTAACTGATTATGATAAGGCCATGAAAACAACCTAAAACCTGTGGTGGTTTTGGGGTTATTTAACATGAAGTGGATCCTAACACAGCCTGAGAAAGTTGTGCCAGTGTGGATATACAGAGTATATTTAAGATACATGACAAATCCAGTCATGTTCTTTTAGGTTGTGTATAAAGTAAAGAACAGCACATTGTACAAAGGAGGGATAAATAATTCCAACAAAATAAATCTATCCCATTAAACTGTAGACCATAAAGAAAAAAAAGTATCCTTTCCTCTGACCTTTCTTTACAGGGCAACAGGGCAAGCCCTGCACTTGGGCCTTTGTACGTTCACTCATGCACTATGCATCTTTGTGTGTGTGTGTGTGTGTGTGTGTGTGTGCATGAGAGAGAGAGAGTTTATTGTTTTAGTCCTGAAGTGATGGCGATACCTGGAGGAGAAGGGGTGACTTTAATCCTCAACTTTCCACCCCCAAGGAAAGACTGAGCAGATGAGAGAAGAATTTAGCCAGGTTTGTGTGTATGTTGTGTGTCAGTAAGTGTGTGTGTGCAGTGCGCTCATGTCCGTGCAAGTCTTGGGCTTGGCCATAGAGAATGAATGGGTTTAGTACTGCGGCCGGACAGAAAAATCAATGCTTCATATGAGGAGGCTGCGGGGGTTAGGCCTCCGTGTTCATGTCAACAAGGCTATTGGTTTTCTTAATACTCCAAAGTTGGCGTTTCCCCGCTTCGGGAGGGCTGGCGGGGTGACTTGTGTGGTCAAAGCTTAACAAAGGGATCCTGCCTTCTAGCCCTTGCTGTACACTTCGGCAGAGGGAAGCCAAGCCAGGATTAATTACCAACTGTGCCGGCTGGATATTAGTTGTTGTTTTCTCCCATTGTCACATGGCACCACTGGACTGATGCTGTTGGAAAGTGTTTGTGTGCTGCAGACCAGTGGGTTAATATTGTTAGGGGGAGTAACATGGTTAGATGTAATAGTGCTGGAATGGTGGGGTGGTAATCTCTCTTCCTCTCAGAATGGTGTTTAGAGAATAATCATTAACCATATTATTGCCAGCATATGTTTACTGAGAAAAAACAAACAGCAAATTGTTCACTCAACAGAAATCTCTGCAAAGCCAGTGTCAAATCTGAGTTAATCTGACATTCTTCTGGAATACTATAGGTCAGGTAGAAGAAGAAAATTTAGTAATCATCATATGTTTGACACAAAAATAAGTTAAGAAAAATACATTTTTATTAGAAAATGTTTTTAGCTGACAAAAATATTATATGATGAAACT
>NW_013952442.1:2792387-2794212 GCF_001266775.1 Austrofundulus limnaeus | reverse complement strand
CACACGCTTGCATACACACACACACACGCAAACCAGTTGTTAGCAACACTGTGGTATGGACAGTAAACCTTTAGGGAGAGGTCTGTAGGCTGGCAAAGGCAGGACAAACCCAGCTGCTGAGCATTGCTCACCCAGAGCAATCGGATGAAAACGCAGTGCAGATGTAATTTGTTTTCAATGGCTGTTTCAAAAGAATAATTGTGGTGACACTGGCTGGTCGATAATATGGATTTTTGTTTTCGAGTGCAGTGTGTGTGTGGCGCTAAGAGAGCATAGGAAATACAAGACTGCAGACCCAAATACAATAAAAATGGATTGTGTGTTTGTGTGTGTGTGTAGGGGTATTTGCAGGTCTGGTAACCATCACTGGACCCTGGACATCATTGGAAGGATTACTAAATGTGTCCTATGGGCTAGCAGCGGCCTGRTATTCTCTCTCTCACTGGTTGCTTTTGTTTTCTTCTTTTATTTCAGGGAAAAACACTGACTGGCCCTGAACAAAGTCACTTAAGATGAAACAGCAAACAGTGTGAAGAAGCCTAGGTAAAAAGAAACAAAAGTAATCTGCACAGGGTAGTTTATGTGTATAGATYGTTGCAGAACAGATTGCATGTCCATGCATTCAAAAACACTGCACTATATGAACGTATTACCTTTAATAATAATAGTTTAATAATAATTTGTGTTTTTCAACCAAAACTGTCAATCCTGAACTAAAAAAAACATATTTTTTGTTTAAAAACAAAATTTGGAACACAATCTGAAATGCACAGACTGATTAGGTAAAACATAAACTGTAGTACATTGAAATGTTATAGATATTTTGTTTTTCACTTTGTATTGTTTGAACCAGAGTCTACACAGTTTAAATGTGGGACTGTGAAGTAGTGGGTCTACGCTTTCACACATCATTCTGATGCTTTTTTTTATATGAATATTTTTAGTTTTAACCTCTATGTTAAGTTCCTGTGTCTCTTTATTTTAAATCAGTGTRAATGGAGCAAACTGAACTCCCCTCCAATGCCAGTACAATTGAAACTGTATTTACWTTGCTAAAACAGAAGATACCTAAGTGACTCTTTGTCTGTTGTGATGTGCTCTTCTTTAACATCTTGCAGTTTGGTGCAGTGCTCTTTTTTTCTTTGCAACAACCAGTTGCATTTGATGACAGGACCAGTGCATGTGTGGTAGAATGGCAGGATGATTGGTTTGTGCCTATGCATTTAGTAACCCATTGATTGAAATTTACAAAAGAAAAATGTGCATGACCAGGTGTTTACATTATTTACAAAGAGTGACCCCCCCCCCCTCCCATTTTAATATGAAGCCTCACATTCCTGCTTCAAGGATATTACACATGTGATTGTTGAATCATATTTATGACAGCTGCTTTAGCATCTTTTGGCCATGGAACATAAACATCATCATGTAAGTGTTTATAAAAAAWGGCAATCATCAATATACAATATAATGAAAACAAAGTATGTGATGTACAAATAAAGCCTACTGTTGAYAATTACAATACACCTTCTGGACACTTACTCTTAGAGGACAAGTCATGTCTAGCAGGGTTATAGAACTCACTSACATGTGTGAGTGATGTCAGGATCCTGTAGATGGTCTTTGCTTTGTCCTTCTGTCCCTTCTCCAAACCTTATTTTAGGCTTGTTCTAACATTGACCCTCTGCTTTCTGATAGTATTCTTTATGACAGTTTACTATTCAGGTGTTTTTTGTTAAAATGTTGTAACAATTCTAGTTTGTTAAATAAGGCAAAGGTGTAGGTGTGTGTGTGTGTGTGTGTGTGTGTGTGTGTGTGTGTGTGT
>NW_013952442.1:2787420-2791406 GCF_001266775.1 Austrofundulus limnaeus | reverse complement strand
ATATGCGTGTGTGTATGTATATCAGAATCAGAATGTTATATTGCCATTGTCAATGAACAGGATTCACAGACTAGGAATTTGCTTCAGTGTAAAGAAGCAATACGTATCAAATATAACAAATGAAGAAAAAACAAAGGATTAAGGAAAATTATAATAAAATATATAAAACATATGTACACCAGTTCAATACAGTAATCAGAACAGACAATATATTTGGAGTAGTGCAGTTAGATCCAGTGATAAAAGTGACCAGATAGCAATATAGTCCGAGTTGTGTTGTTTAAGAAACCAGTGATAAAGTGGCAAAGTCAGAGATTTAGAGTCACATGTTCTAAATGTTCTAAATGTTCAAGAATCTGACGTTCCATATATATCATTGTCTATACGGAACATTATGTCCTTGTAACCTTCCAGCCTACTAAGAGGTAAAGGAAGGACAGTCTGCAGACATTTTGGAACTGATAACCTCTAATAACAGACATTTATTGGACTGACAGCCCGTGGTGAGCTGTCAATCATGATTCGGCACCACCTGTCATCTGAAACCCCGCCCCCCACGCTAAATCAGGGTCATAAGTCTGAAACTGAAAATAAAAAGTTTGAAACTGAAAAAAAAAATGAAACTGAAAAAAGTAGCTGAAACTAAAAAGACAAGATGTTTAAAACTTTTTCCAGATTCCAATACATTGTTTTTCCAGCACCTTAGATTTTTTTTTTTCCAAGATGGATGATGAGTATGGTCCTTAAAKAGTGGGAACACAGTCTGTCATTATCCTGTTAGGGACCACTTTCCAAGTTAGCCACTGCAAGGGTGTTGTCATGGTGTAGCAGACCAAATGTGACTATATCCCTCCATGCCAGAACATACCTATCTATATACCCATGCATACCCATAACCTGGCTTGAGGGGTTTGAAATGGCCTAAGCCAAGGTATGCCCGAGATAATAAATTGGCCTAGGTCCCAGTATACTCAGTGTATAAGCCAGCCTGGGCCCCTTCAACTACTGGTAAAATCTTGACTGGGGGTATACTATGGCCTCTTRCACCAAGCCTCCATGAAAAATTAAAGAGACATGTCAACCATGGCAACCCCACAGCTATCAGAATCTTCAAGATCTCAGGGCAAATCTTGTTCAGTCTTGGCGCCCTGCCACTGAGGAGCTTTTTAACTACCTCAGCAACATCTGCCATGGTAATGAAGTCGCCCTTCATGAGTTCCCAGCCTCTGCCTCCTCAAAGGTGGACATGGTGACCAGATTAATGAGGTCCTCCAAGTGTTTCTTTTGCCTTCCAACAACATCCCCAGTCCAGGTTAGCAGTTTTCAAATAACCAGGAACAGCAATCCAGCCATTTAAGGCTATTTGGTGTATTATCCCCATGTTTTAATTTACTAAAATGGCAATAATTGACRTAAACTTAGAGAATGAATTAGGCCACTATGAGAAATGGATCTTTTTGAATTTGTTTTATTTTATTTATTTTTTTATTCCTGACATTGCATCAGRTTAGTACAGAAAGTTAACAATTCTCAATTGTGTTCTAAGCACATCCCACAAACAAATAAACAAAATAAATTATACTGCAATCTTCTCCTTCTATTCAATTTCTACTCTGTAGGCTGTTGTCTTGGAACACGTATTTTCAGCAGCTGGCACTTTCAAAATATTGATTTTCATTTAGACAACTTAATGTTCCTCAATCATGAACATTCCATTCCCTCATTGTCTCCTGCCATCATACTTGTTCTTTTATGTTTTCTTTTCTCACCTCATAGAGATTATTTTCTTTTAATCAAACTTAAACAACGTCCAAAAAACAGCAAATAAATGGAAAGTGAGCACAGGGTTGATGAATCAGGTGAACTAAAACACACAGGCAAGTAGTGCAAATACATTTCCCACCAACAGTTTTCCTCTTCCAACCCTACATTTCATTACCTCTTCGTAGCTGGCCAGTCAAACAGGGATAAAAATTGCACCCCAAACATCATATGTTAGGGATGATTTGTTGAGCAGGAAGCTTGACAATTCAAAGACTTACACCACTCATGCTAGTGCYTGAAATCGGGCCTGTTATGGCGGCTGCACGTCCATAAAGATTGCTCATCTAGTGGAAAACAGCTACCTAGGCAGGAACAAAGAGCATGATGCAGAAAGTGTTGTAAATACTCAGGGAGATATATAGGACTGGATGACCTGGGGACTGTAGATTTATGATCACGATGAATCCAAGAAAATGGTCTCAGTGAAGGGTATTTTATAGGGTATACAGGGATTATTCTTGTTAAACCAAAGATCAACATGTCATGACCAMACATTATTTCACTTTGAAAATACAAACAGAAAACCACTCTTTCTTCTAAAAAGTGAAATGATAATCATAATCCACAAGTTCAGGAAGTAGACAGGAGGGATGTTTTTAAAATCACATTTGTAATATAATATGAATTGGAGAAAATCTCTAGGAAAAAAAAGAGTTAAGCAAAACAAAGAATGAACTACATTGAAGCAGGAGAAAAGAATTATTACAATTGTCACAGGGAGCCCATGTTCAAGAGTTATTGGACGGGTTGGTTGCTAATCCATTAAAGGAGCTTATCGGCTCCAAAACACCAATTAAACACAATTATTCAATGATGTAAGTTTGGGAATTTTGGGGTATTTTTATTAGTTTCTTCTGTGTATTTTTTCTCCTTCTGATTTCAATGAACTGCTTCAAATATCCATAATAAAAAATGTTAACAATTTGTTAATCTTTATGTACAAAACTATGTGATAGACCAGTGTTTTTCAACCCTGGTCCTCAAGGTACACTGCCCTGCATGTTTTAGATGTTTCCCTGCTTCAACACAGATAATTTCAATTGATTGYTGATTAACAAGATTTTGTTGAACTGCTGTCATCTGCATCAGGTGCGTTAACGCAGGGAAACTTCCAAAACATGCAGGGCAGTGTGCCTTGAGGAGCAGAATTGGGAAACACTGTGATAGACAATGAAGCTTTTTTTTTGACAATTATTTATTTCAGACATATATATTTTTAAATGATTATTATTTGAATTTGGAGAAAAATACAAAAAAAGTTGAAAGTTGCTTTTTTATTTTAATGTACCACAAGCCTGTGCTGATGTCACATTACCTAATTTTATTTCAATCACGTGTAGATTTTAGAATAAAATAATCAATGTTTTTAGGTGTTTTAATGTGTGATGGACTTGCGACCTGTCCAGGGTGTACCCCGCCCCCTGCACTGTGACTGCCGGACATGGGCACCAGTGACCCCCGAAACGCTGAAAGGAAGAAGCGGGTACAGATAATGGATGGATGTTTTTTGGTGATTGATTAAAGACTTTTAGATGATATAAAGTACAATCCAAGTTGTCCATTGTAAACATTACAGATTTATAACAGATTTGTTCATTACAACTAGTTTTTCACTGCTTCAGCTTGTCTTAAACAATTTGGAAGTTTTAGTGAAGGTGTTTTACCTAACCTAGACTAATTTGCAAGTAAAAATACAAATATTTAACCATGATTTATTTGTGAAAAGAAATTTTAAAATACATGTAATATTTTACACAATTACCATTGTATTTACCACATTCACTGAACATACAAGCATGGGCAATTCTATAAATTCTCAATTGCATGAAGTATGCCACAAATCACCTTTCTGAGCACTCCAAAGAATCCTGCTAGTTCACTTCTTTTACTTTGTAAAGTCCCATGCCCCACCAAACACCCCTTCCCCTAGCCGCTTTTCAGCCTGTCTCTTTCATCTTTCTTCCAGCTGTCCCCTGAGGTGAAGGACACTTGCAGATGAAAGAATGAAAAGAGACGAGTCAAAGTGAGGACAGCTCCTGCTACGTTCAGGCCACCGCACTACGCACTGGCTGACCGGCCACTACTTAGTAGGATCAAACTGCATGTGCGCGCACGCACACACACACCCACACACACACACACACACACACACACACACACAC
>NW_013952442.1:2784013-2787355 GCF_001266775.1 Austrofundulus limnaeus | reverse complement strand
CACACACACACACACACACACACACACACACACACACACACACACACACACACACACACACACACACACACACACTCTGTTCTGTCACCTTTGGTTCCGTCACCCTTCAGTGCCATCATCTCCAGAGAATGTTAAATGAGTCAAACTGGCAGCAGAGGGAGAAGGGGCTTGACAGAGACAAACATCAAGGAAGCTCTGGCACTGACTGAGAACTAGAGGACGTTGTGGGCATAGGACTTTGACATGACAAGCCCTAGTACTTTTGCATTTGCTAAAAGGTTCAGACTGGACCCATCAAAACAAGAAGTTGAGAAGGCTAAGATGTGCAATAGAGATGATAGGTTTGAAGGATTTCTTCCAGATAGTTATTTTTAACAGACAGGTGAGTCAGATGGCTTTCTTATAGGGTGCACTTGAAGCAGTGCATATTAAAATTATTTAAAATGTACAGTATATGTAACAATAAGTATGCAAGCAGAGTTTTTACATGCCTACACAACTTTGTATAAAGAATGGTTTTATTGTGCTTCCAAAGAGAATATGTATTATCCGTCCAAACTCCTGTCCAGACAAGGAAGTCTATACAGTTTGCGTTTCATGAAAAAAAAGGCCAGACAATCACTTGTATGTCTTGTTTCCTATGAAGACTTAATATTGCTTATTAAAGAAGCTGTCATCTTACTGTAGTTGTGAGTGTAGACAGTGTTCCCTTAATAGCGTATAAACTCTATGACAAGGACAATTTTTTTTTTCTCTCTGTCTGACTTTCACTACAGTTTGTGTTTTTAAATAACATTGATTGATTGATGGATTGATTGATTGATTGATTGATTGATTGATTGACTGATTGATTGATTGACTGATTGATTGATTGATTGATGATGCCTTTATTGTCATTGTATGGAACACAGAACACCCATTCAAGAAGACACACATGACATGAACTTGTAACCCAAAAGTTTAGTTTTTAAATATTCCTTTGTGAAAACTATCCAGTAATATTTGTTTTTGTCCCGTCATAGTTTGTTCCTGGTGCCAAGATGGTGGAGGATCCTTCTTTTGCACTCAACCTTCAGAGACTCTCCAAATTACAGCTTGTCTTTGCTCATTATTTTCAGCAGGTCTGTAACGCAACTTTCTGCCTAGTCTCCACTCTTTCCTTTTTCCACTGCTACACCGATGCTTCCCTTCCTTTGTTCTGCAAATAAAGACATTCAAGTAAGCCTGCTGATTTTTTTTTTTTTGGTCTGGTCAGATTTCTAAATCTCTTCATCATTGTTTGAAAATTGCTAAATTTTGCAAGTAGAAGTCTCTGCAGTCAATAGGTTGCAGTTTCTTGGGTGTAGGGCGTAGTTTGGGTAAGCCGTGATTGGTCGGATTAAGTTGTAGGCAGTGTTTTCGTAAACTGTTATTGGTTAGATTGCTGTATAGGCATGGTTTGTGTAATTTGTGACTGGTTATATTAACATGTGGGCATAGTCTGGGTAAATTGATTGGTTAGACAGACTTTTGTGGGCATAGTTTCGGTGAAGGCAGTTGGGAGAAATGTAGATCAGATCACTAATCAGGATTACTTGAACAAAGCCCAAAGGAAAGAGAGCGGAGCTCAGGTACAGTACGCACTCAGTGAGGACTCTGATAAGCTCCTTTACAAAACAACATTCACCAGTCATCTGCTCGACAGGGCGGACACTAGGATTCTCTGAGTAATGCTGCGTTCACACCAAATGCAATTTCAGTGCCAAAAACATGTCCAACGCTTCACATTGGTTGTTTGTGCAATTTGAGGTCAGACTCGAGTCAAAATTGCTCTTGACATGCGTCACACATCGAGAGCCTCTTGTTTTCCTTCTCTGCTGGTCTCTGTTTAATGACAGATGAAAAAAAGCAAGTGGCTTTGCTTTATTTACTGAGAGCAAGAGCATGTCACGCTCACCAGATAATTCATAATTAATTCACCAGATAATTCAGAAATGTTCTGAGTTTGGTGAGTTTCACCACCGAAGAGCTGTGAGATGACACAGCTTGCTTTCAGAACTATTTTTGTCCCGAGCTTGGTTTGATGAGACGCTGACCTGCATTTGGTGCCCACATCTGCCAGGACACCGACTACACACACTCAATTTCAGCTAAAGAGCTCCTGTTCATCTGTCTCAGGTTAGTGGACATCATTCAGGAATGCGCCTCGTCAGAAAATGTATCACTACGTCACACTGTGGAGTCTTTCTGATTGGTTGACGTGCGTGTTGAGCTGCAAAAGATCAAATTTTCCAACTCCAGCATTCGACACACATTTGTTGTGAACACAACATCAAGCCCAGAGGGGAGAGAAGCCCCCACTTGTAGAGGATTCAAACTTGTTCCTGTACAACAGCCCTTCACCAGTCTTCTGACTGACCAAGCAGCTACTAGAATGAGTGATGCCCAGCAGAAGGAGAGTGGAGCTTCAGAAACAGTATGTGCTCTGTGGGGAGTCAGCAAAGAATCCCCAAAGAAAGACCATTCACCAGATCAGATTGCTTATTTTACCAATATTAATTTTAGTCATAACTTGACACAAGAAGGTGTTAGCTGTACATAATCTGAATACCATACATGTGGAGGATGTGGAACAATTTTGCTCATTCAAAACAGTCCTAAGCTGCCTTGAAAAATATAAAAAAATTTGAATTTTAATATTAATAGGTCATAACTTCAAAGAGGAAGGTGCTAGCCTCACCAAAAATGAAGTCAGTTAAAGTATATTTGCATGTTCACAATAATTTTTCCATTACTATTATTCCATCTTTTAACTTCCCCCACAAGTCTATCCAACCAATCATGGTTTAACCAAACTACACCCATAAAAGTACATCCGACCAACAACGGCTTAGTCAAATTGCATCCATAACCAAGACACTCTCACTTATTAACCGCTTTTGCCATTTTTGAGCTATTGCTCCACTTGAAACCTATAGGACATTGCGTTGGACCATCTCACTTATCATTATTCTGACCTGAGTAGTTGCAAATGCCAAGGTTCTGCTTTTATTACACTGAAGAATCTGCCACTCATTATTTGCTACCATTAATTCATCCTTGTTTCAACAAGAAATCTCACTGAGACAAAAGAAGAATTCTGTTGTTAAAAAAACTCATTGTTTCAACACTCAAGCCCATCTAAACATCTCCAAAAGTATAATTTAAACATTTTTATTTAATAAAATACATGTTCGAACATAACAAAAAATATGTTAAAAAACTACTCAAAATGACAGGAAAATAGAATATGAAAAATCAAATCATTTCAAGAAGCCATTTAAAATGTCTCGATATTTTTTCTCACATTCACAGCTTTTCAAG
>NW_013952442.1:2781387-2783934 GCF_001266775.1 Austrofundulus limnaeus | reverse complement strand
TCTCTCAAATTGTTGTGTAGGAAAAAAAAAGAAATTTCTAGTACCACACCTGATGTGTTTGTTATATAGTTTACCCCACACCCTATACTCCTAAATGTTTCAGACCAGCAAACTGTCAGACCTTCTGCTCACACTTCCTACTTACTGCCAATTGGTTATTCAACATAGTCAATATCAACCATTGGCTGCTACTTATATGACATTAATTTTAGAGTCCTGCCTCTCTATGTTTAACAACACCCACCCCTCCAACACTGCACCTTGCGTATTGTACCAGACAACACCACAAACAAGACTGAAGACAAGAGCCGGCCTTGGCAGGGCCCAACCTGCACAGGGAATGAACTGAATGTAATACTGAGAATTTGGACTATCTCTTGTTTTGATTATAAAGGTACTGCATATAACTCACAAAAGCAACCATGTCACGCCATACTTGTAGATTCAACAAAATGTTGAACGCTGTGAAACGCAAACCCCTTATTCCTAATGCATACTGTATATGTAAAAAATGTGTTTGCTGTTTAGATGCTATACCTTATTGAATCACATTTTTTCACTGCCTGAATTTTACCCCTTAAAAGTTGATTGTTTCATTAAAACTGTGATTTTCTAGTTGCAAAAACAGAGAAATGTATTTGTTTGCACACAAAGTCAAGTTAGATGCAATTACACTCTCTCTCTCTCTCTCTCTCTCTCTCTCTCTCTCTCTCTCACACACACACACACACACACACACACTGTTAGCTGGCCAGGAATGGAAACAGACAAGCTAAGCCTTTGTATTCCCAGCACAGCAGAATTAAGACTGAGTGCTAACAGACACTCCCAGTTTAACCACATTACTCTTAAAAAATGTTACACAAACCAGAGACATCTCTGACAGCGCAACATTATCCCCACAGTTACAATTAATTACCYACACGTCCTCCCCATGCATCCCATTTACATATCTTAACAAAGGCAGGGGAATCTGCCAGGTGGGGAAACACAGGTTAGTTAGGCATGCCAGGGAGCATGCTGATGTGCGCGTGTGTGTGGATTTATGTGTGTAACACCCATGCTAAGATGTAACTGATAAAAGAAAACAAATTCATACAGATTAGGCACGGATATCTAGCTAAGACAACGAGAAAATGTTTTCTCTCCAAAACTTCGGCTTTCTTTTCTCTTCTGCTGCATGTACAAATATGTGTGTTTCTGCAAAGGTGTGTTGACATTTAAGTGCTGCTGCCAACAGCCTTTGTCTTTATGTGTGTGTTTTCTTTTCCTTGCTCTTTTCTTCTCCATTATTTTTACCTCTTGTTTCCTTCTGTCTCTCATTTATAATGGGGAGAGGGAGGCTTGAGATAAAAGAGGCGAGCAAGGAGACAGAGTGAGCGGTCACACTGTGTGATGCTATCTGCTATCCACAACGCATTGCAAGTGGACGCCTGACATGTTCTATACATCTTTCCACTCTAGCGCTCATTAAACAAATGCCCGTTGATATATCGCCCTCAAGAAATGAATTTTTACCTCTGTGCATGGGGGCTAGCTCTCTCTCAGTCCTCGCTCGCTCTGTGATCTCCTGGGTCCATGTAAAAATGCACAAACACCACTAAACATGCTGCACCCCCCCCCCCCCCAAACACACACACAGACAATATCCAAAAGCAGAGATAGCGAATGTAGCCATGAACACACTCACCATGTACACACTTGTTATTTCACCCCACAGGGCAACTGGGGCTGTTTTTGCTGCTATCTGCTGGGCATGACTAGTTACCTATGAGAGCTGGCTGCATGCAATGAAGCAGATATGATTACTCCGATAGCTTGAGTTCATAGGTATAACAACCGACACTACAATTTATTTGCTGTAACCAAGGCCTCTCCTATTGGTTGTCCAATGCTCCACTTTTCCATAACTTTGATAAGGAATTGTTGAATTTTAGACAGATTTAATATCCTTGTTACCTTCTTTATCCCTGTTAGAGATGTTGGGGCCTTAACTTGGTGAAACTCAATTTTCTTCCTCCGCTGCTTACATGGTGTGCAGTGTGCAGTTTACAGAGCTTTTTTAGGTTGACATAAATCATCATGGCCTGGATCTTTGGCATACATCACAGAACATACCACAGTAAACAAGAGCTTATTCTTCATCGAAAAAAGCTTTATTTAAAAAAAAATGGCGCACTGTTAAAATAGTTCCTGTTCCTTCTTACGTTTTTTATGATTGACAAGCCTAAATTAAAAAAAATGATACATTTTTTTCTCCATAAGATGTTATAAGCATCTAAATAAAACATATTTGATGAAAGTGTTTATATCGTAGTTAGTGATTAATGTGTCCTTTGAAATGTGGGGGGTGGGGTTGTTGTGTGTTTCCAGGCACACAGTTCAATTCTAAATATCTCCTACCATTGTTGACCCTCCCACTTCAGTACACCTGCAGAACAATGCTGGGGCGGGGGGGGGGGGTGCAGACAGGCCGGAGGACAGACTTTCCAGTTTTGCACCCTCCAGTATCATTATGTATGTATCGAAAATAAAATTTCTAATCTA
>NW_013952442.1:2776566-2781377 GCF_001266775.1 Austrofundulus limnaeus | reverse complement strand
GGGGGGGGGGGGGGGGGGGGGGGGGGTTGCTTATTGGGGTAGGAGCTTGCCTGCAGACTGAGCTCCTGGGAGGGGCTTTGTATAAATAGTGAGTGCTTTGTATCAGCAAGTGTAGGCAGCACCACATGGCTGCCTACTGATGGGATAAATTAATATTAAACGTATCCAGAACTTGAGGAGTCATTTGTTGCATGGAGCCTTTCAAAATAGCTGTTTGAACTTGAATGAATTATGTCTTTGTGTCAAGTGGGTGGAACTATGTGTCCAACTGGCTCATCAAAGCCCGCAACTCGGCTACTATTGTTCGTTGTAAGGAGCCATTCAAAAAGATTTGGATCATTCATGAACATCACATTTATAACAACAGATTCAAGGATTGCTCAAACATGCATGAAAGAGTCAAAGCAACACTCTGCGTATGTTTTGATGAGGGAATGACATATCAAAAAAGTTGACTATGCCCCCTTTAAGAAAAACTAAAGCTGTTTTGTCAACACAACATACACATTTTTTACATTCATGTCGAATTTAGCTTAAACTTAACGATATACAAACATATTCTCTTTGAATATCTATGATATTTTTTGATTTTATTCTTTTTRTATTGTGTTTAATATTCTTTATTATTTTTTTCAATATATGGTAATTAAACTTTCTAAATTTGGCATCAACAGGTCACCTTACAAACAAAGAAGGGAAAAAAAGAATTTGTCAAAATGGGAACACAAATCTTAAAGTACACAATTTTTATGTGATTATTATAATAAAGGCTATTTAAAACACCCAGACAAATTTAAACCATAAGAAGCATTGACATTTTTTTTAACCAATGAAAGTCCTTTCTGTTATGTAAGGTTTTTTTTTTGTTCTTTATGTTCTCAGAAGATCAAAACAGTTAATTTCCTCTTGTAACCTTTTTGTCCTGACATTTTTAAATATTAATGTAAAATTCATGTGTAACATGTATACTCAGTAAGCATTAAAAGTGAAATGGCAGCCCAAAAGATTATCCTCAATACTAAAATAAATTTATTCTTCTTTCTGCCCCAGACTGGACAGCTGAGAGTTAGTAGCAATGCCTTAGCCCAGTTTGCCCTTGCATGCATTTGTTCAGTGACTGGTTGCTCTCATTAAAGCTTGCTAATGCACTTGTAAAACAGTCAGCAGAAACGATAGATCACTGCATGTGGCAGAAACAAGGTGTGTATAACGAGGAGGAGGAGGTGTACAAAACATGGGGAAAGCGTAAGTGTTTGTGTGCATGTGTGTGTGTGGGGGGGGGCGGAGCAAAAGTGTGAGAGGAAGAGCAAAAGTATCAGTAAAAAATAGGGATGGGGTGAGAGAGACAGGTAGAAGAAAGAGGGCATGGGAAAGAGAGGGAGAGGAGGAAAGCGAGGTGGTATTGGGTGGAGGTGGATGCTGGTCAGTGGAGATGTCGGTGGCCCATTAATCTTGGCCTCTTCCTGCCTAGTTATTGTGTATTTCTTTTGGCCAGAGATTGATTGTAGCAGGGGAAGATGAATTTGCCCGTGGACMTTCTTTTCTCTTTTACACTCTTTTTTCCCCCCCCTAACTTCAGATGCTCGGCCAAGGTGATAATGCTCTCTGTCTCCATCCCACCCCCCACCCCCACCCTCTCCTGTGTTTTCCCCTTTCATTTATTTTAGATTACAATCATCATCTATTGCAGGTTGCAGAAAATGTGTTGGTACGGCCAAAAGAAATGGAGATCAAAGGGTCTGGATGCCACCGCCTGAGGGCTGAAGCAGGCAAATGGACAGTGACCCAGCTGGACCAAGGAGGGCAGGAGCAGCATGGACACACACACACACACACACACACACACACACACACACACACACTAATTTATTAATAACATAATTTGTGAATATACAAACACAGCATCATTTATCTACTACATACAGTCTGACTGAGTGTTTAGGACATGATCAAATCATACAGCATCAAAGCCCTGCATATGCAAACAAAATCCTGTCTACTTCCATACAGCATTTAAAAATATTTTAAACTCAATTAATAAAATTCAATATCTGGATTTACTAATGGCTCTGCAGAGGAACTGTGGCTTAAATCTAGACAATTCTTATTCTTAGTCATAAAAGGTTTAATGACTGTAATTGTACCAATAAAATGAAAGAAAGTTTTTATTCGCTTATTTTTTTACTAAGCAAACTAAATAATWATGACCAATTTGAATAGTAATAAACAGCCTACAAACTAAACCTAACTATCAATTTAGTAACCATCTTGTATACTATCAATCTATGTCACACTGACACTAATACACATTATGCTGACTACAGGGACTTTCTACAAAATATAATAAATGATCARTCCTACATCTGTGTGCTCTTGCATGTGTTACTGTTGTATCAGAGCCAGATCTGCAGCAGTGTATTCCCTGGTCTGAATCCTACTTAACCTTGTGACTTTAGCGCAGGCAAACATATGCTCTAGGCTACTAGAGCACCCTGCTTGCACAAGCACGTAGCCTCACACACAGTGCTCTTGGCCAGTCCCAACCTTGGTCCTCCAGGCCAACTAGCCTGCTTTTTAAATGTATCCCTGCTTTGATACACTTGATTTATASGAATGTGTGATTAACAAGCTTCTGAACAATCTGAAGACCTGCTGAAGAGAAGAAAAAATAACTAAACCAAGCAGGATAGCAGATTTCAAGGAATAGGGTTGGAAACTACTTTTMTAAGCCACTGGAGCACCCTGCTTGCACAAGCACACACCCTCACACAAATGTCTGTCTCTCAAAACCTTATTTACACTCAAAGTGACACCACAGTGCAATCAATAATTTTTAGGGTTTAGAATTGTTCTTTGCTTGTTCACTTAGTTTGAATTATGAAATGTAAATTGTTAAAACAAGTGTAAACTGGCATTCTTTGTATCTTTGTCTCATCAATGGTTTATGCCTTGTTAAGATGATGGCAGCAAATATTAATTTATTTCCACATTTTTTTAACCAAATAATCTTGTTTTACAAAAGTTTTTGTCCTTAGGGAATGGTTCTCTGGTTTTCATCTCCAGGGACAAGCTGGTGCTGACCTGCTGTTTAGCCTAAAAAGGCTAAACCRCTTGATAAATAAAGGGGCTGGTTCTGTTCTGGGGTCAACTGTGGAATCTCTGGAGATGATGGAGCAAAGAAGGATTTTACATAAAATCAAGAACATTGTGGACAACCCTGACCATCCTCATCATCAGACTGTCATAGAAAAATGGTGTCTTCAGTCAGAGTCTTCTTCAATTTGGTTGTAATGGAGACCGCTACACAATATCTTCCATGCCCACAACCATCAGCATCTACAATAATTATTTAGTTAAATGAATTACAACAACACCTAATTTCCCTCTGGGATCAACAAAATATTTTTTGATTTTGAATTGAATTGAATTAGAATTGAGTTGAGTTGTTTAAAAGAAGGAAACAGTTTTTTTTTTTTGTAATTGCAGCATAAGACATCAAACTAATTTAGTATAGTTATATCTAAAGAAAACAGAGTTGATGTTTAGTTGTCTACATTAGCCCATGTTGTTTGGCTACATTGGAAGTTTCTGTCATAYGCCTTTTTGTGTTGCGATGCTGTTGAAGCGGGACAGAAACACATTCTTTTATCTTATCTACTAATATTTTATTTTGTCCATCTCGTAATTCCTAATGTGTTTTTTATCATTTCATTTCATTTACATATAACTGGAGTCAGATCAATCATGATAAGTCCAGCATCTCATTAGTTTCAAATGTGATAAAGGTCTGAATGCAAATAAGAATTCCTTTCTGGACCAAAACCCTTCCATTATTTTTAAACAGACGACACATAGCAACAAAACTTTGAAAGTCACATATGCAGGGAACAGACACATACACCTTCCCTATTTTTTCTCTCTTGACATTATTATGTGTGTTGGAGTGTGTGCATGCGTGTGTGTGAACGCCGTTGACCTTTCTGCAACGTTGCCCCGTATTCACTGGTTGTCAGCACAGTCTCTGTCCCAGGCCATCCGTCTCTGCCACCAGTCAGTCCTCCAACCAATCCTCTGTCGTCCCATTAACACAAGTACGCAGGCACACATAGACGTGGCATTCTTATATGTACAGCACGCATGCTCGTGTGTGCACATGCCTCACACCCACACCGTCACAGACACAGAGGTAATCCTCTGTTGTCCCATTAGCCCAGGATAAGGTGCTTCGCTCCGCTTTGAGCCTGGACTCAGCTTGGCTAGCCTGGGGGATCATTAAGGCCTTGCATTGTACGCAAACTCACACACACACACACGCTCACACACACAAACACACACATACGCACTCATACACAGACTTGTATGAAAGAGCTGTGGTAACATGCTGAAGGAGTCCAGGTGGCCTGTTGTTATTTATAACAAAAGAAACAGCACAGCAGAAGCGGCTGACATCAGGTCCATGTGGACCTGTGTGTACCTGAGTATTGCTTTTCACTCAGTCCAGTGTGTGTGGGTGTGTGAGGGAAGGGGATCAGTGAAGGACAGCTCAAAGTGTCGGACCAACATAAGCCACCATTCCCCATGCCTAGACAGTGGTCTACTAGGACCACTGGACCAGATGTTGGCTCCAAAGCAACAGAAAGATTGATTGGTTTAATTGCCGGCACTTTGCTCTGAGGCGTCTGTACACCTAATGTCAATGTTCAAAGGATGTTTCCTTTCCTGCTTCATGCCAGTTTTTTTTCATTTGTGTGTGTGTGTGTGTGTGTGTGTGTGTGTGTGTGTGTGTGTGTGTGTGTGTGTGTGTGTGTGTG
>NW_013952442.1:2775445-2776431 GCF_001266775.1 Austrofundulus limnaeus | reverse complement strand
GTGTGTGTGTGTGTGTGTTGTAGAAAAATGTGTCATGTCTTCAAATTGGTGTGGTGTGTAAGGATGTGAATGTATGGTTTGTCCTAACATCTGCTCTTCATCTCCCTATGATAAAAGCAGTTATATTATTTCACAACAGACAAAGTTGTGTTATTTATTTATTTTGTTAGTGTACTTTGGTCCTTTAACACTTCCCCTCACATTTTTTATACACGCCAATATTTTATTCTTAGCATTTACTCTGGTCAGTTCTTTAAACATTTCCAGACAGACTGACAAATAGCATGCCATACCTCACTTGTTTATTTGTTTATTTATTTATTTATTTATTACAAGCTGACACATTTTCCTAATGACTTAATTAGGGCCTCCACTGTGAGAAATTCTTGACTTGTTCCAGCTGTTTCCAGGTATTTTTTTCTGCTGAACCTTAGCAAACAAATTTGTACCACATACCAAGACAAAGACCACCCACTTATGCCATCAAACTAACCCTGTTTTCTTTACATTGTTTTTAATCAAAAACTTAGTGCTGTAAAATGAAGTGAATCAGTTTCTAATACAGAATAATGATGTTTGCATGTAAAATAGCTCTGAGAGGTCAAACAACTCCTACAGTTACACTAATATGTAAAAATACCTGAGAAAATTGAACACTTTATTAAGAATGAAAGGTTTTTAGTATATGTAATGATGTTTGACACATTGTAACATTCTATTTATATTTATAAAGTGTGAAAGTTTCAGTAAAAACAAATAGTATAATAAATACAAACATTTTTTGGTTTGCCTCTTCTAATGAGATTGTAGCGAATTACTTAATGAACTTAGGACCAGCCTAATCTTCACAAAATAATCCAGCAAGACCTTGCAAAAATGAAATCAGGAAACAATSAAACACCGCTCTGATCATGAAGTGAAAAATGAAAACTTGTGACCTGGTCAGATTTCTCAAAATAAAGTAATTTATTTTAGATATATGAACA
>NW_013952442.1:2772048-2773968 GCF_001266775.1 Austrofundulus limnaeus | reverse complement strand
CATACATACATACATACATACATACATACATACATACATACATACATGCATATAATTTAATGTATATGTAAAGAATATTCAAAGTGTTAAAGTTATTCAGGTTTAACCGAAACATAGTTCTAAGAATGTATTTTAAGGAAATTTGTGACGGATTGCATTTGGGATTTGCCAACTGTTTTACACCATCATTTTCTCCTCTTTTAAATTCATCAAGGGCGAAGCTCATCTCATTTTGATCACACAAAAGTTGACTTATTGATTTGTCCCAAAACAAACCAGGAAATATTTGTTTCTGCTGAGCTCACAATGACTTTATGAATTGTTGTTTGTCTTGACAGAGCAACCAGAGGGGAGAGGAAATGAAACTAGAGAGTCTTGATCCCCACATATGACCTCTGACACATGCACATGCACACACACACAAACACACCTCACACACATAAATAAAAGGAGGGTGCCTTCTTTTATTTTCCACTTTGCTTTCCATACATAAATTAAAGATTAAAGTTGTAAAAATGAAAATCTGTTTTTTTACCAATGATCCACAGAAAAGAGGAAACAAACAAACAACACTTAAAGTGACTTCCATTATTCAACATATTTTACTGACAAGCATTTTAAAGAGAGAGAGAGAGAGAAAGAGAGAGAGAGAGACCCTGCCTCTGAGAGAGAGAGAGAGAGAGAGAGAGAGAAAGAGAGAAAGAGAGAGAGAGAGAGAGAGAGAGAGAGAGAGATAGAGAGAGAGATAGAGAGAGAGGAGAGACTAACCGTTACAATTTTTGCTGTTGCTATATAATGCTCTTTTCATACAGTATTAAAAAGGCACACACTTTACACTTTTATTTATACATAATACATTTATGTATTACATTTTAAATATTTGTGCTTTTTAAAATACATTTAGCATGTTATCTTTATAATCACCTTACACCACATCGACCCTTTTCTTTTTTCTTTTAGACTACGCTCACACTGCAGGTAAATGTGGCCAAAATCAGATTGTTTTGCCCCATAATGCAACATTTCAGATGTTTTGCAAAGTAACTCTGAACACTCATGTCTCATTTTATCTTACGGAAGTAGTGGCGTTCTGATTGATTCATGCATTTATAACAGTAACAACCTTACCTGATGCATTTTGAATCACAGAACTCCACGTCTTCAGCTACAGAACAGAGGTCCAGTTGCTTCATCTTTGGTCTTTTCATTCTCCAGAAGACTGAGAATCTACAAGCTAAATTAGAGTTGGACTGTGTTTATACTAACCGTGGCAACTCCAAAATAGATATATCTCAAAAAGCAATCAAACTTGTACAAAGTTGTTTTACGCCAGTGTATTTATTAAACAAATCCAAATAATAAAACTGTCATGTTTTGATTTTTAGTACTCTTTTGTAACTGAGAAGCAAATCTCTTCATGACTCTCTGGTTAAAGTCAGTGATGTYTAATAAGATTCTTCTATAGAGCATGGTCTGTGCAGTGAGATGTGATGTTGTACCTGAGGAAAGTCTGGATTCTCTGCAGTGTTGAGAAACTCCTCTCAGAATCAGCTGTGGTCAGAGGAGATGTGATGAGAATCTTCAGCAGAGTCACAGTCTCTGAAGGTGTCCTGCAGATTGTTCTCAATGAAGAGCTGGTACAGAGCCACAGCACCACTGCAGCTCCTGAACTAGATCAGACTTCTTGGTCCTGTTCAGCACTGGGTGAGCCTCCATGATCTTCAGTGCTGCTTCAGAGAACTGTCCTGCTGGAAACTGTCTGCCTGCAGCAGTGTAACACTGATCAGATGTTTTCTGAATGTATCAAGATGATGTCACAAACCTAAAACAATAAATGCACTAATTTAATTCAAAATGGAGATGGCTACAAGTGAGCTTTAAAATACATATTTAATATATATAGAACAATTAATGTTGATG
>NW_013952442.1:2765694-2770400 GCF_001266775.1 Austrofundulus limnaeus | reverse complement strand
CGATAAGATGAGTTATAACATAAATGTCTACAAAATAGTTACAAAGTTATTATAAATAAATATGTACACATCGTAAATCTATATTTTATTAATCAACAAATATTCGATATTAAAACTGTTTTCAGAATATGATGTAACAACACCTTTATAATTAAGTATAGTAATGATTATAAGTATTTTTTCCTAAATCGAGCATAACCTAGAAGTCCATAATTTAGCGCATGCACAAATGAGCTGTGTTTCTTGTAGCACATGCGCAAATGAGYTAACAGTAGGTAGCGTGCTACCGGGACAGATCGGGCAGCCACACGGCGAACAGCTCATGACCCAGAATTGACTCAACACAGAAAAGCTCATGAGTAAAATGAAAGTTTACACATCATTAACTCCAAATTATTTATTTTACTTATCAGAAAACATATATACAATATTTTTTTCAAAACATTTATGACATTTAATTTTGTTATTTTATTTTTTTTATTTTTATTTTTTTGTGTACCAAAAATAGTGGTGGGGTGGCGCCCTAACATCCCCTATTGACCAGCCGCCACTGAAACTAACGTGATGGGGTCGATATTGAGTTTAATTTTTGTTTTGCTCCAAAAACTAAATGCTGCGCCAAAAATCTGTCAATTGTTAAATTAAATGTAAATTCTGGACCTAACAGGCAAGTCAGGTAATAATTTAATTGTTTCTGATTGCATAAGAATGTCGAAACAACACAYGTGGCATATGTAGCTACTTCCTCAAACAAAACTGGCTGTGTGTGACGTAACTTCTTCTGCACAAACCGGGCCTCTCTGCACTGCTAAAAGTTCATACTGACGGAGGTCACATTTTAAGAATAATGTGATACACCTTGCAAAAATTAATAAAATAAATTAAACAAAGATAAAACAAAAAAAAATCAAAAATTTAACATCTGCAAGGTGAACGTAAACCTTACATTATTTCCTCACTTCCTGATCCACCTATGTCTCCCTTCAAGACCTCTGGCACCCCCTAGGGGAGGCACGCYCCACACTTTGAAAAACGCTGTTTTAGAGTATTTTGCATGCAGTGTTGATTTTACATGTTAAAATGATGTATCCATTTGAAGATTGCTATTTCTTGATTTCCTCCATTGGGATAAATAAAGTATTTATCAAAGACTCTTGGATTATGTGAACACTGTTATTGATATTTACACAGCATTGCTTTTGCATCATGATGCACACCAACTGGAAATGTTCAGCATGTTTAACTTTGGAACACATGTTTCACACATAATGAGCTGCAGTGGACTATAGACAGTGTTCCAACACAACCAGTCTTCAGTATAAACAGCCATAGATGGCTACGTGGGGCTGTGGTCTAGTAATCCTGGGGTTGTGGATTTGAGCCCAGGTTGCATCTGGATGCATTCTGCATAAAACAAATGTCAGGTTTTTTTTTTTTTGTTTTTTTTTTTGCCTGCTGTGAAGGCCCCTGCATAATTAGCTATGAAATTACCAATATTTTAGTTGTTGGCTATGAGATAAGCTCCGATCTGAAAGGCATTAGTTTGATTCCTCCATGAAGATTTCTCCAAACTGCTTTCTCTCCACCTGCTCCTTTTTTCCTTGTTTGTCTTCTTGCCTCATAAGCAGTCAGCATGGTTACGCAGTCACAACATGGGTATGCAAACAGATGTTGACAATAGCGTTACTCAGGCATATTAATTGCTACTAAATGTTTAGATTAAGCAATCAGTGATTTCAGTTCAGGTACAGTAAATGAATGTAACTCTGTGTAATTCTCTCTGAGGGAAAAAAAAATGAGACTGTGTGAATTTGCAAGTCCTCTGTGGCATCTGTGAATAAATGTGTGCAAGGACCACTGCAGTTTAGTGTGTATGAGTTATCAATTGATCGTTGGGGTGCTRATCAGTATAATGTTAAGGGCTCGACACACGGGAGGCGACGTCGCTTGCTCTCCATTCATTTCCTATGGAGCCTGTACGGTGAGGCGACAATCGCTTGCCCTCGTCCAGCTAAGCGACCGGCGAAAATAGTGCATGTGAAATTTCGCGCTCATACACGTAGACGTGCACACGCGAACTTGCGATGCGACATATGAAAGTTGAAAAATGTTCAACTTTTGTCGCTGTCGCTTAGCGTACAACCAATCAGCGAGGGTTTCATTGACTGACCAATGAGAGGACAGTATGCTACACACTGCCGTTAGCTAACACTTTCACCAAGTGATTACTAAAAAGCTTTGTGGGAATTTATTGGCACCAGGGTGAAGTTTATGGTAAGTTTTTCCTCATAAAACTGTATCTTGATGTGTGTTTGTTTTTCAATATCATTAGCATCGCAAGATTTGTTTAGTTTACACGTCCGTAATGCACACCCGCCTTCAGAGTCAAGAACCAATCAAATTTTGTGAAGACAAGCAATCTGAGAGCGCGATTCGCAACGCTGCTGTCGCTATCGCGTCCCGTGTGTTGGGTTTCACCCTGGCTGCGATGACAGCTGTTAATCGCTGTAGTTTGTCGCTGCACGTCTGTCGAGCCCTTTAGACCCATAATGGCCATCTGTATCATCCCTTGTAAAGCACAACATAAAGGTTTGTGCTTGTGTGCATCTCTTTTGCTCATGAAACAAATATCTAAGTCATCACAAAAATGGTATTAAATGCTGGGAAATAATCAAAAAGTAGATGACTTTACATTAACGTAATGAATGATAATCATTGATGTAAGGCTGAAGTTGTGCCTCTTGTAACTTAGGATAGTTTTTAAAGAAATACCACAATGGAAAAGTTTGTAATATCAAACCACAAAAATAATCAAACAAATAAATAAATAGAAACAAAAGTCACATATGGTTTAAGTGTCTTTTAGAAAAGGCTGGGACTATTTTCTTTTCTCAGTTAATAAGAAAGGCAGAGCCGTCCCTCAACCCCCACCTGTTGCTGAAAGCTGTCATTTAGTTGTGTGTAGTGACTACAAAAAAAATCCTCCTCATGAAAAGCTGGTTCACATTTTTGTTTACAATGCACATGTGTGAGCTTGAAATGTGGGAATATTGGTAATGATTCATGTCATGAAGTACGATGGAACACTTATTATACTGGACTATGCAACTCTTTGCTAAAAGAAAATCAAGCATCACAAAGACTGACAGAGACATCAATCTAACACTACAAAAAATAATAATAATAAGCTCCAACACTAATTATTCTATTTGGACACTAAATAGAGAGGCATATTCAATGACTACAGCCTCCTGGGTGTAATAGGATTCCATAAAAGAAAAGCCATCAACAGAAGTTGCAAAGAAGGCCTTAATATTGTGGATTAAGAGGGATGAACAGTGGGTTAATGCTTTTTGGACATAGGCTGGCAATTGATCACCTCCAGTTGGATTGCCTGGGAGAGGGAGTCTGAGATCAAATACCATCATTAAAAAAAGGCAGAGACATTTTTGATCAAGGTTATACCATCACAACTGGGCAATAGTCTCAGGCAAATTGATTAAAAGGGGTGAGGTTCAGCAGGAAAATATCTTTGGAATAACATTTTGGGACATTTAGATCTGAGTTATGTAACGTAATGTAAAGTGCATTATGAGTTCAAAAGAGTTTTCCTTACTGTAAACAGGGAGACTTGAAGTAAAACTTTACATCACTTTCTTCATGTATTCCTGTCTGTTCATTTGAAATTTGCTTGCATGAAACAAAAATGATAAATAAGGAGGGAAACATGTCAAACAAAGTATTTGGATAGTGTTGCTCTTCTTGTTTTCTGAAGTTTTTTTAATATTTTTTTTCACTTTTATTTATTTATTTTTCATTTTCCCCTTTTTGGTAGGGTGAATGGTAGGAAAGCAATATCCTCTTGGCCTTTTAATCATGGAATGACGGGCCCTGGGTCTGTCTCTGTATGTGTGTGTGTCTGAACAGTCACCCCATTGATCAAAGCCAGGGCTGGTGTGATGGGATAGAGGGACAAGGCAGGCTGTGGACATACCAACTTCTCGGCTCCCTGCCGTCCTCCTCACCACCGCTCAGGCCGGCGTGCAGCCATTTGTCAATGTTTTATCTGATTCCAGAGGTATTGGATCTATCAGTCATTGCGTATGAGAGAGGAGATTGACCTACTCCATGGGCATTTTTCTAAATTAGAACCAGCTGATACTGATGAGACATAGCCTGCCATTGTACTGTATGGTGACAAAAACATTATAGCGGCCTCATTAATGCCGTGTGTGACACTGTAATTTGACTGCAAACAGGGTTATGGGAGAGGTAGGGCAGGTGGGGTTTTGAGTTGTGTTAGACATGTTGAGGTGGTGTCCCCAGAAGCCTAAGTGGTTTCTTCTTTCGCTCGGGGTCTGAGATTGCCTTCTAGACTGACAAAGCACCTGCCAGAGATTCATCAATGATTCCATCCATCTGTCCATCAGCTCGGCGGTCCACTCGGTCATCAGCAGGTAACGCCCGGTGGTCGGGTTGGCTGCCTGATAATTAAAGATGGGAAAACATCACACACTCTGTCAACCTGCATTAAGACCCGTATTTATCGTACTTAACACAAAGCATGCATCACATGCATTACCTGCTTTGCATCACTTTTTTTCTTACATTCTCTTTCCTTTAAAACACAATTTGCTTTTCATTTTAAGCATTTCTCATTTTAGTCAGTAATTCAATACTTATTGTTTGATTTTTTTTTTTTTTTT
>NW_013952442.1:2763218-2765260 GCF_001266775.1 Austrofundulus limnaeus | reverse complement strand
ATATATATATATATCACTGTGTATGTTTTAAAACATGCAGTGGTTGAGCTAACAAGCACACATTTGGACACATTCCAACTAAACTGCCTGACTGTATTTAGATTGYTGGCAAACAGCAATAGTTAATTGCCACTTAATTAGCTGTTTTACCCACCATGCTTTGACCCACTTGGGACAGGTCTCTCATTAAAGGCAAAGTCTCATTGTGGGTTCTAAAAAACATTTTGTGAAGAAAAACACAATTATCAGCATTTAGATTTGTATGGTTTAGAATAGGTGTTATTTAGATTTTTTTCAACTTCACAGCCTATTCTCCAAGGAATAGTTGGTTGTGATTTGGGTTTTCAAACTTTTAGTTTACTTTTTTGTTTCACAGAGGTTCGCAGATGATGTTTCTCCAAAAACAAGTCTTTAATGAACTCATGAAGCTGTTTTTTTCTTCGTAGTAATAATTCATCCTGCAGGTGAATTTAACTTTCAGTAGATATTTTAAAAGGGATTTTAAAGACAGCGCTGGTGAAAATCAAACAGGGCCTATTCTCATTTGTATGGAGGAGACTTTGAGTGATGTCATGGTGGTTGTGTTTTCTGATTATTGGTGATGTTTTGAAGCCCCAAAGGGCCCCCTTCAGTAATAGTTCAGACCCAGTGAACATCCCTTGCTCTGCCTCAGCGCCCTCCTGGCTACATCAATATGCCCCAAAGCTTTTACTACAAGCCAAGACACACAAGCATGCTGCTGCTCTTTGCTATCAATAAGACCTGAAACTGCAGACATTAGGGTGATTGAGCTTTGATGGCAGAGAAGATAAGCTGTTTTCCTTGTAAACTTTTTCTCTTGCACTATCAGTCACACTTTAAACTGGCAACTCAGGCACCCTGGATCTGAAAACTTACAGTGAACGCTTTTAATTCTGCTTGGTTCGATGCCCCTCGGTCTCCCTCCTTGTCTGGCTGCGAATCAGTTTCCACTGACTAAGAGCAAAACGGCAGAGATGTGCGGTTTCTACCGCACAGATATTGGCAGTGTGTCATCGGAATGAATGAACCGCTCTTGCATTGCAACTGCCAACTTGTCAGCTGCGAACCGGAATGCATGACTGACACCCCCTGATTGGTCGATTTAATATAGAGAGATGGAGGGAAGTAGATGGTTGTCTGCCTTCCATGTGCTCTGCAAGAGCAGAAGATGGAGGGAGAGGTGTAAGTCTGTTTGTCAAAGACATGAAGCGCTAACTCTCTAGGTATGAGCCTGTATGCCTTGTTAGCGAGGAGACCCCCCTCTCCCCAAATTCAAAGAGTTAACATGCAATTTGTTAGCACTTCACCCTGGGCGTTCCTGACAAATCGACTCAGGCAGTCATCAGATGGTTTGGCAGAAAAAGACATTTCAAAAGCTGGTGTCAGACCAAAATATRTGGACTTCTAAGCAAAGCCCAAAGGTGCTGGCTGATTGATCAGAAGACCAACTGTATTGATACAACCTGCTGTTTGGAGACATGCATAAAAACATCATCACTATAAAACTTAAGTGCATAAACAAACTTATAATGAGAAAACACATTTACAAGGATTAGGCCATTAATTTTTGGCTGAGGACATGGAAACTTCACCCTTTTATGATAGCTCAAACATATTTATAGATTTAATGCATTTTCACATTTTCAGATCTCACAGGACACCCACAGAGGTCCTGTGTCCATGGTTTAACTGTTTTGTGATACAAAAGAAAACATTGTAAAGCAGTTGGTGTGAATGCAAACTAAAAAGCCAATGACCCTAGGTTTGCAAAGCAAAATTATACATAATTGACAAATAGAATCAAATCAGAGAGAAATGTTCCAATTTAAACCCTGATGTCAGCTGTGCATACTTCATTCTGTTTGTCCTTTTGGCCTAACTTAGTAGTTTTTTTTTTCCTTTTAAAGCAAAGTGATGCATTCTTCATCCAACTTAAAAGTGAGTTTATATACATACATACACACACACACACACACACACACACACACACACACACACACACACACACACACACACACACA
>NW_013952442.1:2756528-2763208 GCF_001266775.1 Austrofundulus limnaeus | reverse complement strand
AACAAAACATGACATAATCAAATCTACTTCCTCTGCTTACATTTGTGCAAGCAGGTGAAACTTTATGAATGTTTCTCCTTTGGCTATCGCCTATTATCAGCAGTGATTAAAAACACCAGTTAACGACGTATAAACAGGTTGATTTAGCAAGCTGGCGTGTCTCATTTTATGATCAGCATTCATTATCATGAATTTGTTCTGATGGGGGAAAAGGCTTAAAAGTATTTGTTCTCCAGCAAGAGCTCTAGTTTGCTTTACTTTGAGAAACTGCTTTGCAGCTGGATGGTGACAGGCCAAAGAAGAACACACTCTGTTTCAGCATGTAATTTCATGTTACTGAGATTCTAACATTATTGCCCCCCCATCTCCCTCCTGCGCTCCAATTTAGAGACAGATCAATATTCAGCTTTGTTTATCAAAATGACAGCCCCTGGATATTGCATTTTGCATTTTTATGTTTTTCCTTTATAAGCGGGTATTAAAACATAATATATCTGAAGCCTTGGTTTTATGGGCTGACAAAGGGTGGGGAGGCACTGTTAATGGCGTAAAACAGTTGAGGAATGGTCGCAGCTCCAGTTCAAACGCTCATTGCTGCAAATATCCATCCCACACATCAGCATCAGTGTGTGCCTTAATGAAGACGCTCTCTTCTGGCAAGTGTCGTCGATAACAAACGAAAAACCAACATGGAATTTCAGTAGGGGTTTGCATATGTAAGTGCACACATCGATATGAGTTTGATGCTCAAGTCCCAATTCATGCATTATTTGCAAACCAACCATAAAGAAATGACAATGGCAACCCCATGCATACAAATCAAGGCCCATTATCCATTTCCGCCTGTCAGTTAGCATGCTGGATGTGAAGGGAGACTTGGCCAAGGGGAGTCATACTCGAGGTCCTGACAAATGCTTCGGCTGATTCCCCTTGTGAGTGATGGAGCACTAACCCTGTTTAGCTTCTTTAATATACTTGTATTAGCATGAATAAGTAACGACAGTGTTCGGATGCTACAAATATTTGATTGTGCCTCCATAATAGGCCGGTATCTTCTGTCACATGATACCACTGCTGCTCTCTCAGTGTCACGGCAGAGACAGACTGACATTGATCTTTATCACCTGTTCCCGAAATCAATAACCAACCTCTAGAGAGCGGCAGAGAGAGAGGTGAGTTGGTGATAAAGGCTGATAGTGGTCAGAGTGCCATTTCAGATGTGCCAATCTGTGTTTAATTGCCCACTACCAAAGGTGAATGTTTTTGCTTCTGTCTGTGTATGTTTGTCTGTACCATTAGCAAAATATCTCAGGAGTCACAGAACAAAAGTTAAAGAAACTTTCTGAAAGGAATCATTGGGTTGATATTTACAAGTGAATATTTTTTGGAGTCAACAATGCTCGAGATGGCCCAGCAAAGCAATCTCRCAAAAATAATAATAATAAATAAATAAATATAAAAAATGGCTTTAACTCAGTCAATTTCACAGATAGTGACCTGAAATTGTAAGTGCTTGTAAGTAGCTGATACCAAATAACCAACATACTGTATGTACTGAGCACTATTTGCAACAGATCTGATTTTGAAACTTTCCTTTATTGAATCATCACAGTTTGTTTGTTGGTAAAATATCTTGTAATGTAATCAACTGAAGTTATTTTACATCTGAATAATGTTTGGAGTCAAACCAATTCGAGATGGATGCCTCATCTACCTGTCCTCAGAAACCACAAGCGTATGTAACTTGGAAAGTCACACAGTTTTTCAAGCTAAAACTGGCGGTAGCTGATGGATGWCACCAGCACTTGCTTTGAGCACAACATATTGTGTGCCATCTTTGGCATTAGCTATTGGAGTCAACCCAACTTGACTGTTAGCAAAAAGAATACATTTCAACGGGGGGGCATCTACAACTGACAAATTTTGAGGATAAAACAAGTTCAAGATGGCTGACAATCAAAAGGTAAAATTGGCTCTCACATGTAGATAATTTTACAGATATGCTAAATGTTGGTGTGGTAATAGCTGACAGTTTTACTGTGTAAGATATTGCATTATTGCATGATGTTGTGTATAATGTTACATTCAAGATTTGATCAAAATAACTGTAACTATTAGAGGTGGGAATCTGTTACTATTTCATCACAATCTAATACTGATTTTCTCATTTTTGGAGCCATGATTCGATTCAAAATCGATTTCTCATTCGAACCTGATAATGTGAGACCATTTGTCGTGTTCCCAAACTTCATTTTGCAAACCTTGCACACAGTGAAGCTCATGTCAAACTCAGACTCACTTAGTAAAAACAAAAAAATAGCCCAAATCTTTGCATTCATTGAAGACAGGACCAGTTGAATATCTCTTTCTTTCAGTCTTGTAGTTTCCTCTTTGTTTTCATGCTTACTGGTCATTCATATGTTCCAGAGCCAGCTTCAGATTTCTTTTGTTCTTTAGCTCTGATGAAGCTCTATCCATCAGGTCCACCAATCAGTGCTGTTCTGATGATGTGAATTGATTTTTGGTACAACCCTAGTCATTTCTTAACATTTGGTAATTTTAGTCTTAAACTTTGGCATAAAAGGCAGCAGGTAAAATACATTCTTGCAAGGAAAGAAATATCTTTAATATACTGTAAATCTATTTTTACATCACAAAGCATTGTCAGTGACCTCTGTAGCAATACACAAAATGGAGAACAATTTCATACCTACTCATCATATATTCAAGTTAGCTTTAATATATAATGAGAGAGCAAAGGTGTTTACAGGACATGACTAAATGCAATTGTAGGAGCAATATCAACAAATTAGCAGGTAAACAGCACTTAATCATACAATATTTATGCAAAACTGCAAACCAATGACATTTTAGGTTCACACATATAGAGAAATGGCTATTTTTCCCACTGAAAGACACAAATTGGATCAAATTACCAATGACTGAGACGCTATATGTTTAAAGTTAGTTGAAGCTACCAGCAGGCTAACAGCATATTTATTTATTTTCTCTTTTCTAGCTCCACCTCCTCTCTCTCTATGATCGATTACTCAGACCGACTTTCCTCTGCATAAAAGACAGGAAAAGAAAAATAAGTTTATTTGTTCTAAGTTTTTCATATTTCCAGTTTATGTCACAGGTCACTGAGACAGTCTTATTAAAACTCACAGTATGGGCAAAGAGGTAAACTAATGTCATTAAAGCACGAGTGTGACAGCTGCTTACAAAATAGCCAATTAAAGGTGTGAATGTATGCATTCTCAAACCAAATAATTACACATAATAATTAATGCAAACGCTGAGGGCGGTGGTCACATGTGAGGAGTGTGTGTGTGGGTTTTGTATGTGTTAATCTGTTAGCTCCACATGCTCAACAATTACCAAAGAACAACTGGAGTGAAAAACTTAAAATGCCTCTCTCCTGTTCAAGAATGCACGGCGATGTTTGTAAAAGAAAATRAGCACTGAAAATAAAAACTTTGTAGATTTGCTAAAAACAGAAAAAAAAAGAAAAAATGCTTTAAAATASTCTTTGGAATGTAGTTGCAATTTATAAAATGCATTGTTTTTTCTACAATAAAAGAATATATATCTGTGTTTATTCTCTTTTGAACAGCTTTAATGTTAGAAACTTCAGGCAGTCACTGGTCAACCACGCTAGGATCTATCTGTTTAATAAAGCATTTACTCTCCGAGCGAACGTCAGTGCTTCCTGACGCGTGTCTGAACTTCATTAAKTTCAGAGGGGATTTACAGGGAGTCCTTAACCTTTTTCAAACTCTGGCAGTGCCTTTTCAGCAGAGTTGTAAAGTAACTAAGTGCAAATACTTTGTTACTGTACTTAAGTGGAATTTTTGGGTAACCATTTTCTTGAGTAATTATTTTTCAGCCTACTTTTTACTTCTACTTCTTACATTTTCACACAATTATCTGTACTTTCTACTCCTTACATTTTTTWAAAAAATGTAAGAAGTAGAAAGTCGTTACTTATATTTCATTTTTGCTTGTTTTCATTCCAGCTTGTTATTGTAAAAATAAATACTATCCAGATAAATTGTGCCTTCAAGATAGAGTGAATTTACCTGTGGTTCACTGAGAAGTATAAACATATAAATTTTTGATACCTTCTTATTTTGTACACAAACAAATCATGTAACATACCATCAGGACTTAATCATTAAAATAAAATAACTGTACTTAAGAAGTATTTGTATTTCATGAATTATATTATTGCATTTGGCTGCAGCCCTCAGATAATTTTCACTTTGGGGAAAAGTTTAGGGCAGCCTTGATATGTGTATATAAACTGAAACAGCTAGACTAGTGCATCCTAAATTTAACATAAATTAATTATTTTAATATGAGTCATTTTTCCATTTTTGGGGGGGAGGTCACCTCCTAATAAAAGTCATAACTGAAAATCTAACTGCTCATTTTAAATCAATACTTTCACTTTTAATACTTAAGTACAAAAATAACAGAAACTTTAAGACTTTTATTCAAGTACTATTCCTAAGGGAGACGCTATTTTTTACCAAAGTTATTTTTTGGTAAGATACTTGTACTTTTACTCAAGCATCATGTTGTGGCACTTTACACAACACTGCTTTTCAGTTGCCATTTCAAAGCTGTAYTTGTCACGCTTTCAGTCGTCACTACAGTGCAAACAGAGGCAGCTGTGTGTTATCACACAATGCAATGCTTTCAGGATAATACCGCATTGATGACAGAACAGAAATATGATCCATTGTCTCCAATGATTCGTGGAATATGACACTGTACAAAAACACGCACGTGCATATCAAAATGCTAATTAGTTACTGTTGTCTATTCAAGGAAACCGGCAGATAGTGTTGAATCATCAGACTCCCATCCTGAGCAGCAAATGGTGACGCTGGGAAGGAAAACCTTAATTTAACAGGAAGAAACCTCCAGCAGAACCAGGTTACAGATGGACTGTCATCTGGCTCAACTGGCTGGGGTTAAAGTGCACAAACAAACAGCTAACAGGTGTTGGCCGAAACACATTGTTTTCATCTTAAACTGTTTCTCAACAACGTAGACACTTTTAAGTAAGTTTGCACTTCTTTGAAAATGGAAGACGTTCTAATTTCTTTGAATTCTTGTTTTTGTCAACCTACACAGCAAAAACCAGAATAATGGCTCATTTCAGTCAGGAGCACACACAGGCCAACAAAGCACAAATCGCAGAATCTCTCTTTTTACAGTGTAAAGCTGAAACTGACATTCATATTTTCCATGGAATTACACCTCATCCCAAATTCACTTTGAACAGCTTGAAATCTTAACTTCTTCTTTGGCGTGGCGTTGCGTCTCCAAAAAATAAATAAATGAGGGGGAAAAGCAGTCATTTCCCTCCCAACTTTCTTGATGTGTCAATCTTTTGCAGTGATCTGAAGATTCACATGTRCACTGGGTAAAGAAAAATCAAAATGAAGTAAATAGGTTAAAATGTACATCAGTTATTCATCACAAAACTAGATCAGCCCGAGTCACATTTTCCCCTCTTTCTTTCCTGCAGCTGAGAGCAAATACTGACACGTGTACTTCAAGGCTCCCCACTGCATTTTCAAAGAGGGGATCTAATGCCATTAAAATTTCATAAGGTCATATTAATTAGAGACAGAATATTTTTTTGCATGAGAGTGATGAAGAAATCACAAAAAAAGAGAGAGAAAAAAGAAGAAGGCCTGGAGGATCGTTTTGATTTGTCTGGCCTCAAAATGAACAGAGAAGGTGAAAGGCGCAAGGATTTAACACATGCTTTGTTCTGAGGGCAGTCCCTTTGTTCATCAAACCCATGAGTAATTTGTTCATCCGCCCCCACCTCACACACACACACGGGCACACACACGAGCACACACACACACACACACTCTGTATCTGTGTGTGAGTGAGTGAGTGTGTGTGTGTGTATGTGTGTGATATAGCTAATGCCATTAACTCTCCCTGCCACTTTCCAGGTCACTAATTCTTCAGCTCCCAGTTCATTGTGCCCAGACCGCAGTGCTGTCTCCATAACGAGGTTATTTCTGGGTTATTACCCTCCTCTATGATATGGCACCTGATGGGAGGCATGAAATCGATATAAATCAAAAACAGTTTGCAATGAACAAATTGAATTATTGGCTAATTTTTTGCCTCCCTCTGTCCCCCTGAATCTGCATATTTAGATTAGGATAAAAAAAGTTGGTCACTATTTTCTCTTTTCCTCTCTGTTCAACATGTGTGCTGGTACAATGATGTCACTGTAAATATTATTCAGTTTTTATGAGCATTTGAAAAGATTTATGATAATGACATGCAAAAAAATATAATAATAATAATAATAATAATAATAATAATAATAATAATAAAAAGAAAAACGGAGAAAGAACACACATAGCTTGGCAGACGATTTCCCAAAACTTGTTTTTATCTTTGATGACATTTTACCATTTTATCTCAGTTTTTAACCAAATGATCAAAGTTTAATGGTGAAAGGTTGAGACAAAGCAAGACTGACTCAGAACAAAACTGTTAAAATAACTCCAGTGTTGTATTTGTATTTATGGCACAAAGTGATAGTTGGCATGCAGAAAATAAAGTTCAGTGTCATTAATTCTAAGATGCTTATGTATAGTTCAAGTTCACACAGAGGAATTGATATATATATATAT
>NW_013952442.1:2754184-2756188 GCF_001266775.1 Austrofundulus limnaeus | reverse complement strand
ATTATGTACAGTGCCCAACAGTTGTTGTGACTTGGCGCTGTATAAATAAACTTGAACTGAATTGAAGTGTATGTTTTGAAAACAGTGGGTTCTCCTTTATATCTAACAGGACATAATAGGTTATGACAAAAATTTGTGTAAAGTCAAGAAAAGTCAAGCCTCTTCAATCTAATTGCAAATTTAAGAAAACGTGACAGGACTGCCTTTACACTAAATGATGTTTTCCAAAGTTGTTGCAATTTTGCCACATTTTAGTGATTGTCACATGTGGAGACTGTAGTGGGGATCATCACCCAACGTGAAGAGGGCAGGCCACACTGTTTTAGCCTATTTAACATGTAGCTGGATGTGAATAATCTTATGTTGATGAGATTGAAGCTAAATATGTTACCACCAAATCTCTGTTCCCTATAATACAAGCATTAACCGGCCAACATGATTGTGATATTGTACTAAACCTGTAGCCAGATACAGAGTAAACCTTTACTTGGATATTCAATAAATCAAAGTCAGCCTTTAGATAATGGTAGTGTAGCGAAGCAAAGAGCGTGGACAGCACTGCACTACTCTTTTGCTGCCATGCGTGCTGCCACACTGCTCATTGCTTCAAGCAATTTGTGAACCCCACTGATACTGCAGCGTCCAACTGTGGGCTACATATCCTCTGGGGTGGGGTTGTGCATGTGTGTGTGTGTGAGAGAGGGGGTGCCACTGTGCTGAGCTTGCTGTTTCTGTTTGGGAAGCGACCACTTAAAACCTGAAATAAAAGACTTGAATAAATTACTCACGGCTTCATTTATCTTGTTCAGATGCTCATAGATTATTTAGGGCAAGAATCAACAGGCAGGGTGTGAATTTGAACATTTACAGAGAGTCCGGTGGTCAATCTCTCACATTTTCTTTCTCTCTTCTCTTTTTCTTTTTCTTTTTTTTTTTTGTCAGATTTTGCTCTTTCTGTGCTAGTTTTCAATTATCCCATTGCGGAAGGGCAGAATCCGATTTCCAGACAATCCCATTTTCAAGATGTAGGCGAGGCGTGAATGTGAGCGCACGGGCGCTGAAGAGTGGCTGGCAAAGGAGAACAGGGGTGGCATTTGACTTTGCTGAATAAGCTCAAGGTGTTCAGTTTGTCAGGTTAGAGGGGTTACAGATGGGGGCGGGGGTACAAAACGCAGTGGGTTACATACGATGTGAGTGTTAATGAGGGAAGGGATGTGTAAGAAGAAAAAAGAGCGTGGTGGGGTGGGAGTTGAGGGTGATCTGGGTTTCCGTCTTTCTCATTATGGTGTGTCTCATTGAGAGGTGAAATGAGGCTTGGTGATGGCTCTGAGTGGAATGTACCGTCCTTGTCGAGGCGACTCGTGACAGCAAAGGCAAAAAAAAAAAAAAACCTTTATCAAGTTCATTACCAACACTCACTTTCTTCAGTGTTCCTGTGAGTGATTTGTAAATGGCATTGATATTGACAATGTAATACTATAATAAAATTACATCTGTCACACTCTATATCTACTGTAGTTTATAGTTAGGGAAATTGTTATATTTTTAAGCTAAATGTAGACAAAATATGTAAAACAATACTAAGTGTAATGCATCTACAGGTATTAACCACTAACTATGCTGAATCATAGCRCTAAATTAAATTCATGCCTGAGACGACAAATTTATTTTGAATGAATTATTTTGTTTTTGCTGTTTTTATGTTTGATGGTAGAAAAGAGGCAAGAAGAAACACTAAATCAGTTGTATCTGCAGAGAGAACCTGAGTTAACAAAACTGTTTAAGTATTTATTCATGTATAATGTAATCTTAAGTATACTACGGTCATCATTTTTTTGAGCTTACAAAGCATAAACAATCTAATCATAATTAACCCGTGTATAATACTACCCCCCCCCCCCCCCCCCCACACACACACACACACACACACACACTCTGTATCTGTGTGTGAGTGAGTGAGTGTGTGTGTGTGTATGTGTGTGATATAGCTAATGCCATTAACTC
>NW_013952442.1:2747537-2754174 GCF_001266775.1 Austrofundulus limnaeus | reverse complement strand
CACACACACACACAGACACATACACTTTATGGATGCTTTTTAGGGTTAAATTTCTAGTATTATACATGAATAAATACAGTATTTTTTTTACAGTAAAGTTATTGGCACATGTAGCTGGTCCCGTTTCACATTTTATAACAACCCTTTCAGAAGAAAAAATATAGGGTTGAAAATGAATGAATGGCTAACTAAATAAACAAATGTTAAAAAAATTGAGACGTTTAAAATCTGAGACTAAAGTAAGCTGTCAAACTATAAATCAAAATAGCAACGGTAATAATAAATAGTCTCAAATTATCTAAAGCTTTAAGCAAAACATGAAAAAGCCTTCCTGATACTGGCCTCACTGCAGCCTAAATTGTCACAAGTTTAGGAAAGTTATTTACAGGTTTGGTACAGCTTCAGATGAAAGTTAGGGTTTACGTGCTAAAACATACTAAGGGAATACAAGAAAAAAATATTTATTTGTAGGTGTTCTAATGAGTTTTGTTTTAGATGCTGTATTAGAAGACAACATTCACATGGGATAGCCAAATTCAGTACTACACTGGCTGTGAAACAAGAATTTAGGGACAAATTTTCTCCCTTTATGAAGACCATTCTTCTCAGACTTTATAAATCTGATCTCAAGTGGACTTAAAGATAGTATCTCACTGGACTGTGAAGAGTCCATGAGGGAGTCTCCAAAATATCTGGAGACATTTGCGATGAAGCAAGTAAAAAAAAGCAAAAAATGTGTTTAAAGAACTTATTTCTATTAGTTTAAGTTTAATTTTCAGTTTAGAATCTAAGACTTTAACAATAATTCTTATTGTTTTCTACAGACTTTTCTCTTAATGTTTAAACTGCTAAGGACATTTTCTTATAAATGTGTGGGAATGAAGCACAGGTTTCCTAACTAACACATACGTACCTATTCATGTTCGTACAGTGAAACACCGCCTGCGCCCTCCTGCTGTGTGTGTCGGCTCTTCACCTCCTGTGTGTGTGTGTGTTTCTGGTAACGTGAGTGAGAGCAGAGTAGTGCTGAGATGGCAGCTGGCGAGGCTAATCCTGGTATGTGAGGGACGCAGCCCAGCCCCCGGTGTCACCCAGACCTGCCAGGCCTGACAGAGGTGCATTCAGCCTGGCCGCTTAGTGTCACCCGTCCCCTGTCACTCAGCACCATAATCACCCACATGACTGACAGACAGGCCTTTCCCTTTGATGTGCGTGGGATTTTCGAGGAGAGCCAGTGATGATCCGCCACTATGTGCTTGTGTGTGTGTGTGTGTGTGTGTGTGTGTGTGTGTGTGTGTGTGTGGGAGGATGCCACTAGGAGGGCTGCCTTTTGATAAGAGTGCATGATGATGATTCTGATCCAGCTTAATGATGAAGATGAAGGCGATGGTGCTGAAGATGACAATGACGATCACCTTGGTAGAGTGGTACGGCAAGAAATGTCTTCTGAAGGAATCAGTGGGGCAGCTTCTCTGCCGAGGAGAACCAGAGGGACCAAAGCAGACAGCCACACAGAACAGAGGATTTGCACGATGTGTGCGTAGAAGTGAGGCGAAACAAAAAGGGAGCGTGTGAGAGTTTAACCATGTCACACACACTCGCACGCGCTTCCCATTCGAAGCAGGAAAATCTGAAATACACATGTAATCGCACGATTATGATAATACACATCAAATGTCATCTTAGTTGATGTTCAGCATGTGACAGTGAGTCATGTTTGAGTGCAGCACTATCAACTGCAAGGTTGTTCGGAGAAATCCTGTCAGGCTTCTGACACTTCAGATTGTTATTGACTCTGTGAGTTCAGTCATATTTGCATGTGTTCACACTGGGAGAGAGTGGGGAATAGGTGTKCAGTTATGTGCAGTATGATGGAGACTGTTGGTGTATGTGTTAAAACGGAGCACTTTGGGAATAGAACTTTGTGAACAGCTTGCATTTTACAAAAAATACTAATTTGGACTATCACTCTTCTAAGACTTTATGAAACTTGTTTTTATGTCTCTGTTGCTATGTCTGACACAAACAAAACTTGTGTCTGCTATCCTGTAATAGCAAAATGAATTCTAACAAGCTTTAAAGACATTTTCATTTGTCCTTCCTTATTCCTTCTTCAGAGATTTATATATTTCTCTTATTTATATATTCAGTGTTTTGTGGCATTTCCCAACTGTTGAATGTTTATGCTAACTCAGGGGTCTGCAACCTGTAGCTCTGGGGCCACATGTGGCTCTTTGGTCCCACTGCAGTGGCTCTTTGAAAATGTGACCAAACATAACAGAATTTTTTTTTGTTTTTATACCCACAACAGAAATTAATATATATGCAAATATGTGCTCAATACTAATACAAAAAGTAAAACACGTTAGCTCATGCTAGCCTGTTGTTTACTTAAATATTCCAATTTCTTTCTAGGATCTTTCTCTCAAATCCATCAGCATTACCTTTTACTAATTTGAAGACTAAATAATTCTAAGAATTAGAAAAAAATAAGCCTGAATAATTCAGTTGTAATATTTTTTATGAAATTAAGTTTAAACTATACATTATTTTTCTTGTTTACATGCACATGGCCTTTATAACTGTCCTAATGTCTATAATAATAAATAATATAATAATAATATTTTTTTAAGTTTTATAATGGTACCTCCACTGACTGTGAAGGTTCATGAAAGGCCTTGACAAGGCCCACGGATCACTTTGATAATCACAGTTGTAGCTTGGTTTGTGGCTCTGGACACATTTTATTAGTGAGAAAAGATGCAGAAATGGCTCTTTTGATTGTAAAGGTTGGAGACCCCTGTGCTAACTGAACTAATAGAAGTATAATGCAACCAAACTGTTCTCAAAAAAGTCCATCCAGCCATCCGTCATCCATCCATCCATCCATCCATCCATCCATCCATCCATCCATCCATCCATCCATCCATCCATCCATCCATCCACTTTATCCACTTATTTCTTACACGTTCACAGGGGTTGCTGGTGCCCATGTCCAAAGGTCACTGTGCAAGAGGTCCAGTTCACCCTGGACAGGTCTTACAAGAATCCACTTCAGTTTATGAAAAAGTTGTCCCAACCTTAAAGACATAATTAACCTGTTTTGTGCAGTTATCTTTCATTTTTTTAGTAATCTTGTGGAACTGCTTGTGTTGTTCTGCCGTCTTGGGTTTATTTATGTGAGAAAAACAAACAAACAAGCAAACAAACATGCCATATGTGCAGCCTATATTAAGTGAAAAAGATACATAATTTTGTATGTTTAACCTGTACATATAGCTGAAAGATACAAGCATGGTACTTTGAAAGGTATGGACATAGGACTTGAACACTGGTATGTGTTTTTAACCTTTTATTTGTACCCTAAAGGTACATTTTTAGCCACTTAAGCACAAAAATCATCTATAGTAATCCAATGTATCTTTTAAGGCATTTATTTAGGATATGCTGATTTGAACCAAACAGGCAGGTCTTTAAACTTGTGCTTTGTTTTTTGAACCAACCAGTCATGCTTTGTTTGATGCAGAGGAGGGTTGGGTGATATTGATCAATTTCACACCATGGTATAACCTTTAAATACTGCGATATACATGGGTTGAGTAGTTAATAATTAACAGAGAAATGGCTGCTTGTGAGTATTTATATTCACAGAGAAAAACAAACTCAGTTGTTCTGATGTCGCGGTCACTCAAAGCAACAGGAGAGGTGTCACAGAATGACGTTGTTCCTTATTATGTTGAACAGATCAAAATAAGTCCACCTACATCTTTGAGACATTTGAGGTTTCAAAATATTCTGACTCTTACCATGGTAGTCTCTGCATGGCTTTGTGGGTCTCGAGGGAAAAAAAAGTTGGAGAGTTTAAATACGAAAGAAATCCAGCAATTTGTTTGACTTAAGAAACCTAGTTGTTCCTCGCCTGGCAAAAACCAGACTCTTGTCCTTCACTCTGCTTCGTACGAGGGTCTGGATTCACGGCTATAGAGAAGCAATTCTTGCTGGTGGCGTGGCCTCTGCTGAAGTGTCGCTGTGAAGGAGGCTAAGCTATAAGCTAACTGGAAATTGCATGCACTGTAAACAACTCTACTGAGAGGAGAAAAGTACCGAGCTGAACGAGATGTTTGTAAATGAGAGCTGCTGCTTTGTCAGACAAATTTAATTTAATTTGGAAGCCTTATCAACACAGACTGGCTTCCTTCGCTTCCTCGACTGCCATTGCTAAACTAGCAGACACTGCGCAGAAAGTCGACGTCGTTCAAAACTCTGTCTTCTGTTTGCTGATTGGCCCAGGTGAAATAAACTACAAGCAGACACCGCACAGAAAATCGACGTTCTGTTCTCTGATTGGTTCGGCTAAAAATCGGCCAGTGAAATCCTTGTCTATGGGAGAAATCCCAGACAGAGCAGTGAAGGGAAACTAGAATTGAGTGGAATTGCGTAGGAAGGCAAGGGCCAGGCTAAGTTGGTCCCAAAGGTGTCTGTCAGCACTAGCTGGCCCAAGTTTTCAGAAGCCAGCGAGTAACATTTCTGTCACTACCTTGCTCTGAGTTTTGCTCTGTGGTTAAGATGTGCGACAGGCAGGGGTGTCTCTGCTCCATGCTTCTTCTCCGTTTGTCTTCTGAWGGATCTGAGTTGCTCAGAACATGGGGCGCCTTCTAGATGTGCCTAGAATGCTTATGCCCCAGTTTTTATAGCAGCCTTGTGAAAATTTGGCACTTCACCTCACATGACTAGCCATCCATCCATTATCTGTACCCGGTTCTTCCTTTCATGGTCACAGGGGTTGCTGGTGCCCATATCCAGCAGTCGCAGTGCGAGGGTTGGGGTACAACCTGGTTCGAAAATAAATAAATAAATAAATAAATAAATAAATAAATAAATAAATAAATAAATAAATAAACCTGACTGAAATTTTTGGAAACCTCAGTAAATCTTGCTAATAATAATGATTCTAATAATATTAAATGGAAAGCTTTATAAAGAAATCAGTTTGTTACTTATTACAAACCTAAAATCAATAAAATATATGGTCTAAATGTTTTAGCTAACTTTCTTGTTTTTTATGACTACATTAGAATAACTTTAACATCTAAAAGTAGCAGAAAACACCAGAAAAATCCACGGGGGAAAAAAGGTTTCTGGTAAGTTTAATCTCTTTCTATCGTCAAAAATAGTAAGATGATTAAAATTAAGTTTGCACATCACAGTCTCTTGTTCCTTTAAGTGTAATATGTTCAGTGTAATAATCACACAGTTGGCTATAGCTGTTTCCCCCATAAATGGGATGTAGTAACTGGGCTTGAACATTAAAGGCATGAAAACTGAGCTAAAATGGCCTAGTGTTGAAACTGTGAAAGTAGAGGTTGATTACTGTAGGGTGCTTATGGTCAGACTGCCACGGCCACATAGTCAACTCCATATTTTGGTGTTACATTTCCCCAAGCAGTAATTGCCTAAAGTGAGATATATTTTGTTGAGTGGAAAATATATTTTTACACAGTTTCAGACAGTCTGAAACCAACAATTAATGGTGTCTTAATCCTCGGACACACAATCACATTTTGTAAACTTGCTCAGAAACCAAGAACAGTAAAGATCTACACAAATAATCCCTTATTTTCCCTCAAAAGATTCTCCTTTTTATATTTTATTTTTTTATCTCCTTTATTCTCAATCTTGAACTCATGAGTTTTCTCTGATAGTGATCCTGTTAAATTAAGTGCCTGGGCTTTATCCAGAGCCCTCTCAACGTCACTCCTTTAATTTAGTCATTATAATTAACCATTAACTGGTGTCAGTTTCTGGGCCACTAACAGGCCCACTCAGTTCTGCTTGTCTGCATTATCACAGTTTGGGGGAGAAAGTAAATTATAATGAAGGGCTATATAGTCCAATTACTGATAAAAGCAGCCAAGTGCGCTCCTTGTAATTAGGTGCCAGTGTCCCTCCCTCCTTTTCTTGCTCCTGCTTTCTCTACTTCTTCGAGTGACATGTACGGAAGGAATTTTTTGCTTAATAGCTATTTATAATACTGTTAATCTCTTGCTCCTAATCCAGCAAATTTTAACAACAAAGACAAGAGAAGTGCAGCATATCCTTATCTCCCCCCAAAAAATACCATTTCATTTACTTTGTGTGTCTTTTATGGAAAAATGATAAAATTGGGAGGGGTGAGAAACAGCATTGTGATAAAAAGCAAAAAAAAAAAGAAGTAAACAAAGGCTTTGAGGAGGAGTGAAGGATTGTAGGACAGCAAGAGGAAACAGGCAGCAGAGGATCCTTCTGTTCCCACTCTAATGGGATGGAGCAGAGCTGTCTCTTGTAGCTGGGTCATGTAGTTTCCCACCAGAGCACTTTACAAGTCAGGGCTGGTAATTAAACTGTACGATGAGCCTCTTCCTTTTCCTCCCTTTTCTCCCTCTCTACTCTTTCAGTCCACTCCCTGGTACGTTCTTCTGTWTCTCTTGTCAGGTGAGACAACTTGGTTTTGGGAAGCGTGAATTGAGAGGAGCAATAAGTCGAGATGAAGAAAGGAAGACCAAATTAAGACTGCTAGAATGAGGATAGTTTTCAGAATTGGAGCAGACCAATACATTTTCAATGCTACCATGATTCAAATGACTGGACACATTCTTTT
>NW_013952442.1:2740271-2745956 GCF_001266775.1 Austrofundulus limnaeus | reverse complement strand
AGCGTGACATGCTCTTGCTCTGTAAATAAAGCAAAGCCACTTCCTCGTCCGACATTATACAGCCCCACAGAGGAGGGAGGGGCGGGGCGGGGCGGCTGTCACCGTGCAGCGCAGCTGTCCTGCGTCTGACCTCAAAGTGCACAAGCTTCAAACTTCAGCGTTGGCTGCGATTTTGACGCTGAAATCGCGTTCGGTGTGAACGCACCATAAGACATGTGTGTCTCACTTCTTCCCAACAGTGTAATGGTTACTGAAGAGATGAAGCAAAACATGCTGAGAGCAGGGGTGTGAAATAATAGAAGACCAATTGAATGCTTCAATCATTTGATGAAGTATWAACTTGTTGAGCCACTTGTCAAGTTGAGCTAAGTTGTCTCAAAATGAACAGCTGATTTCAGGACATGAATGGGGGACAGATCAACTGAGGGGATGGAGGAAGGGAGTGGGCCGTGTGTGTGTGTGTGTGAGGGCCAACGGGAGTGGGATAAAAAGGAACAGAACTTGGTCAGAGTGTGATGAGTGTGTGAGTGTGTGTGTGTGGGGGGGTGGATCTTGTGCGCAGAGCAGAATGTGGGGAGGGACTGTGTGTATGTGTGTTTGTGTGTGCATAGTCGGCACAAAGAAGTGCAGTGGGGTTTCTTGGCATAATGGCATCTCCTTACAGTGTCCATGACTTAAAGTTTGTGTTGTTGATTTTTATTTTGTTTTGCTTCTTTTTCAGATGGAACTGTAGGAAAACATGCTTTTTCTCCCCTACAGTGGTGTATTGATTGATTTACATWTTTTGAACTGTACATGTCTAATATGAGTGGTTCCGAATTTTCATTGTCCAGTTGCAATGTCTACTTTTTGGGGCTAATGGGTATCATGTTTATAGATAATTACATTTATATTTAAAAATCAGCCTCTGTGAATCACAGGCAGTGTATTTTTTAATACTAGTCCCAAGCCCGGGTAAATGAGGGAACGGGTTGTGTCAAGGGGGGCATCTGGTGTAAAAAAAGTTCCTTGACCTTGTCACTAAATCTGATTTAAACTTTTTAAAAGTATACTGTATCTTTGTCACCTAAAGAATGTTCAAAGGACAGGCATTCTTGTTTTTTTACATGTGAAACTATTGATTTTTTCCTCTTTCTTTTGAGTGATTAAATGCATTCATGGTTTCAAATGCTAGATTCCCACATTTGGAATGAGCCAATAAGGACCAAAATCTGCCATCAGGTGGTGTTTACTTTCTGGTTACATAAAAAAGTGCAGATTTATTGTTCGTTGAGGGGAGTTGGCTACCAAAGAGCAGGGAGCGTGTGTTGTGAAGGCATTGTTTTCCAAGAGTTTGGTGGCGACAGTCGATGGATTAAACGATGAATAAGTGATTTATTAGCTGCCGCTGTCATGCTGCTTAGATGGATTACTACAAGCCACCTCTGACCCCACTTACCAGCCCTGTGTTTCACCGCAGAGGTGTGTGTGAGTCTGCATTTGTGTGTGTAGGTGTGTGCGCTGGCCAGCTGTAATCTTGTGACAGGATGAGACTAGTTGATCAATGGCGTAATGAACACTGTATTTCATTGGGCCAATGAAGTGAGCAGCAYTGGTCCAGCCACAGCAGCGACGGCTTCTGGTTTGTTCATAGAGTTGGGCAAATAAGTTATTTCTCACCTCCAAAAAACAAAACAAACAAACAAACACAAAAAAAGAAACAATACAATTTTGTGAATCCACAAGACAGAGCTGCACTTGCTGATTACTAAATATACATATGCATGCATTAATAAAAGATGTTTTTAATTACAATTTTTGGCTCTGCTTTAATTAAAACATCTTCTTGTTTGAACTATTGTAATTATTTATTTTTAACTAAAATAAATTTTGAAACAAGTGTATATACTGTACAGCAGGTAAAATAAGTATTAAACACATCACCATTTTTCTCAGTAAATATATTACTAGAGGTGCTAATGACATGAAATTTTCACCAGATGTTGGTAACAACCCAAGTGATCCATACATACAAAGAAATCAAACCATAAATGTCCAGAAATGAAGTTATTTGTAATAATTTGGAATGGCACAGGGAAAAAAGTATTGAACACATGAAGAAAGGGAGGTGTAAAAAGGCATGGAAAGCCAAGACACCAGCTGAACTCTCTCAGTAATTAGAAAGCAAGCCTGCCCCTTGTCAGTGCAAATTAATGTCAGCTGGTTCAGTCGCAAATGATGGCCAGGTATCACACAAGAACCATCTGATGATGGGTAAAAGTAAAGAGCTCTCTCAAGACCTTCACAACCTTATTGTTGCAAAGCATAATGATGGCATCGGTTACAGAAGAATGTCTAAACTTCTGAARGTTCCAGTGAGCACTGTTGGGGCCATAATTCAGAAGTGGAAAGAACATTATTTCACCATAAACCAACCACGACCAGGTGCTCCTCGCAAGATTTCTGACAGAGGAGTGAAAAGAATKATCAGAAGAGTTGTCCAAGAGCCAAGGACCACTTGTGGAGAGCTTCAGAAAGGTCTGGAATTAGCAGGTACTTTTGTTTGAAAGAAAACAAAAATTAATGCACTGAACTGCCATGGCCTGTATGCACGCTCACCAYGCAAGACTCCACTGCTGAAGAAACAGCATGTTGAAGCTCCTTTAAAGTTTGCTGCACAACATTTAAACAAGCCTGTGTAATACTGGGAGAATATAGTCTGGTCAGATGAGACCAACATTGAACTGTTTGGATGCCAGAATACACATCATGTGTGGAGGTCAAATGACACTGCACATCAGCCCAAAAACACCATACCAACAGTGAAGTTTGGAGGTGGGAACATCATGGTGTGGGGCTGTTTTCAGCATATGGTACTGGCAAAGTTCAAATAATTGAAGGAAGGATGAATGTMAAAATGTACAAAGACATTATTGATAAAAATCTGCTTCCATCTACCAGGATGATGAAGATGAAACGCGGCTGGACATTTCAGCAATGATCCGAAATTCAAATCCAAGGAAACTCTCAGTTGGTTTCAGAGAAAGAAACTAAAGCTGCTGGAATGGCCCAACCAATCACCTGACCTGAATCCAACAGAAAATCTATGGAAAGAACTAAAGATCAGAGTTCATAGAAGAGACCCATGAAACCTTCAAGATTTGAAGACTGTTTGTGTGGAAGAATGGGCCAAAATCACACCTGAGCAATGCATGCGACTGGTTTCTCCATACAGGAGGCGTCTTGAAGCTGTCATTGACAACAAAAGCTTTTGTACAAAGTATTAGATAAATTTCAGTAAGCGTGTTCAATACTTTTTTTTCCCCTGTGATATTCCATATTATTACAAATAACTTCATTTCTGGACATTTATGGTTTGATTTCTTTGTATGTATGGATCACTTGGGTTGTTACCGACATCTGGTGAAAATTTCATGTCATTAGCACCTCTAGTAATATATTTACTGAAAAAAATGGTGACGTTTCTGTGGAAAGTAAAAGGGGGCAATGTGTTTTATAAATACTTGATTTATGAAACATAATTAAGTCGACTCTGTTCATATCTGACAAGTGCTTAAAGCATAAATGTAAGAAGTAGGTATCTAATTGTTAGTTTTATTAGGTTTTAGAAATTATGCAAAACCATGAATTTGTTTATCAACACCTGCTTTTTTTGCAAAACTTTTTTTTATTTGCATTTACAATAAAACACTTTTTTATGGCTAGTTCATGGTTTTATTGCCCACTTGCAATGTCTCTTCGCAAATAATAAAACTCATTTATGCAGAACACACAAAGAAAGGAACTTTGTGTTTGGTAGGTTATTTCTTTTTTGTAACAATGCTTCTTGGCAATAAATCTTATGCTGGCAATCTTATTGGCAGCACCTGCGGAAATTCAAAACAAGTGTCAGTAACAACAGCAAAATGAGAAGTTTGGCAGAGAAGATTTGACAAAAGAAGCCTAGGCATAAATTCAGACTGGAAGACTCTCCACCTCACCTGCTCCATCCAATCACCATGTCACGCTCGTCAGATCCTCGCCTCACCTTACCAATCTACTCACAGGGATCCAGGTCTAAAGGCCCAGCACCCATGGATCAGTGTGCTCTCCTGACGCGTTCAACCCAACTCCACCCCTTCTCCATCTTCATCTCAGACTCTTCCTGGCTACCTCTTCCTTCTGGCCTCCACACCACCACCAGTGTCTGAGCCCCTGGGGGGCGGGAGACATTATTCCTAAATCCTAAGCTGAGTGCTAGCTCACAGTATTTCACTGCACTCTCGTCTTCTGCCGGGGCTCGAGAGCCAAAGAACTTTCTCATATCAATAAAACTGTTTAACTGCTGCATTTGTGTGTGTGTGTGAGTCTTTCCAGGTTGAAATTGCTTATGTGTGCAACACACATACTCAGCTCAACTGCTCATCCCACAAATGCATGTTCCTTACAAATGTGATGCCATTAAAAAGGGGAACTTAACAGGCACTTTTTTATTTTAGTATTTTTTTAGATTAGTTCCTTATGTCTGTTCTTTAGTATCAGTATTGTAACAGAYAGAAAAAAAAGCTCAGCCATGGTGCATCTGATATAGAAATTGTAAGCTGAAAAACAAACAAACAAAAAAACAAACAAACTAAAGAAAAAAAACATTGCGGGCTTGTAAACTTCAAATCTTGCATTGCATTTTTTGTCACACACTCACACACAAASACGCAATCTTGTCTAATTTATCCCATTGTCTCCCGCTTTGATGAGCTTTTGCAATAAAATGAAAAACAAAGGGATAGGGGGGATATTTGCACCTTGACAGCAGCTGATGTTGTTATGAGATCTGTAATAAAGAAAAGTAATATGCTTTAAAGATTAAAGAAGACTTTAATTGTCGCCATCATGAAAAACGCGCTTTCCCGAGGATGTAATTGAATGTCCCCATTGCATTGGGGGAATTAAAATAGGCCGTTTTATGTGTTGCTTTATTTTTGATTGAATCAGCTCTTAAGTGTTTGAGACAGTGAAATTATCCATTTTTTAGATGCCGTGTGTTGTGTTTGGAGGCCAAGAATTGAAACGAGACAGAGGAAGAAAAAGGGAGAGGAAAGTGGTGGTGGGGGTGCAGATGGAGGTAAGGGAGAAATGGCGGTGGAGGAGGGGAGAAGATGACAGAGACAAATGTCTCTGCATTGACAGCTGTCCTCCATTTTCTCACAGACAGACATACAAATGAGGACCACAAATCAAACGAATCCCTCCAAGATTAATCCTGGGCCCAGAAAGGCTCGCTGGCAGGAATTGGCAGCATTGTAGACTGATGGAAGCGGATGGATCTTTCGACTTTGATAAACTGTATCAATACCAAACACTTTAGGATCAGTAATTAAAGGAATCAGGATCTGCTCACAGGGAAGAATGAGCATGCATTAGCTGATATGGAATCCTTACGTTACAAAATGACCGACACGAGCTGCAAAAAATAAAAGCCTGAAAGTTCAGAAGACATTTTGATACTAGTTCAGATTTGGATACAGGAATGAATTGTTTGTGTTATTATTTAGCTTWTTTGGTAATTATATCAGTTCTAAAKCAAGTGTCTAAATCAGTTTGAATTGTCAAGTATTTGGAATTTCAGTGAATAGATTTTATTCTTGACAATACGCTATGAGAAATTGATTGAGCAATTCAAATTTTGCGCAACATATTATCTTATAT
>NW_013952442.1:2735591-2739551 GCF_001266775.1 Austrofundulus limnaeus | reverse complement strand
ATTTCTGTCTATAAAATATAAATAATTAAACTATTTTAAAACATGTCCATTGACTTGTGTGCAAAAACCAGATTATTAAGATATTAGTTGCTTTCTGAGATAAGATCATGTCCCAGCAGACTTTTGGTAAATCAACAAGGTGGAAATCAGCCGATGGAAGACATAGAAAGTTTAACAGAAAATGTAAAGACAGCTTTTCACCTGCTGTTTTCTTGACATCTAAGTAAAAAGAAATGCAGATGCATTTCCTCTCACAACCACTCATTGTGAGACGAAATTCTCTGCATAACTAAACGGTTCATGGCAAATCTGAAGCTTCTAAAGATTTTCTTGCTTATTTTCTTAAATGGTGATTTACTTCTTGGTGTGGTGAACCCTGTCTTAKAACTGTCACCTGATGTGTAGAGGGAGAATAGCTACTGTCTGACCRAGGTTATCATAACAAAAGCTGTGATGAAAGGTCATATGGTATACATTTCTGAAGCAGTCCACCACTATGTCCAGTACTGTAACTATGGGTATACACAGCTACAAGAGTCTTTTGACTCTACGGTACTGAGTACAGGTTGAACACAAAGCATGATGCAACAAATACATCACTGATTTTTTTAAAGAAAAAAAAAAGCACAAAATTCATTGTCTTGCATAATCTGCATTTCTATTGTCAGTTACTTGGATTTGGGAGTTACCGGGCCATTTTTCAGTTTTAGTTTTTAGTTTGGAGGATTAGAGGAGTAAAATAAAAACATAATCAGTTACACGACAGATTTTATCAGCTATGTAACTAAAAATATCCACAGTATTAATTGGCTGGAAATACTTTATGTAATACAATATGTATTTTTTAAACTGATAATACAAAAGTGAATTACAAAGATGCATTGCCCGTATATTAAACACACTTTTAGAACTTGGGAAGTTCCGGCAACAAAAAATAAAAAAATAAAAAATCTTTCACACATGTCAAAGGATCCACACCTCTCTGACCTTTCCGACCCTCTCATAATCAGTGTCCCATAATTGAAAAATGCACATGTAAAAGCCGAAGGTAACTACGATGAWGTGAACAAATGAAAAAAGTTTGTTTGAAGAGAGATGGGGTGGGAAACAATTAATTAATTAATTRATTTGTTGTACCCTCGAACCATGAGCTTTAAAGTGCAAGGGTTGGCCTTGTGTGTTGGAGTTACAGGTCAACAGTGATACTAAAATGATTTGGGTTGAAATGGTCAGTGAAAACAAAGTATTTGGACTAGTAGGACAGGAAGTCACAGAGAACATTATTTCAACGTATTTCRCCATCATTATGTAAAAGTCAGAGACTATTTTGGAGCACAGTACTTCACAAAGTATTTCACGTTTGGATTCCTTTTGTGTTGTCTGATAAAGCTGACCGATTTTAAAAAGAAAATTATATCAAACAAGCAGGAAAAAAATCTTTGGTCCATTTTAATCGCTTTTTTAATACCTTTAGACGGCAGATGCTTAACTACAAGCTTTTCAAAGATGAATCTAATAATGTTGGAATGTTTCTTTTTAATGGCAGCTTTTTGGTTATAGACAGTGTTAGAGAATGATTTTGGTAGAGAAAAAAAATACAAAGTACAGATTGGTGACAAAAAAAGAAAGAAACAAAAAGAAAAAAATGTCTCTGTCCCAACTTCTGAGGAGTTTAGTTTTGGGTTTGGTGAGCAGGAAATATAGTGCAGGCAAGCCTTCTGCCTCACCTTAATTTTTAAAGTTTAAATATCATTTTCACTGACATCACAAACATTYTCCAAATACACCATCAAAAGTGAGAAAATCTGGACTGAAGCTGCAGCTTGACTTATTGGTGGAGCTACACATCTATACAACTWGTAGTTTTCAACATTTTTTTTAGGAAACACTGAATCTGACAGTACAATAAAGGCATTATCTTACAGTATGTACAGGCTTTTTCATGATGATGCACACAGACACTTTTCAAGCAGTGCTGAAGGGCTGATTTTTTTCTGTTTGTCATGTGTAGGTTTCCTCCACTGAACCTTCCCCGAAATGACAAAGCATTCTACATTAGGTTTCCACTCTGTAATGCTTGATGAATGCTGGAGCTGAGAAGCCTCATTACGAGACACTTATAGATTACCCAGGGTGTCACACTGGGGGATAGTCGGTGGGTGTGAGGGTTTGTCTGCAAAAGGGAGGAGAAACAATGAGACTAAACCCTGCTGTGTGTCTCTCCCCCCCTCACCTTCTCTCTCCACCCGGCTCTTCGCTCCCTCTCAAATGGATAATTCTGGTGATACTTGTGACASGCTGTGGTTTAGATTTTGATTTATGTTCTTCCAAAGCTAAAATCAAAGAATCCATCTAGTGCTATTTTATGGCAGTTGGGATGATGAATGGGCCAGTCTCCGGGCCAAAGCAAGCTGCTGTGTCTTTGCCCCGGATTTTAATTGCTAAAGTAGCCAGTCATTGCTCAAGATTCAAGATGCAATAAGAGGGAGAGGGACAGCACATTGTCCTCGTCTTTCTCTCTCCTTTGGTTCTCAAACTTTTAGTTTTTTTTTTTCTTAGTGTCGTTTCACACTTCTAACAGTCTGCCCATCTCTCATACAGTTCCTGGTGTTTTCTAGAACATGGAGGCAACTGCTGCTTTGAAAGCAAATTTAACATAGTTTACAAACCACTTTTAAATCATTCATAACCTGGCCACAGGGATATGCTGCTACAAGTATAACTAATGGCTCAAATAATTGGCCTAACTTTGAAGTGCAAATTTCACATTTATATTTAATGTATGGAAATGTCATCTTTAAACAAAATGTCAGAAAACGGTTTGATCCTATCTTTTAATCCACAAAAAAATGTTAATAAATCTTGCTTTCATAATGTTTCTGGTCTGAATAATGAGGCATTCACTGCACTTTTTTGGAGGGGGTGGGGTTTGACCCTCTTGAAGCTTTAAAAATTAATAAACATATATATCCAAATGATTCCCCAACACATTAACCCATCTTGTAAATACCGATAAACACATGTAAATAAAAACAGACATTTGAACATCTATTAAAAGAGGAAAGCAGCAATGATGCCCCCCTCCCCCCTTCATGTTCTAATACATATCATTTCACTGAAGAGCAAGAGAGAGAGGGAAGTTGAAAAGAGCATCATTGCTTTTCAAACACAACCAAAATCAATGATGCAAATTAGAAAAACAAGCAGGCAATAAATTCTTTCACATCTGCAGAGCCTGGTGAGAATTTTTTAATAATTTTTAATATAGCATAATTGCAGTTTGTACTGCTGAATAATTTAATCACATGGAAATATGGAGCACAGAGAGGCAGAGTGTACACATTAAAGAAAAAGAAGAAGAAAGCCCTCCTGTGAAAATGTGGGTTCTTGTTTCATCTGTGTGTGTGTGTGTGTGTGTGTGTGTGTGTGTGTGTGTGTGTGTGTGTGTCAGTGATCTAGATTTTCTTACATACAGAAAAAATGCAAATGTTAAGTTTTTACTAAAGATAATCTGTTCGTTTCAGATGTGTGAAATGGCTATATGCCGAAGTTCTCTGTCAAAGAACGTTTGCATTTTGCAACCAAAATTCATTCTGAACTGTAATATGTAGAGGTTGCTGGTTGTCTTTTTATGTACACATTCATGAGTCTACACTGTTTTATGGGGAAAACATGACCAGTTAAAAAAAAAAGGAATCCCACAAAATCGTTCACTTCCTGTTTTTAATACTTATATATTTTTACCACAATCAAGTAGTTACATTCAGTGATTATGGAAATGCTAAATTTGTCTTTGCATAGCCCATCTATATGCCATGAAATTGGCCTCCATCTCTTTAAAGGGAGGATTAGTTGTAACATTAGACTTTATTTGATAAACATATGTTTTAAATGTAAAATAAAGACTGTAAAAATACTGTAGGCTGTTAAGTTTTGTAAATTTTTTAAAATATATTTTAA
>NW_013952442.1:2732458-2734864 GCF_001266775.1 Austrofundulus limnaeus | reverse complement strand
AAAATATATTTTAAAAAATTTACAAAACTTAACAGCCTACAGTATTTTTACAGTCTTTATTTTACATTTAAAATAAATGTTTATGAAATAAAGTCTAATGTTACAACGAATCCTGAATCCCTTTAGGAACCTCCTTCAGTTTCCAGCACTCCCACTTCAGCGTGTCTTCACGGCAATGCTTAGAGCCATTGACAACCCTTTGTAGGAGAAAAGTCCAACCTATTTTTGATGAACTGTGCCATCCTTAGGAATCGTAAAATGAGGTTAAATTTCTTGGCATCCAAAATTACACTTCCTCGAGGATGGCATTTTTTAATCGGAAAAGGTCTGGACTGAGAAGTATTACAAGCCCAATAGACATGCAGCTCCACCAGGTCTGGTGGAACTGTGAGGGGGAGGGGTGCTTTCTGGGGTGTGAGCTTGGCTGCGGATTGAGCTCCAGGGAGGTGCTTTGTGTAAATAGGTGGTGCTTTGCATGAGCCAGTATTTAGGCACTGTCGGACAGTTTCAAGGATTTCACAAACATACAAACTTGAGTCAAAGTAATGCTGGGTTTATGTTTGATGAGGGAATTACATTAAAACACAATATAAAGCTGGAATTTTTTTGTACACCCCCCCCCCCCCCCTTAAAATAATATGGTAAGTCTCAAAACAACAAGAGACACACTGAGTAAAAGACACAAATGCACACATTCAATACATAAGCTGTATAAAACAATTCAAATTGTGACTGTTAAAATAGGAGGCATTTACAAAATATTCTAAAAATTTTAAACAGCTGTGGAGTATTTTATATGGTTACGCTATATTAACATTTTGTGGTAAAATTCAAACGCCAAGTACAATTGTGAAAACAAAAGTTGATACCAAAATATAAGCTTTGTCACTAAAATTTAACTTACTGTAATCCCTTTAGAAACTAAATGATGGTTGTATACTTGAGCTACTGACCTTAGCGTTTACTTAAACAGACACTTCTGAAAGATCATGTACAAATGAGAGACCAGATATGCGCAGTAGATTGATTCCATTCTTAGACTTAAATATATTTTTACAGATGTAGGAAAATTGTGTTCAATAAACTGGAAGTCAGAATAAATTCACACAGAAAACCAGGTGATTATCTTCTAAATAGTTTTTTTTTTTATCTGACTCCAATAAGACCCACAGCAGCCAGCGTGAGTGAAAAGGCCTTGGGTCTTATCAGAACCAAAAGAGTAGCACCCTCTCAGTAGCTGGTGTCTGTCCCTGGCTGATCTAAGAGGAAAACTACACAATATAACAAAGCATCAACCCACTAAAGTAAGGTGTATACTGTATATTTGATTTCACACTCCTGGAGGTGGTACCTTTCGTGTCAGACATTCAAATGTAACCCAACTTTGTTTATGCAAAAGGTAAGACACTGACTCTTTCTCTGTTTAAAGWAKATGTTTGAAAYGATCACAAAGTATAAAATACAAGACTGGATCTGAAATTAGTTAATTAGTCTCAAAATTTCCTTTACAGACATGCAAGGTTTACCACACTTAACTCAGATCTGGTCCATTTCCCAAATCCACCTCACTTTGGATACTGAGGAAAAATGGCCCTGGATCATGAGTTTTTGCAATATTTTTAGCAAGCCTGGTCACACACTGGATATAATGTCATAGTAAAGATGTAAATAAGTTACAAACAAACATTAAAACTAAATACACTTATTTATTATTTTACAGTTTATAGTGAATTATTACAATGAATAAACCACAAAATATACACATCCATATTATAAAAAAAAAAAAAAAAACTAGGGCCATCATTTAATTTCAGTTTATTGCATGTTAGCTGTGCCACGCATTAATGTAAAAAAAGATATGATTTGACATGATATGATACGATAAAATACGATAAGATACAATACAATATATGATCCTTTGGCTTTCAAATATTGGTTTTGTGATACCATCTTTTCTTCTAAGTACTTCAATTTAGGTATTCACCAATACCGAGTACTGATAGAGTTTTTACTGTGTTAGACCTTTAACATTACAATGACAATAAAAGCAAATTTTGTTCATTTAGAACAAGGTGGCTCTACTTTCTTTTAGACTGACAGTCACTCTGACTGTATCAAATCAAGGACACAGTATTTTACCATTACAAATTTTGAAAATAAATACAGTACATATTATGATTTTATTTCAGCCTACCTACTTTTTTAAACATGGAACTGACCAATTTTTCACTTGAAATGTAAACTATAACACATTCAACAGCGTATCAACACCAGTATTAATATTAGTATTTATACTGAACCAGAGCCTGTGCATTTTGTACAAGTACTTGTAAAATTGCTGGTAAATGAACATGGCACACACACACACACACACACACACACACACACACACACACACACACACAC
>NW_013952442.1:2728295-2732443 GCF_001266775.1 Austrofundulus limnaeus | reverse complement strand
CACACACACACACACACACACACACACACACACACACACACACACACACACACACACACACTTTCTTAAATCACTATTTAGGAAATGTACAATAACTTTTTTTTCAGATTACTAATGGCCATGCAATGTTTATTTTTTTCCCAGTGAGTTGGAAATGACTGCAGCTCTGCACAACACAACCTCAAGATGTGAACATGGCGCACCTGTGTGTGTTTTTCCTTGTTTTGTGACATGTATTGATGTCACCTGCATCAGCGTGACGCCAGCATTGTGAGTGAATCCAACATGTGAAGCATACAAACAGTTGAAGTGTGTGTACTTGCAGGAGAAGTGTGGAGACGAGGAGGAGGAGGAGTGAGAGCCGCAGGTGAAACACAGGCTGCCTTGTAATTTATAACCATGACATGGGAGCCAAGTTTCTCTAAATGAGGCATTCAGATAGCCAAACCAGTCATTTATCCTGATGATTAATACAAATGATATTCATAATAATAAATATTGCTGCCTCGCAGTGCGTAAAGCAGCATGAGGAAAAATGAGAGACACCGTGGAGGAGGGGGATAGTTTCAGTGTTTATTGTTTGACAATCATGAGGGCACCTCATCAAATTGTACTTTGTGGGGAATAAGTCAATAAACAAAAAGGAGAAGTAAAATGCATAAAATAACAGCTCTGCTGTAAGAAACAATTGAACCCTTTAAACTGATAGAAATTAACAAGTCAGTTTGTTGTAAGTGTTTTTAGTACAACTATCAAAGGTGGAACCTAAATCTTGCAAGACATTCAAACAAATTGTTGAAATGTGATGCAAATGGAGAAACATTACAGCAGCACATAATTTAAGTGGTTTGACTTTTAGGTTTTTCAATTTTAGCATTTTAACTACATATTTATCCATACAATTTTGTCATTTTAAAATAAACACACATATTTATTTAGTTATTTATTTTTTAACCAATGGCCCAATAATATATTTTTAACGTTGAACTTTAAGTGTGATCTACATGTACATGTATTTCAATTGCAAATTTGTGGTAAACTTATTTAGTCATCACAAAAAAAGTATTATAAATGTTTCAGAGTGGATTATCAGTGATTTATTTGAATTTATTAAATTATGAGGCATGAAGCTTTTAAAATTGTTACCAACATTTACTTTTTTCTTTGATATCTGTCAAAATGTTAGAAAATAAATTTTGGGCAACAAAATGTTGAACACTAATACATTACAACTGCAAGTTGCTGTTCGTGTTTGGAAACAAGTATAACAAATTTGTTAGATTTGTTTGTGACTAATTAACATAATCTTACACTTTGAAACTGATCACAGTCACATACTTTAAACGGAAAGAGGATCAACAAGTCACTAGCCGTGTTTCCATCCAATTTTAATTCAAATTTTGCGCGAATTGTAAAAAAGAATTGTAAAAAAGGAAAAAAATGAAGAAATGCGAATCAGACATGTTTTCATCAACTGGCTTGAAGCATATTAATTACATCAGACACATGAGTGTAGTAAACAGGAAGTAAAAGTCGCATTTCAGGAAAATAGAGAGAAGTTATCAGGAGTAGTGAATAGGAGTAGTATAGTTGCTATTATCGGGAAAATTGTAATTATTCTGTCATATCAACTAGTTTTGGCGATGTTACATGCTGTCTGGAGACGTAGAGAAAGAAATGCAGTTCTCTTCACGTTACGGGAATAACTGAGAAGATGCTGACAGTGGGAGGAGGGTCCAGCTGCCAGTCGCGGCTGCAGTCACTCTGGTATTGGTACCGGTTTCGGACAGACAGTGAGAACAGCTGATGAACATGTGAGGTAAATGTTCGCTACATCAGAACCTATTCGACAAATGTGTTTCCATATCTGCTTTTTTGCATTAAACTTTTCGAAAAAAGAAAAAAAAAAACACCTCAAGTGAGTGTATCAACTTTTATGCAAATTAGAGGAAGTTTTTTCGGGTCATGCCATTTATGCGATACTTCAAAATGTGCATTAAAAAACCTTGATGGAAACACAGCTACTGGTTAATACATTTTTTCCCTCCCACAGGATAAACATAGAATTGTTTACATTGTATAATGCTGATGTACAAAGAACCACCTCTAGGGGTGGGACCAGGTTTTCTAGAAATATTATACTTTTGGAAAGACATGGAAGCAGACGTTAGAAGTAATTTTGGTTAGGCTGAGTGTCATGCACACAGGTTCTGAGAGGTTGCGAGTCTTTACATCTAAAAATGAACATTTAACTGAAAACTGGATTTTTTTTTTTGCATATTATTCGGGCATCTAATTTTGAACATTTTCTAATAAATTCCTATGTAAATAACAGTATTGCTTTAAGGCAGCAGACATTCAATTTGGTCTTTGCAGCATTCTGGTGATCTGCAATCCCTTAAACTAAGGCTATTCAAAGATCTATCTGCAACAGGTAAGATACTAATGCTTCTCAAACTTGTCATCTAACGCATTTAAAAAATCCCTTTAATAAAATCACCTGTCAAAATAAAAAGGCACAGAGACATATCAACAGGCAGAATATTTGACAGCTGACCCATTGTCTTTAGTGCACTCATGCATTTTCTCTCACAAGAATTAAGCTGTTGCAAACTCGTACATGAGCTCAGACCCTCCCCCTCCTCCGTGCTTGTCTGTCTTTAAAATAGTAATTTGACATTTCAAACTAGGTTTCACATTGATGAACGCAGAGAAGTTGATGAGGTGAAGAAAATAGAACTACGCCTCTGGGAATCAAAATAAAGATGGAGATGAAGAAAAAAGGAGAAGACAGTGGAAGACAGTGTGGGCTGATGTCTGCGGCTAATAAAGTTTACGCTTTCCTGTCATTTCTCTGAGAGTAAACAGGCATCGCAGCCTAACATGACATCACTAAGTAGGTTAAGTTTAGTCCCGCGTGGCCATCGATCATAAGAGAATCTAGCATATTCCTGCCCCGACCAGGAGGAGAGGTAAAAGTTTTCCACTGGAGCTGCGATGACATTTAATTTTTCATATCTCCTCCATAGTCCTGGAATGAATTTTGGCAGACCTGATGCAATTTAACAGCTTGGCAGTTTAAAATTGGGCAATGAATCACTAGGATTCAGTGGAAGCCAGGCTGCTGCATAATATTTTTACTGTGTCAAGCGTGGAGGGGCAACAGTAGTTGTGTAGATCTTGGAAAATGGACCCCCGCCCACTCATTCTCATATTCCATTCAGTTTACCCTCACCTTTCAGTAATTTATCCTTGTTACGATTACTTTTTATACATCAATGATTCAACCTTATTCTTTCCAAAGCGTATTACAAAGCCATTAGTGTTAYACTTATCTTTGAGATGTCACATTACAATCCACCACCCGATGACTTGTTGACAAGAATCTCTGAAGCAACAGTTTTTAATTTAACAAAACAACTTGTTTATTTACACTCTGAAATTCTGATTGTCTCAGATCATTTGCTCCAAAAGAGGCCCCTGCAAACATCCAAAGTGCAACAGTTACCGAACGAAGCTAGAATTGAACGAGCATCAAAACATATTTGTCTCAATAAGAGCCTGCTTACAGCACAATCACAGGCGCTGGAGGTGAAGCCCATCTCTACTGCTGGTCCATCACAACACCCTCTGACCTCAGACAAAGAGCACAGTGTACGACCGCACACCAGTGCATGCACAAAGCAACCTCTGTTCAGCCCATAAAGGCTCTCCATGTGCATTTAAAAGGTGAGGAGGTCCAGAGGGCTCGCACTGTATCTGATTTTTGACAAAGAGCACGCTGGGTAAAAATCAATAAAGAGCTAGTGATGGACCTGTGGGTCCCGCCGGTCCATCTGGAGAAGCTGTGCTGCTGAGCTGCACCCTTAGTGCTCCTTCTCCTCCTCCTGTCTCCCCATGAACCAGATCTCTTTCTTTGTTCCTCCTCTTTCTCACTTTCTCCAGTAGCTGCTACCTCCCAGAAGCCTCCTTTCTTGCTAACCCCCTCACACCTCCATCCCTCTCATCGCCTTCATCTCCTCCTCTCACTACCCCACTAGTCCAGATGAACCCAAACAAGCAAAGAATGGACTGACAATGTTTTTGACACCAGCCGTTTATTAGCCCCACTGAGCAACGTGGAGAAAGAGCGGGAAGGTGTGTGTGTG
>NW_013952442.1:2724105-2728265 GCF_001266775.1 Austrofundulus limnaeus | reverse complement strand
GACGAAGGGTGAGAGCGAGACAGATGTGGAGGTAGGAAGGGAAAAGATAGTATTTCTCACCAGTGAACTGGCTGGGGGAACGGTGTGGCGTTTCTGGATGACCACATTGTTTTGTGTTTGTCGCGGTGTAGTAACTCTCCATTCATCAGCCGGGTGCAGCCATTTGTCAGGGTCACCGTCAGGAAAATTAGTGTTTATTCTTGTAGAAAAAGATTTTGATGAATTGGTTTTATTTATATGCTAAAGAATTTTGCTGTTATGAAGATTTTTTTTTTCTTTCAGGCTTCATCAGAACATAAGGGTAAGTTAAAACTGAATGGAAGTGACTCTCATAGACGTCAAAGACAAATTCTGTTATTTATATTAAAAAAAAAATGTTTTTCAAGCAAATGTTAAAATATTGTTTTATTCAGGAGTTCAACTCTGAAGGATAATATGATGTGATGGTGGTAATTCCCTTGCGATATATATTTGTTTTTCTGTCACAAGTGCAGCACATTTTTTTCCTCTTGTATTCCATTACAAGTGCAATGCAGGGATCATGAACAGAATTAACTCCGAAGCCAGAGTTTATTCATAAGTGTGAAGTTCAGCTTTTGATAAGCTTTGTCTCTGGTAACTCTGCTAGATCCTATATTTAACATAGTTCAGAGATGTGATGCAATCTATCTATTTCATTGCAGACATTTTGACTTACAGGACTATACAAAGTAATGAGGGCTACATTCCACTTCTCCTGTGCAGCATGTGTCTTTACACTTTGTAGAAATGCAAAGACACAGAAATCTCTCTTAGGCCGGCGTCACACTAAAACATAATAATGCTGATTTTTGCCCTTCCGACAATCTTGAGGAAGTCCAGATTATCGTGATGGCTCTAAAGATAATCATAGCAGATATTCCTGCTGTGGGTGGTGAGTTAAGAGTGATCTAKTCGGCTTGGAAGGACGTTGGGACCGCTCTGACCTCAAATCGGGGATATTAAGCATGTTTGATTTTTTTGGCCCGAAATCACAGTGTGTGTGGTGTTCACCCAAGCTCTCAGACTGTGAATGAGACGTGTAGCCAATCAGAAAGCGGGGAGGGGATTCCAAAATATACAGAAGACAAAAAAACTGTCATGACTCACCAGAAAGTCTGTTAGATGTTAAAAGTCCTGTGGAATTGTTTTTCCTCTGTTAAAAATATTCCAGAAACGATCAACATTGTTACTTCCTTGTTGCAAATGTTTATTTACTCTGAACTCACGTCTCTCTGAAGATTACGTGAGAGTTTTCCTCGGACATAAGAATTCTCGCGAGATTTCAGGAAGTTTCGTGTGATTTAATATCTGACATCTGAATAACATATCTTTTTGTGTGTGGTGTGTTGTCTCTTTTCGTGTGGATGTACACCTCACACTGTAGGACCAAACCTGTCATATCCATGATTTGTATCCTCACGTGTGGACTCTCTCAGTCTTTGAAAATCTGCAGACTGTTTTAAAATCTTGTAGTGTGACTCAGCCTTTAGTGGAACGCAGCTCCAGCGCTTGTCCTAATTGCCCAACACGTTCTCACTCCCAACTTGTCACTATATTGACTCGGTCAGGTACCATCTGTGTCCAGTTTTGACATGTCGGGTAACCCCCTCATGTCAGCTTTTATGGGCTGCGCCACTTAGGGGTCTTTGGGTTGGGGGTCTGTGGTTAATATGGGGGACCAGGATTAATGGTTAATTTTAGGAACTGAGGTCAGGGTTAGGATGTATATGGCTAATAGAAGTTAAATTTAGGGTCTGGGACAGTTAGTTCTCATGCATTCTCTACACGTTAAAAATGGTTAATATGAGGGATCAGGGTTAATGGTTAATTTTAGGAATTGAGGTCAGGGTTAGGATGCATATGGCTAATATAAGTTAAATTTAGGGTCTGGGACAGTTAGTTCTCATGCGTTCTCTACACTTTAAAAAAATGGTTAATATGAGGAATCAGGGTTAATGGTTAATTTTAGGTAATGAGTTCAGGGATAGGATGTCTAGGGGTAGTAGAAGTTCAACTTGGGGCCTGGAATGGTTAGTTGTCATGCATATCCTACTCTACTCTTTTCAAAAATATGACAACGCGCTCCTTCTCACTCATCTCGTGTATTTAATAATTGACGCAAGTGGGTTACTCGATTTCCAAAACTGGACGCAGATGGTCCCTGACCAAGCGTCGATATGTGACAAGTTGGGAGTGAGAGTGGGTTGAATCTTCATAGCTGTCATAAAATGGATTAGGCAGACGTCAAGTCATGTGTTTAGGGCTGTTTGTCAGCGAAGTGTAACCCAAAACTACCTGAGTGAATTTTATGTACAAAGTACATTGATTGAAATGAGCCAGTGACAAACTCTTGCAACCATCCATCCATTAACTATACTCGCTTCTTCCTACCAGGGTCATGGGGGTCACTGGTGCCCAGATCACAGTGCGAGGGGTGGGGTAGACCCTGGACGGGTCACAAGTTCATCACAAGGACACATAGAGTAAAACGACCATTCACACCCTCACGCACATGTAGGAACAATTTTAGATATACCAATTAGCCTAACATTCAAGATTCTGGTCTGTGGAAGAAAACCAAACATACAAACTCTACCTCCGTATTCACTCCAGCAACCTTCTTGCTGAGTGGCAAACGTTCTACCAACTGAGCCACCGTGCCACCCTCTTGAAACCTTTTTACATTATCTGATGCTATCAACAGAAATAATCCTCCACAAAAACATCACACACACCGACACCCTCAAAACATTTTTTTGAACAGTGATCCACAATCCTTCAAACTACGGTTATTTTTTGTTGTTTCCAATCTTGTTAGCTTTAAACTAATCTTTTGAACCCAATAAATTAACCTATAGCTCCTGTTGGTGCAGGATTTCTCGTTTTTATCATGACTTTGAGTTTAGTTCACTTTACACCACCCTCAGAAAATGAACATCTTTTGACTAAAATGAAAAAAAAAAATGTTGACTACAACCTGTTGACATAGCTGCATGTTCCATTATGTTATAGGGTCTGAGATGAGCCTGATCACATACTTTCTGAGCAGAGCTACAATAGATTTTTTTGTATGGTGGTATTTTATTTTATATATACTTTGTAGGCCAGATTGAATAAGCTTCAAAAGTTGATGATTCATAAAGATTGGCTTTATATATTGTTACATTTTGGTTTCAAAACTGCAGAAAGTAAACAGTACTATACCACTTGGTGTGCAAGTGAACAAAAATATTGTCTAAAGTAAATATGTATAGCTGTCTAAAATTTGGACCTTTTCACTCATTCTGTAACATTTGCATTTGACTGATATCTCCTCGTAGCACAACAGGACATTTACACAACCTTATGTCAGCTTAAAACAAAGCAAACATGTTTTCACCTTCACTTTCATCTTTATGTTCATTTGCAGCTTCAAAAAAAAACCTTTCTAAACTGTGACTACATTGCAGATGTTAAAATTTATGGCAGCAGATAAATATGCTTAAACTAGAACTCTCTAGACTGAAACACATAGCTCATTTTCAAAATTCATCAGTGCATTTGGCTCAGGCTGCCTCGAAACACAAACCCACACACTCACAGTCCCTGCTCTAGACATGTATTAGTCATTATTAAATATAATAATGGCTTTTATAAGTCACTGTTTGCCTCTTTGGTTACGTGAATAATTCAGACAAAGGGGAACGGGAAAGAGGAGGATGCTCAAAGAGCAACTCCACTTTAGTCAGGTGGGCCACACACCTGACGCGGCAGGCGACAGATGAGGCACATTGTCTGAATTATTTAGTTGATTTTGTTCAACTTTTTACTGCTGCCACATTGTTTTCTTGCCCCCCCCACCACCACACACACACACACACATTTTTTTCTGTCTCTGTCCAGCCCTTCCGCTCTATTTGCCTCTTTGATCCCCATCAGACACACACTTTACTAACCGACACATTTACTTCAAGCAGCGTTAATTATGGTCGCACAAGCTGTTAAGCTGTCGCCTGACAATTAACAAAGTCAAGCTCCAGCCCTGGCAATGCCACTTACGTCTCAGCACAGAAAATTGAGAGCTGGAGCTGTGGTGTTTCTGTGTGTGTGTGTGTGTGTGTGTGTGTGTGTGTGTGTGTGTGTGTGTGTGTGTGTGTGTG
>NW_013952442.1:2717794-2722832 GCF_001266775.1 Austrofundulus limnaeus | reverse complement strand
CCAATCAGGAATCCAGCACCAGAAGGAGTTGTCACAACGCAAAGAGATGTGAAGCAGCCAATCCAGGTTGTCACCTCATTTCCTCTTCTTCATATTTCTTTGTAAAATCAAATTGTCCTAATGAGAATAGGAATGGAAAAGGCAGTGACAGAGCAGGGATATGCGTCAAAAGTACTTACTTTTTTTTTTTCTCACAACTGAGTGAGGTTAGGGTTGACAGAAGAATTTCAGAGCTCTGGTTTATTCTTGTCAGATTTTCAAACAGTTTTCACAATATAGGGTTTGAAACTTTAGGAAGGTTATAAATTGTCTGAAGCATAAAAATGTAAAAACATGGTTTCATCATCATGGGGAGCCAGGGCCTACTTAACCTTCTGGAAGGCCCCAGAGCTAAGAGGTTCTGTAGCTGACCCCAGGATTCCAAAACCGGGGGGGGGCTATAGGATAGATACCGTGAGTAATGCTTTGTTTTGTAGATCTAGTAGGCATGTTTATTTATCTTGCTGATTTTTTTTTTTTTTTTTCAGGAAGTCGTGGAGAGGATTAGGGTTATGAGTGTACAGGAAAAGATCTGTGATCCAGGCTGTCAATGAGAATTGATTCTCAACTGACTTATCTGTCAAAATTWAAAAAAAAATGTCTGGAGTTTGAAGGGTGAGCATCCTTCCACAAGTGGTGTTAATTCAGGAAGTCGGTATGACATTAGCTGTCACCACGTGACTTTCAATGAACCAACAAAGAATCATAGTTCACATCAACTTTAAGTATGTTTAKGTGTAATTAGGGTGATCAACTACAGTAGTGCCTGGCTCTGGCCCAACCTGAACTGCTCAATCACCAACCTCAGTTCAATCTGAAAATGAGGCGACTAAAGGAGAAAACAGGGCAAAGCACTGGGATTCTGACAATTTTAGTGTTCATTAGGCTTCAGCCCCAGCATTGTTAATACTGCTTCCTCTCCCTCGAAGATTTTCACTTTCAGGTTAAAACTGATCCCTTTATGGATAAATCAGSCTGATTTCAAGCTCTTTAGCCGTCTTAAAGCTAAAGAATCTTTGTCTTCTGTTGTTTGCACATGCATGACTGATATCTCCAAAGCTTTCCTCCATCATCTTCTCCCAAGACACAGTTGTTCTAGACCAACAAACCATATCTGGCTCGATCGTTGACCCAGTAATCTCTGCTGGGAATTTTAGCTGTATCTTGAAATTCCTTTCCTTTCCCAGTCACCAGCTGTTTGCCAGCATGCCTGTTTCAATTGATGTTCTGCAAAAGCTTTCCTCTACTTTAATAAATTTGATAAATCAAAGCCTTCTCTGTTTTCCTCAATTGTTTTCTACTTGTCTYGGGTTCTGCTTCTATCTAAAACCTAAAACCCAGGAGGAATTGAACAATATGCAAGGCAAAAGCAATGGCTGAAGCTCAGATTTTAGTCTCCAACAGTGTTGTTTCCATTCTGAGTCTTTCCGAATGGTTTTGCATCTTTATTCAGACATGTGCATCTTCCAGAAAATATGTGTAATCTGTCAAACACAAGTAAAACACATAGACATACATTGTAATGTGGTCACCTTACATATTTGTTTAGCCTTTTTTATTTGATAAATTGTTGAGCCTCTTGAGCAAATGACTGTTGCAGTGTTGCTACTGGTACTCAACTGCAACATTTCCCACATCAGACAGAAAATCCACTTTAAGAATCAAATGTTTAGTTTCCCAACGGCATCATATGTGGTAGCCTCATCCTTAGTAACTAGAAGCGAAGGGTCAGTCTGGGTCCCCAAGTTAGTTGCTAAGTTAGGTGAACATCAAGGTCATGATCAAGCTGTAGAAGCTGGGGCAAAGGACTTCCTATCAGCACACATGAACACACACACGTATGTGAGGCCTGATTCTGATTGACAGGACAATTTCTTCCGATTTGGCAATTGACTTTGTAGTAAAATACCCGGCTCTCTCCCTCACTCTCCTTTCCTCGTAACACAAACACAACCTCAGCAACCACACACACAGCAACTTGTAGGAAACTGCAGACACTGCACAAACACATGTAAATTATATGACTCACAGTATCACACATGAGGGGAACACACACAAGCAACACAAATTTGCTATCAGACATTAACCACACACTCTCATCCTAATGCACTTMCAGACACATAAGGCGCTTCACTAAAACTGATGGAGGTCTTGGAAGGTGAAAGTTTATGTGGCTCACTACTCTGATTAGAGGGGCGGAAATCTGAAAGTAATTGGCTCCTTTTACTTCCTTCTTTCTGTAGATTTACGAGGATCTCCACAAATGACTGGCAGCTCCTTTACTACGGTCAAACAGTGAAGGATAAACTCAGCCCTCCTCAGTATGCAGGCGCACTGGTTAGAACTGTGCGGGGATGCTCTGTGTGTTTGTCTGTGTAAAGGGAAGTACACACAAATGCAAGTCTAGAATCAACCTTACAAATGTGGCATGAAGCTTGAGTACATTTGAGGCTGATTCAAAGTGTCAGTCAGCGCTGCATGGAGTGGCTTTCTCTACGCATTTGCTGTCACCCAAAAAGGCTCAGGGTGTGGGTGTGTGCAACGATTGCTCCTTCATTCCGTTTTTTTTTTTTCTGCTTGGGAAAACACTGCTTACCCTATTAGCACTCCCTGTAATGTTTCCTTCTTGCTCTTAATCTGCACAACACGGCTGTCAGAGACAAAGTGAGACAACCAAGTGGACACTTCACTTCCAGAGTCGAAGAAAGGCGGTTGAGACATGAACATTTCCATCCTCCGGTCAATTATTTATTGATAACCTATTTATTTTTACCTTTAGTGTCAGTCAAATTGTTAGAAATGTGCATATATTCATGTTTAATTAATTTGCACCCAAATAATCCTCGTAAACACACATCTAGTTCTTCTAACTAATGTATTATGTTTATAAGGCAGAAGATATTTATTATTCAGMAGTTATATGGATGGAGGATGTGGGTGAAGGAGGGGTGAGGTGCTCATTGGACATTACTATGTCGCATTATAGTCAAATGCAGGGGGACTTAAAGTGGACATCAAGTTTCATTAAAGGTGGTAGAAGACAACAAAAAGTTAACAAGGCAACAACAWAGAAAGWGTAACCAAAATGGTGGATAAATCTAGGCAAACCCCAAGACAACAACATAGAAAGAGTAACCAAAATAGTGGAAAAATCTAGGCAAACCCTACGGTAGCATTGATGGGAGGTTTAAGCAACAATTTAATGAGCAAAGTTTGTGTACAAACCCTTTGTTATTCTTGTCATTGTCATTTTTAATTGAAATAAAGAGACATGAAGCTGAATTAGATGCATTTTGACTTGTGCAGCATAAATATGAATACGTATTTATAATTAAAGGCAAACATGAGCATGCTACAAAATTAAACTTTTGTATTGGCATCAGTGACGTGCAGTGAGGTTCATGATTGGTGAGGGTCTCAGTTCATCTGAATCAGATTTACAACTACGTATATTAACTCTGGAGCAACTTATTCACCATGTAAATGGCAAAAGATAATGAGTTATGTTTCATATCAATGTTCTCCACACAAACAAACTTCATCTCACTTGATGCACATTGCATTAAAACAAAGTTTCAATGTCCTATCTTTACTTATAAATGAGGTCCATGGACTTCTTGCAATGTGAGTGCAGACATTTATGGTGGCAAAATCATGMCAAAACTCTCATGAGTGTAAATGAGATCACGCACAAGCAAATTCTTATTCCAAGCATTGAAATTAATATTTGAGAAAGCAAAAATCATACCCACGATAGGGGAATACAGATTTCTGCAAGCGTAAATGGAGATCTGCTATCATGCGCAGAGTTTTTCTRCTCTTGCGTGCACACGCACATTGTCCCCCCCCGGTGCGAGCTCCCTTCACATGCGTGCAGATTTCCTCTGCTCGCACGCGCACACACACGCACTTTCTCCACTTGTGCAAGCTTCCACTGCTGCTCGCTCATGGTATACTTTTTGCAGTAGGTGGGTGGATCCAGTTGGCGTTTTGTTACTACACATGATTGGTTACTGTCCTGTCTTCTGTAATTGTCCAGACAGCATTGTTTTTAAAATAAACTATATTGAACAAAGTGCAAGTATAAAACAGCCGAACAGCTATGTAGCAGAAAATCATCAGAAAGTGCGTTATTTAAGTTTTGTAATGTATACTATTCTGTTTGGCATTCAGCTTACAACCKCCCTAGAATTTATTTAAAATATTTTAGCAAATTACCTTACATTGTTCCTGCTTTCTGCTGGCAGAATATAGTTGTAGACCTGACGCAAGCTAACGCTAGCTGAWTAGCATGTCTACTTGATTGTTATACAGATGTAAACAGATTTGCTGCTGGGCAGGTGGTTGTGAGGTGAACAATCTTCACAAAACCKTAAGTACGCTGTCAACAATGTGTAAGATTGTTTAGCAGTGTCTCTTTCCATTAAATGCCTTTTTATTGTTTCTAATGACTGCAACAACTTATCAACATCATCACTGATATGTTTCACTGTAGAATACTGTGGTCTATAATCTTAAATAAGTAAAAATATTGTAAATTCAGCTGCAGGCAAAAACAAACCAGACATTAATCCTCCTAACAGTTAATGTTACCTGCAGACAGTTAATAGCAGTAGAGATGAAGAAGGACTGATACTGATGCCTGAGTTCTTCATTTTTTGTAAAGTTACTCAATATTATAATGTCAAATATTGAGTTTTTACAGTGACTTTGCTGTTGCAAATGTGGCGTTGCTGTTGTATAAACACATAGTTGTATATAAAATGTTTAATTTTAACTCTGCAATGGTTTTACAAACAACCGTTTATTTTGTAGTCATGCCATCATCCCAATACTGAATAGTCATCTCACATCAATCTGTCATAACAGTAAAATAAAATGGTACCTGCAATAAGTTTGTTTACAAGTTCTCTATCTATCTATCTATCTATCTATCTATCTATCTATCTATCTATCTATCTATCTATCTATCTATCTATCTATCTATCTATCTATCTAT
>NW_013952442.1:2710450-2717724 GCF_001266775.1 Austrofundulus limnaeus | reverse complement strand
CCATCCATCCATCCATCTATCTATCTATCTATCTATCTATCTATCTATCTATCTATCTATCTATCTATCTATCTATCTATCTATCTATCTATCTATCTAAAACTGATCTAAACAATCAGGCATTTGTAAAAAGTATTTGAAACATTTTCCTGGCAGCATAACATAGACCATAGAATTGACCATAGCATTTTACTTTCTCCTTTACGGTAGATCAGTGGGTGGGCATTGATCATATARTTCTGGATTGGTTTAAATCTTATTTGGTYGAGCRTACTTTTTGTGTCTGTCTTGATGGCCATTTTTCCTCCTCTGCTCCACTGTTGTGTGGTGTTCCACAGGGCKTGGTTCTAGGCTGWCTTCTTTTTCTATTGTACCTCCTTCCACTTGGCTCTATTCTTAGGAAATAGGGGATTGCTTTTCATTGCTATGTGGGTGACATACATATTTATTTACCACTAAAGAATGGAGATTCCATCTCTCTTCAGTCTGTTTTTATGTCTTGAAGATTTGAAGGCTTGGATGGCCCAAAATTTCCTGAAACTTCATGAAGATAAGATGGAGGTACTGTTTTTTGGTAGATCCAGTGAAGATCCCATGACCMATGCTGGCTCTTTGGCACATTATGTAAAACCGCCCATCACGAATTCAGGGGTCAAGATGGATTCTAATTTTAAGCTGGAATGTCACATTAGAGTTGTTCAATCCAGCTTTTTTCCCTYAAGGCTGCTGGTCAAAGTAAGACCCATTCTTTCTAAACAACACTTTGAAAACTTAATCCATGCTTTTGTGACCACACGGCTCGATTACTGCAATGCTCTTTAATTAGGAGTCAGTGATTTGTGCATTTCCCAGCTTCAAAGGGTTGGAAATGCTGCTGCACGTCTTTCAACAGGTACATGGAAATTTGACCATATTTCCCCTTTTTTAGCTTCTTTACACTGGTTACAATACCTTTAAGAATTAATTTTAAAATTAGTTTATTTTTTAAAGCTCTTAATGTCCTTGCACCTCTCTACTTGTCTGAGCTGTTGCACCCTTATGCACCCACTTGTTCCCTTAGGTCAGCTGATCATTTGCTTTTGAATGTGCCAAGGACAATGCGCAAGCTTATAGGGAGGGGACCATGCTTTTTCTGTGGCAGCTCCCAAACTACGGAATGACCTTCCTTTGGACATAGGACAAGCCTCTCCCCTTGTTGTTTTTATATCACTTCTTAAGACCCATCTTTTTTTTTGGCTTTTGTCACAATCAGGGATATTTGACTTTTTATTGTTTTTTATTTATGTTTCATGTGATTACTACTTTTTATTTTTATTTTAAGATTGTATTGTATTCTATGACTGTGTGCAGTACTTTGGTCCTGTTGGTGTTTAAAGTGCTTTACAAATAAAGTTGGTATGGTATGGTAACATACAGACACAACAACAGTCTGCTGTTTGATGGCAAAATATGCTTTGAAAGTTGATCTGCTCAGACATATTTGTTATACCTTATCAGCATGGTCAAAGCAGACAATCTTTATGCAAACATGCACCACATGAATTATTAGAAATGTAACGTAAAAAAATATATCAATCACCAAACACATAGTTGCTTTGAAGAGCATCTATATTCTGTCTTGAAACTGAGTCCAACAAATTTATATGATAACTTACTTCCAACTTAAAGAGGAATTTAACCCAAAATCAAGTTTTTTTTGCAGATAAACTGTCTAAACTGTGCCCTAAGGGTAATACCTTTCTATTTATGATTAAAATTCTACATTTTGGTCTAAAATTATTTAAATCTACAATATTGTGTCTAAAAACGTATTTTGCTGCTCTCTATGGTTTTAACTATGGCTACTACATTTGAATTACGTTATTCGTTATTCATTTTTCAAATTTGCCTTGGGGCGGAGTTATCTTTTCACCGGGGGGGGGGGTTAGTTCCACTTTAAAACAACTCTTGATCATTTTAACTATTAAAGTACAAAATCTTTCAAGGCATATACAAAGAAAGTAAAAACTAATATTGCTTTTGGAATAAATTTTGTAAACCCAATATTTCAGCCAAAGTTGGCATCTCGAGAACATGTATATCACTGTAGGTAATTTGTCAAGCTTCCTCAACCATTACTTCTTAATATTGTACTTAAACTGCCTTATGAGTCTTTGTGAGTCAACAGAAAATGGTTTGTCTTAATGGAATTCAAGAAAACAATAAATATGGTGGCACAATTTTTATCGTTTATTTTTATTTTTTTGCACTTTATGAATATCATTATCCATCCAAAAAAGTACATAAAAACAATWTTTCTTCCATATAATAGAAGTGAATTCTCCTGAACACTTTCTTGTAGTTTGATAGCAGATTTTTATACTGAGGCTGAGAGGTGCTCAGGTTGGCCTTTTGCTGAAATGCCATAACAATGTTAACCTATATATCTACACAATGATAAGATAAGTCTCAGCTTCCCAATGGGAAAAAAAAAGGAAGAAACATAAATCCATTAWAAAGGTAAATGTTACCTTTGCATGAGAATTGTGATCTGACTAGTAAAGCCAGAAATGTGACGTGCTTGTACTGGAGACCCTGCTGTCAGGTGCATGTAAAGCGCAATCTATACATTCTTGAGCTGTGTGAAACATCATGCTTATGTCAAACTGTAGCTGCAGTTGTGAATAAGCTGCACAATGTAAATGTATTATAAACATTATTATTTTATATTATGTTTTCTTTTAAATAGAGCTCCTTTGTTATTTGTTGTCAACAACTTAGCTCACATTACGTTATTAGCTTTTACCAATGCCCACAAGGTAAACATGGTACGTATTTGGCTATCAAGGCATGATTCATTCAAAAGTGCACTGTCTGGAGCAAAAAAAAAAGTTTTCTATTGTGTGCTTCCAGTTTTAAGTAATTCAAAACAACTGAAGTACATAGGTAAAAGGAAAAAAGAAAAAAAAAGAATAGTTCTGTTTTTGTGAGGAATCATGTCAGAAAGGCATTATAAACYTGTAATTGATGTGGAAGGCTTGTCAGTACAGCTAAAAGGATGGATGAAAAAATACATGATGTGATACTATTACTGTTATGGCAATATTTATTTAACAAATACAGAAATACGTGGTCCAAGAATGAAGGTACTCCGTGAGATGATCAGCTGAGTTTTATTGCAACAACAGGAAACACAGAGAACAACCTGGCCTGTCTCTGTGCCTCTGCTTCTCTCGGTCACTGTCTCTCCACACTACTCACTGTGTCTCGAGAGGCCTCATATATATATTAACAAACACCATTATGTCATCTTAGCAAGATTTGATACAAGGTCAACGGAAAACACAAAGATAAAYACAAGTGATATCTAAGAACGACTGTTGTTAGCAAATCTTGTTCTGACTTTAATCATTCTATCTGCAGATGAACAGCATGTCATGAAAACCTAGGTCATTAAAGGATGTCATGAATTACTAGCTTAAACATAAAATTATTAGTTCCATTACAATTACATTTAGCTTAAACAAAYATRTATACTAACAAGCACACAGCATCACAAACAAAAGAGAAGAAAAAAAGCTTTACTTAGTTCCTTTCCCAGATGAAGGAGTGTTTGCCGTGCCCTCAGTGTGGCTGCCGGCCAGGGCAGACAGCGCTCACTGTGCTCCAGCCACATTATGTGATGAGGACAGATTTTATTTTCAGACTTAATTACTTAAGTTATGTTTATTAGCCTCTGGATGTAAAGTGAAGTAATGTTTTGGAATGCACTGTAATCACACATCATAAAATTTTGTTTTCCTAATGTAAAACACAACAACAACAGGGTTTTACTCATTTTATGATAAACCAATTTGAAGCGTCAAATATCATCTTTTAGATGATATTTATTAAGTAGATATAAGTGTAATATTGTAACCAATGAAATCATTTTTACTATTGAAAAACACACTTTGCTTTGAAAGAAGATGGGGTGCTGTTGTGTTCTTTATTAGACTATCTTCCAGTGTATTTAATGAGGAACACAATAAAACTTTGCTTCCAAATTACATAATGTTGTCCCTTGTAAATGTTCACACATTTTCACATGAGTAGATTAAGAGATCACAAAAAAGTTTTAATTCTATGCATATAGCGATAGAATTATCTTATTAATTTCAATGGTAAAATATTATGAACCTTTTGAATTAGTAGTTAATCCAATGGGGGTGGGGGGAACAGTCAAAATGGCAACCATGTCTGAACTTTTGTAGTTAAAGAACAAGGGTCTCTAAATCTGAGCTTCAACATGTCTGAATGTATATCATGACACGAATAAAGAGCACTTCTTAAGTCTTTCGAAAAAAAAATCTGATATTCTGATGCTCCTCTGGCTGAAAACAATTATAAAAGATGAAAGAAGCATCGTCAGTCTCCCCAGAAAAGATGGATTAGCAAGAATAATTCCAAAAGCAAGATATATAGAGTCTGAAGAACACAAGATAAAAACAATCTCTAAATGTCAAACATTGTATAAAAGTCAACATTTTGCAGTGTCCTTATATACATATAAATTGACAGCATTTATTTCCCTGAACCTGCTCTGTCTTTCTTCGCCTTTATGTGATATAGAACATCTACCTCACAACATGCTCAAAAATAAGGGGGTGTTTTGTGTGAGGTGTCTGCTTTCTCCAAAGTTCTACTAGTTTTCTGGGAAAAAAAAAAAAACTGTCCAAATCAGGATTCCATGTAAAGTRTAATTTGACACATTACTTAAGTACAAAATCTATCCGCTTACATTTCAAGGGTTGAGTATGTTACAGTCAGATACTTTTCCTTCAGAGTAAACTGTGATAAATGTAAATCATATTAGCTGAGTTGTTGTGTGACAACCTCCCAACCTCAAACAAATTCAGCACCGTAATCACATGTCCACAGCTCACTAATCTGCTGACTTTGCTGGAAGTGCTTCATAATCAGGACCTCAGCATGTCAGTGCATATGCTATATGCATAATGTTTTGAGAGGTCCTTAGGGTAACCATGAACATGCACATAATTGGATAAAACCAGCTGACCAGTGACATGTAAAGTCTTGGTCAATTGGAGGGCTGGTTCAATAATGAAATATGCTGAAGACTGAGCAGCTTTCGTACTGAAAGTTGGCATAGGGAGAAAAATCTAAAAAGGCACACATAMAAAAATATTCAGATTTAGAAAAAAATATGTGCAGTTATACACCYGTGCACCTTTATTTTGTGCATCCAAATTGACCTGGAACAGAGCTCAGCAGCATGTGCAACTCAGACTGACCTGTCCCMCCACATAGTTAAATTCAAAAGCTAGTATAAATACATAACAGACTTCCACCCTGTGTCCTAATAATATTTTTCCCTCCCTTTTATCACAAATTCCAAGAGCTACTGGAGAGCTGACTAGTAATAGCAACAAATGCTGACAACACAGAATATAACAAATTAATGGAGTATTTTAACCACAGTAAATTTGATACATCAGGACATCGTGAATGATGCTAATWTCTAATTATGTTGTTTGTAATGACAATATTTCTGTAACACATTTAGTTCCTTTTAAAAACCTAATTTTATTATTTACAAATGCATTTAACAAACCCATTCTCACTCCCAACTCGTCAGCATATTAACGCTTAGTCGGGTAGCCATCTGTGTCCAGCTCCGGACGCGTTGGGTACCCCCCCCCGCCCTCGCGTCAGGTCTTAGATGAGGTGGAGCAGGACGAGTGCATTGTCATATTTTTTGTAAAGAGTAGGAAATGTGTGAAACTAATCATCCCAGAACCTAAATTTAACTTCTATGAGCCCTATACAGCCTATCCCCGATCTCAGTACCTAAAATTAACCATTAATCCTGATCCCTCATATTAACCTCCAACCCTCAACCTGAAAAAGCCTAAGTGGAGCAACTTGGAAAAGCCGCGGGTGGCAAGGACTGATGCGAGGGGGTACCTGACGCGTCAAAACTTTACGCAGACGGTCCYTGACCATGCGTCAATATGTTGACGAGTCGGGAGTGAGAACATGTTGATTTAACAAAAGTGCCGTTTAGCTGATTTTACTTTCCTGAGTTGGGTTGTAAAAGCTGTTTTACATGCTTTTGTTTGTTTTAGACCATCCTATTTAAAAGTAGTTGTAATTTTCACTTTCCCCTTCATTGGCATTCAAATCTCACATGTGCAACAACAGTCTTTATTTTTCTTATTGGACTTCTGTTATGAGTTGGAGCCTTTGCTATTGCATTCAGGAAATGTTAGGAATCAGAGAGCAGCAACCTTGAGACAGACCTTCTTATTGTGGCTAAATGATGAAAACAGAAAGGAAACAGAGCAGAAAAACGGCCTGTGGAATTCCCAACGAGTCTCTAACACCACCCCCCAACCCCACCCCAACACACACACACATACACACACACATGCTATCTTTTTCAAAGACAATACTCACAAAACGCCTTAGGCTGTTGTCATAGACACCAACATGCTTCCAGGCAGATAGAAACTCACTATCTCTTTTGCAAGCACAATGAAAAACATGCCACTCTCATGAAGAGAATGTGTTCTTTAGTTCATGAAGAATAWTTTATCAAGACACTTTAGGGTACCTACATTTGAATAAACCTATAGAGTGTTTTAATTTGTCGGTCARTGCCAGAACTTAGTTTTCCCTTTCTTTCCTCCCCTGCTACATCTTTAACCAATCTCTCTTGTTTTTTGTTCAGTTCCTTTCTTCACCAATGGCAGTGTCACTTTATCAGTGTATCTCTAATGCTCCTTAATTCAAGGCCAAGTTGGGCTGTCACCCTCAGGACCCTGTCTCATTGTCACACCCAGAYAGACACATGTTAGAGGACACTGGGATCTGTCCATCCACTGGCAGACAGAAGGGGGGAAAGCTTATCAGTGCAACCTTGCTGGTGAATTAGCAGACCCTTGAGTGATAAGGCGAGGCAGGCCAGCTGACACACTGAGAAAAAGGAAAAGAGATAAGGGAGAGGAATCAAGTGGGACGAAGTAAAGTGGTGACAGCTTCAGTTTAGATTTTTGTCATGCAACACATACGTTCTCTGTCGGTCAGACCTCCCTTAAATTATAAATCAAAATATAAATCATAATAAATGTGAACATGCAATGTGTTTTTATCAATGCATGTTCCCATGCAAGGATAAAATCTGTGTTTTGCATTTGACCCATCACTTGTGAGACACACCCAAGTAGTGTATTACAGTAGCACATTATTGTTAGCAAAAGATATATACAGTGGGGAGAACAAGTATTTGATAC
>NW_013952442.1:2707253-2708644 GCF_001266775.1 Austrofundulus limnaeus | reverse complement strand
CAAAAGAGCAATGTCAGTTAATGAAAATGAAAGTTTTATTCTCTTGAGGTTTTTATTTCATGCTTATTTATTAAACTTTTTTTAAACAAACTATTTTTATTAAGATTACAGATCTTTATTGCAAGGGAGGCCTGGGCCTGAAGGCAGCCTAACATGCATGTTTTAGGGCTGTGGAAGGAAACCAGAGAAAATCCATGCAAACAAGAGAAGAACATGCTAATGCCACACAGAAATACCTCAGGTTAGAGCCCAAGACCTCTGTGCTGTGAGATATGTTGCTACTTTTTCCATATGGGACATAACATTTTACAGGACATTTTAACATTTTCCCGAAACCCCCCAAAATTGCATTCTTTGGGGCTAGAATAGTGTGGTGGTCACTGGTCAGTGCTGCAATCTCGTAAATTTCAGGCTGCAGATTTGAGCCCTGAGTGTGTCAGGAAAGGTAAAACAACTGCCAAGTATAAATTTGTTCTTTGATGGGAGTCTTGGCCAAAATAAATAAATAAATAAATAAATAAATAAATAAATAAATAAATATTTAAGTAAAGCCTGTCAAACCTCTCTACTGTTTTGTTAGTAAATATTTTAAAATGGAAAACCTGCCCATTGTGAACAATACACACAAACAGTTTTTTTTTTAATAAAAAAATGATTGTGCTGCTGAAGAACTGGTCATGGGATCATCTTCATTTAAAGTAGTGGAAGTTACAGTAAAGTGCACGTTTTTAGCAGTTAATTGTTGTCTGTGTGTGTAGGGTGGGGGGTGTGGAACACGGCCTTAGGAAATTCAGAATGTGTGTTAATTATGACCCCCGCACRCGAAGCTGGGGTCATAATGTAGATGTCCTACACTGCACAAGCCAATGGTTTTACCTGCTTATAACTGAAAAATCTTTGAGCACTCCCACCCCCACCCCACCCCATCTGAAAAGAGGGTGTCTAGACAACAGAATGCTTATGACTCAAAAACTATTCAACATAGGAGCTTCTGATTTTTTTTTTCCATCAGGCCCATCAATGAGATCCTCGACCCAAAACAATAAATCTGTTCGGGTGAGTTCTGAGTTCTGGTGAATTATTGCTTTGCATGTATACGTGTAGTTGTCATACTGTATATGCTACCACTATCTAGTTTCATTTAGAAGCCATCAGTAGAAAACACTGTTTTAATTGTTACAGAACACAAAAGAAAATATTGGATTTTCACAGTATAACTGACACAAAAGTAACAACTTCAGATTTTTGCATATTTTAGTTTTTTTTTTTCTGGTATAAAAAAGACAGAAAGCAATTTCATTTTTTTTTTCAAACATGCATTACTAATCCCTGCTTTTTAAATGAAATGTTTTGATGTTTTGGCAGCACATAACTATGGAGACTGCGAGGGG
>NW_013952442.1:2703989-2706623 GCF_001266775.1 Austrofundulus limnaeus | reverse complement strand
TAGTTAAATAGCTAGTTTTGACAGACTAAAATACTTGGAGCAGTATTTCTTTGTAGATTATTTTTCCAGTGTGAATCAACTGTATTGCCTGCCATCCATGTTTATTTTAAAATCTTCCTGCACAGTTGCTGCTGTTTGACACATTAGGATTTGTCATTCCTATTCTGTTTGTAAAAAATACAAGTATGTGAATGAGGAGTACAATGATTGCCATCAGGCTTACTAAGTCTGACAAGTGATAAATGTACATTATATCGCACAATTTCACCATAATTATACAAAACAAGGCTAAAATCAAATTTCAAATGCATTAAAATAAATGTCGATTGTAATATCAATATTCTCCTGTTCCATTAGGACTTCTTGGAATGGCCACTGCACATGTAATTAATTACATCAAGGCATCATTATTTTTGAACACAGCTTTTGTTAAATTTCTAAGCATTATGATAAATCGTGTATAGAGCCAAAGTTGCAAAAATGATTTGTATGACAATACAGAGTAAAAGTTAGAAAGAAAGAAAGAAAGAAAGAAAGAAAATACTAGGCTTAATTTCAGCTATAAAACTGTCAAATTGGCTAGTTTTTTATTTTTAAACATTTTTTAAAACATCACAACTTCCATGAAAAATTATAATGAAACATAAACATATTACTTTTTTATTTGAAGTTTTGCACTGCAATTAGATCCACAGTTTTTATGCATATTTGTTGATTTATAACAAAATGCAAGTCTAATCGGTCAGTCTAACACAAGCACAAAAAGTCAACATTTTAGAAAATCCCACAATAATCCACCATACTGAGGAAAAAGTACAATTGACAAGTATACCATATCTGACCTAAACTCCTTTGAAGTCAAAAGATGCCTTGGTATTTGCTGGAGTGAAAGAGTCAAACCAGATGGCTTTTGTAAAAAAGAAGAGGTGTATATAATAGCTGACACAGAAACATCACTCACTGCCTCTCATTCTTAACTATTTTGGTAGCGATGCTGAAAGTGATACTTCACGATTTTAAAAAAAGGTCTTCTTACACATGGCCTATAAAAATGATTGATGTCTCTTGAGTTTTTTTTCTTTTCATTTATATTTTTGTAGAGTGGAGCATGAGTGTACATCGACCATGGATTGTTTTTTTTTTTTTTTTTGTGTGACTATAACTACAGATAATTAGAAGTTCCTGTGAGATGTTTTGCATAATACTTTTCTGATTGAACTATTATTTTAATAATGTGTTGTCTCCCACTTCCTACAAACAACAAATATAACAATCCCAACTAAAATTAAAAACTGTAACAACAAAACTGTGCCTCATAGCTAACAGATCATGAAGAGTAATACTACGAGCATTCAACACATGACCTCAGACAATTTGATTTAAATGTGTGAGTTCAGTTTAAAGTGTCATATTGTTTAGTATTAGGGTAGCTCAGTGTAAAAGATTAGTCATTTAAAATAAATATTTAATTTTTAATGACATACTGTACACATTTTTATATGTTATTAAACACATTATTTTGACAGTTTAAAGATTTAAACCTAATAAAAAAACATCAGGAAATTATTATTTTTCATTCAAATTTGTACTATTTAACATTCAAGCATTTATTTGTTTCAAACAATTAGTAATGTTCATTGGCAATCCGTTAAACATTTGTAAATTCCATCCTAGTTTGGGCAGAGGTGTAGGTTTGAGGATTATTAAGCAGATATTGATTGTAATTTGATTAAACTCTTGCTAATTTGCTGCAAACCCACTGGACATTTAATCAAAGAAAAATCAATAACATCTTAAGAGCCCTTGGTTCATCCCTGGAAAAGGGGGACTACAGCGTAGGTGTTATAAATTACTGCTTAGAGCGATACGGCCAATGGGATAATGTTGCAAGAGAGAGAAATGGACAGAGAGAGGGATAGAGGGGTGGGAGACAGAAGATATGTCACTTTCTCAGCATATGGGAAGGATAGATTTGTGTTTAGCAGGGAACAATTGGCCTTGGTGTTTCAATTCCAGAAATGAATCATTCTTGAGGAGAGGGCCTATTATTGCCATTTATTTTTTGAATTGTTATCTTATTTGAAATTAAAAGACAAGTAAAAACTCAGCAATATTGACCCATTTGAACCAAAGCAGACTCCAATTCACAGTTTATTTTTTTTGTGTGTTGAGTGCATAATACTCACTGAATTAATTTTAAATATCTTAAATCAGAGGACTTCAATCCTGTCCTTGTAACCCACTGTCTTGTATGTTTTAGTTCTTTCCCTGCTCTGGCACCTGATTCAAATAATTAAATGACCTGCTCAGAATCTTATCAGGTTCAGCAGAAGCCTGTCAATCATTCATTCATTTCAGTCAGGTGTGCTGAAGCAGGGGAACCTCTGAAACGGTGGGTCGTGAGGAACAGGGATGAAGATCTCGATCTGAAAAAGAAAGATTAATCAGTTTGTTTGTTTATTTTTGACATCATTTTTTTTAAATTTGTTTGATTCAGTACAGAATCACAAGGATGTATCTATTTCAGCCATCATTGGGTGTGAGGTGGGGTACACCCTGGACAGGTTACCAGTCCATTACAAGCTCACATTGAGACACACACACACACACACACACACACACACACACACACAC
>NW_013952442.1:2700057-2703894 GCF_001266775.1 Austrofundulus limnaeus | reverse complement strand
CACACACACACACACACACAATAAATAAATAAATAAATAAATAAATAAATAAATAAATAAATAAACATGCTATCACAAACTTAGGGCCACTTTAGTATCACCAAGCATTAGTAAATTTGCCCACATAAACCTGCAGCCTCAAGATCACAACATAACAACCAACACATCCCTGGCATGAAAAGCAGGAAAAAAAAAAACTCATGCTGCAGGAGAACATGCAAATTCCACRTAGAAAGACAGTAGCTGAGTTTTGAACTCAATGGCTTTATGATATGAGGCAACAACTGTTCCACTGTGCATTATATCAGTTACTGTGATTCATGTGATTGCTATGAATTACAGTAATCTTTTCTTTAAAAACAATAATACAAAATGAAAAGAAGCAAAAACTTTTTTACAATTTGCCTTTTGTTCTGTTTTTTTACTTTCTTTGCATTTGTAATTTGCCCTTTWTGTGATAAAGTAGAATTCGTATTTATTGTGATCAACTACAAAAGCCATTTTAACAACATTGTCCACTGATGTTACAGATTTGTGGTGACCTAAATATGGTCTAAAAATAAAATGGTGAKCATTGAATTGTTTCAAAAATCGATTAAGGTGTGAAAAAAATACTGATAATCAAGGTGACTGCTCAACTAAAGTTGGTTGAAGTTTAAAACACACTCATGGTCAATAAAAAGCTGATATTCTAAATGACGTATAGCCTAAAGTTACTCAGTGATATATTGATTAAATGTTCATGTTAACATTACCAATAAGAAGCTAACTGTTGTTACAATAGCGCCAACATGATATAGATGTGCCATTTGGACCTTAAGAAGTGTTGTTTTATGTTTTATGATGTCATAATACATATTTGTAATAGTAATAACAAAAGGATAAAATAATTTCAAGCAGGTGTAAATTGAAGTTCATATATTTTAGTGACAGCTTATAAGAAGTGATTTAATGGAACGTGTCTTTTAAAAATATACTTTGTTGGCTCATCTCCCCTGCTATTAATGTCATAAATCATGACTGCTTTACAAGCACAAACCAAGCAAGATAAACTGAGTTTCTCTTAGAAACCAAAACATAATTACACAATGAGCTCGAACAAGAATACATGTAATTGTATGCAAATAACTTTAAATAAATAAAATGTAAAATGCTAACTTATGTATCAGAGTCAGCAAGTTTATTTGCTGTAGTATCACTAAGAACACATTACACATTTCACAAGGCATCCACAAGCATTGCTGTGTTTATGCTGTGGCCTGACAATAACCTGCAAGTCATGAGGTCACTGTGAACGTTMCTTGCCAATTATACCTCCTCCACATGTCCAGCTTTACTCCTATTTATCTTCATCCCTTCTTGWTCACACCGTGACCTCCCTACAGTCCCCAGTGGGGACAAACAAATCAGGACTACGTGTAACATGGACACATCTATCCACACACACACAACCACGAACAAAACTCACCTCCTGACTTTTAATAATGCCTCCACTGTCCATGTCAACACTTCTCTCCTGTCCGTCATACCTGTTTATGGATATCCTGTATACTTCTGGGAAATCCCTTTCCCCCTGGGACTTAATTACTGTAGGTATTTATGATTTTTTTTATGTTTCTGCTTTTAACATGTGTCATTTTTTAAAAGCCCCGTTTTACAATAATTTAGTCACCTGCACTTCCTGTAATAACATGATTGGCATTTTTTATCTGAGTTATTGTGTAGCTCAAGTTAATTTGTATATAAGCATGCTTTGAACATGTGCTGTTGAAATAAATGTGAGCTCACATGCCCCATATATGCATCCATACATCTAAATGTGTCACTGGACTCCAAGCATGTTTAAAATAATAATAATCCAGAAACACATACTGGTGGCAGAGACTCCTAATTAAGAAATTTTATATAAAGGACATCAAACAGATTGTAACGGATTGCTCACGYAGACTCTCTTTCCCATCTGGTCAAAATGGATAATGCGTCTCATTGTCTAAAAATAGGGATGAAGACAAATTGTTATCATTTGCTAAAGCCCATGACAATAATGATGAATGAACACTTTTCCCCTTCTCTTCCRTGCCCTCTGAAGTCATTGCTTAAGGCATTTCCCTCAGCTCTCCTTCTCCGTTCCCACCTATCCCAGCACCTTGTAGTGTCAAATATTAATTGAATAAACTTCACAAAAAATCATCTGATGCAGCCACTGTTTCCATACCCCATTAAAAAACAGAAATGTTTCAAACTGGTTTTGTTTTCTCTGTGTCCTGCTCCAGCAGACCAGACTGGGTGGGGGTGGGGTGAGTGCTTGATGTGATGATTGATCACCAATTTATGCCTGACAAAAATGGACTCCCCCCTCCCTTATCAGTGCTGCCTGTCCCATACATAACTTCTTTGGTAGATGATGCACATACTAACGGGAATAAATCAGTCTTTTTTATCCTCCTCATCAGCCTCCTGATAGATCTCAGATTTGATGAAGTACCATCACTGACAGTACAGTATGTGTACAAATCTAATGATATCATTACCCTCAGTCACTCATGTTTGTGTTCTAAGAACTTGGTTTAATGTGTTTTCGTAACARTATCCAATCACTTGGCAGTGTAGCAAGATAGGGCATATGAGGATTAAACATCATTTGGACATTTGAGATTGTAACAGATTTCTACATCAGGAGGTTTTCAGCTGATGCAATCTCTGACTTGGAGCCATCAAGCTGATTACACGATGTTCGGTAGGGAATCCATTTGTCAGAATTACATAATAGTAATAAAGTGAAATACGAAGTGAAATAAGTCTGTGGGTCTGTTCGAGTGGTAGAGAAGGAAACCAGGGAGCAATGGAGTGTGAGGCGAGGCAGAGAGGGAGCTGGGTTCAGAGTCAGTTCAGCTGTGCAGGGCTTGACAAATTATTTGTAGAATTGTTGCATTCACAGTCACTTAAATGGGAATCAGTCAGAGAGGAGGAAAGGGCCAGTCTGTCCACAGAACACCACGGAACGGCACGCTCGCTGTTGAACAATCCCTTCAACAATGGCTCAACCGCTGCCGTGCCCTCCTCCTCCTTTTCCTTCTCCCTCCCTCGCTTTTCCACAGCCTCCGTCTTTGCCTCGGCGTGTCTTCTTCTCAGCCATCCCATGATGATGGATTGACCCTAATGCAAATTTACAACCATTTTATATGTCGATCCCTCCCCAACGGCCGGGCTGCAGGAACATAGCTCAACATCATGCTACCAAGATGTCCGCCTCAAAACAGCCGGCATCATCGGGCCCCTCTCAATCTCCTGGCTTCACAAATCTTAGCTGGATGGAGATTAATGTCGCAGCGGGCCCCATAGCTGCAGYTGCACTCTGTCCATGCTTGTGTTGTCTGTGTGTGTGAGAGAAAGTGAGGAAGCCACGTTTGTTCATTACAGAATATGCATTGACAATGAACTAAGCAGGAAGAAGTCGTGTCGAAGGAAGTAAAAATACTATTTCATTTGGCCTGCTCAGTTCCGTCTTTGGTATCGTGATGGCCGGTTAGCGCGCAGGCCATTTTACTGTGTCAAAGGCATATCTCCTCCACCATTGTTGTATATCACCCCTCTGGATGGAGGGATAGGAAAAACGAACACAAGAAGAAAGGAGACAGTTTTTCACCCTATCAGCTTGGAAAGGCAATGTTGTGCCCTTGTAATTGAGTAGGTATCTCATCTATCAACTGTGCCACCCTGGATAATAAATATAGAGTACACAGGCAGCTCCTCTGAGATTTAAAGAGAGGGTGTGAGAAGGAGTGAGTGTGTGTGTTTGTTTGTGTGTGTGTGTGTGTGTGTGTGTGTGTGTGTGTG
>NW_013952442.1:2693508-2699997 GCF_001266775.1 Austrofundulus limnaeus | reverse complement strand
GTGTGTGTGTGTGTGTGTGTGTGTGCGCACACGCACGTGTTGGTGGGGAAAAATAGAACAGGTGCTTTTCTACTGATAAACCACCTTTGTATGTTCTTGAATAGCTCTTTGGACTGATATTATGCTCATAATAATATAAATTCTACTAATAAGATCTTATTTTGGGAAAGCTACAATTTTGTCATAACAATCAAAATTTGATGTCCTTGTCAAGTATGTTGAATCTCAAGTGTGATGGGTTTGAAAGCATCTGTTTTGGGTTATAGTGAATTATCTCATTGTCCCAGGTGTAAGTAATGGTGCACTTGCAACAGTTTGCTTTCTTGTGTTAAGGGGCGATTTGCTTGATTTCCGGTTTTATTTTAAAAATCACATGTGTGTTTGTGTGAGTGAGAGAGAGAGTAATGTCTGGTTTTCACTTTTCTTGCTTGACCCTATCTGCTCAGCCTTAGTTATTTCCACCTTTGCCTCATCAGCCCTTGACTGTGTATTTATAGTCTTGTCTCCTGCTCCTTCTCTGTCAGGTCTGACTGTTCACCTTGCCTATTGTTTTCCTGTGCTCCTCTTCTATTTACCAACTATTTTATTCTCCTCTTGGTGGCACAGATGGACAGTTGTTAAAGCTGTTGCCTCACAGCAAAAAAAGGTTGCAGAGTCACCTTCTGACCTTTCTGTGTAGAGCTTGCATGTTCCCCTTATAGTATGTGTGGATTTTCGCTGGGTATTTAAGTATTCTTCCATAGACCAAAATCATGCATGTGGGGTTAATTGGTAAACATAATTTGTGTCCGCCGGCGGCTCAGTTGATGAAATTGTTGCCTCTCTGCGAGAAGGTTGCCAGATCAAACTCCTGCCTGGGACCTCTGGGTAGAGTTGCATGCTCTCTCTGTGCATGCGTGGGTTTTCTCCAGCTTCTCTTTTTTCCTCCCACATACCAAGAACATGACTCTTAGGCTAACTGGCAACATCAAATTGTCTCTAGATGTGAGTGAGAGAGTGAATGATTGTTTGTCTCAATGTGTATCTGTGATGGACTTGTGATCTGTCCAGGATGCACCCCACCCCTCACACTGTGAATGCTGGGTATGGGCACCTGTGACCCCTGTGACACTGAAAGGATGAAGTGGGTAAATATAATGAATGCATGGATTATTATCTTCAAATTTGTAATTCAAACCTAGATGATTAAAATACATGTGAACTTGTCAGAAGGGTTCTTAAAAATATATATTCTTTAGGATAAACATTTATTCTGCTGTTCGGAATAGCATTGTGAGTTTTACATCACGTAATGCAGGGAATGTGTGCACTTTCTGTCTCAATACCTGTATGTCTGCTGTAGTAACACCCCAAGTGTATATGAACACACTAAATTGCATTTTTGTCAACATATTTAAAGAATTTGTGCACAATGAAACTTTAAACCCTGGAATTACTAATACTTGGCTGGAACAATTTGTTTTTACTATAAATAGAATAAAGTTGCACAAAACACAACATATACTTTTTTTAGATTCTTATTATGAAGGAATTCATGTAAAACACTTGCCAATTAGCAAGAAGTGTGAATAATCTGGAGACATATCCCTGCGTACACCATGCATATTTGGTATATTTGCTTGTGAGTTGATTGGTAGATGGTAGCCAGATGGGAATATAAATAAAAAAGAACACAATCCAGATATTTGCAGTTGGCTTTGTGCTAGGTATTTTTGTATTTCTGGGGGCTGCTTGGAAAGTAAGTTATGTGTTTGTGAAAACAAATGCGAGTGGGAGGCGAGGTCAAAGGTTGTCAAACTTGTGTTCTCACTTTTAGTGAAAAGCATCACTCCCTAGATGCTGGCATGTCAGAACTCTTCATTACCATCATTAGGTTAATTAGCTTGGCCATGTTGACTTAGCGCGTGAGTGTATATGTGTGTCTCTACTTTTTCTTGCATCTACTGTATGTCACACGGATTGTTCTGAATGTCATGCAGGAGCTGACAGGCGGCCTGTAGTCAAACATGGAGGCTGGCAGTTGACAAAGAGCACAGTCTGTCACAGCGATGCATGCTCGTGCTCTCTCTTGTTCAGTCTCCATGTCTCTGGCTAATTGGGCCCTCTGGATATCTCTACTCAGGAGGATGTTTGTATACAGACATGCAGTATACAGTGATAGCAAGCAGAGTTTGAAGAATGCACACTTTTGTATACACAGTTGACAAAACCTGTTCAGGTACTTTAACTTTTATAAGTCAAGTTGAATTTTACACAGCAGTTTCAATCCAGGTATTATTAAATTCACTTATGACAGTAGGAACCTTATTATTCTTGACATGAAAACATAGAGTCTTTATAAGGGTAAAAAAAACAAAAGTTATAATTTTGGTTGCATTTTGCCCCAGTCTCCTCCATCTTTCTTTAGCAGCTCCTTCTCTAAAAAAAGAAGTGTTCATTTATTAAATTTCTTCTCCATTTAACTAGCCCATTTGGAGAATTTGTGTTTGATCCTCACCAGCTCGACGAGGCGTGAAGATGGCAAGACGGGAAGGGAGGAGATGGATTCGTCAGCGTGTCACATAAATATCCTATTAGCCAGTGATCTTATCGTCATAAAGCAGCCCATTTATGCAGTTAGGAATGTTATGTTGGTCAACTCCAGACAAAAAAAAAAACTGTTTGTAATATTAATCTTGTAAATCTCATGATAGGACTATTAAGGGGAGTAAACTTTTTTGATCAACTCTCCTTTTCTCCTAAATATTTCTGTTTTATAAATCTCCTGGGGTATGAATTTCTTCTCTTCTTGTTTGGTGCCTCAAATCTTGTTTCTTTCTCTTTTTTATCCAGTAGCTAAACAAGCATTGTGATTTTTACAAAACTCCACATACATTAATGGCAGTTGAACCATGTAAGTGGAATGAACCCATACTTTGTATACTAGAAGGGCCTACCTTGTTGATGCCATGCGAATGTATACTCAGATATTTTCTTCACCAAATGCAATGCTACACAAAATATTTTATTGTTTTATTGTCAGTTCAATACAAATCATAAAAACTTAATGGTTTGCACTAGCCAATATTGATGACTAACTTGCATATTTGTTTATTACATTTTTTTATTTTTTTTGTTAAAAAAAGTGAAAATTATTTTCCATTCTGAAAAAAAAAAAAGCATTGTCTAAACAACTTGATGATTAGATGGTAGTGATGTCATCCATTCATTCACTATTTACCACTCACTTAATCCTGTTCAGTGTCATGTGAAACCTTTGGTGCCTTTCTCCATTGTTAATGGGCAAGAAATAACATAATCCTACAGGTTCATTATTGGATTACTTTTAAAAACAAATAACCAAACACATTCACTAAGGACCATTATTGTCTAAAGAGCAATTTAGCATTACCAATTAACCTAAAATGTGTGTGTTTGGACTGTATGGCAGAAAAAAAAGCTGCAATAAACCGCACACTTATGGGAAGAACATGCAACCTCAGAGAAAATGGCTCAAACCACTCTCCTACCCAACAAAAATGTCAATAATCTCTACCATTAGCAGTTAACAGCTTTATTTATTAACAAATTAATTATTAACCAGTTCTAAAGACAATTGTAACATGTAATGCATAACTAATGGTTGGTTCACCGGTTCATTGTCTCCTCCTTGGTAAGTTTCCAGTTCCAGTTTTTTTTGATGTGTTTGTCAATCATCCAAAACATGGCAGATACTCAAAACAAAAAAAGACAGTTTTTCTTGTTGGTTGAAAACATTTTTGTTTCTCATCTGAGGAGCTTTCTTAACTCAGACTGGGATGACTAGTATTGCAGAGCTTTTTGAGTTGGTGTGTTCTTATGTGAGGCTTTTCGTCAGGTCCTCCAGTTTTTTTACTAAGTATTAAATAAACGTGTTTTTGTCTCATCTGAGTATCCGTATGTAGCAAGATGTGGCGGCTGAACCTCACTTCTTGGTTTAAACAAATCTTTAAGAGACAATCAGAGGAYGAAGGAGAACAGAAAAGCAGAAACAGAGAGCCGAGGACAGCCTGAGAGGATTATTATTCAGTTATCAGAGTTCTGTGGAGCAGAACTGACATGGACAAGAGCAGATTTCCTGCTTCTCACACTTCCATCTGCCACTTCACCATGCAGTGGATGCATACATGTGTTCTCCTTCTTACATTCACAAGGTAAATGCACTTGCAATGACACAACAAAAATAAAGATATTTAGAAGATTGATAAATATGCTTTTCTTACTTTTTTGAAAGCTAAACAAGTTTTTATTTTTATCACTATCACAAATGCAAACAGATAAAGATCAAGCTGAAGTAACATCAACTTTACTTCACCTGTTCTCTCTGTCACTCCATCACTGCTTGATATGTTCCAACAGCCATTGTCATTTTGAGGGCATTTTAGTGACCTGCTTTAGTTCTTCCGTTATCAACTAGTGAGGTTTATATTAAAACTTATACTCAGTCTAAGATTTGCATTATTAGATAATAATAAGTAATTTAGTGTCTAAACAGACCTAAACAAGAAAAACAAAAAAAAAAATGGAAAAACAACTGAAAAATATTGACTATCTGATAGTATTCTTTGACTCGATCTGCACAGGTGTTTTTGTGAYATTGTTTTCTTTAAACGTGGAAAAAAATCAAATTGTTTTATTAAAACAGCTGAAATAAACCCACCTCACCACTAGGTGTCAGAAACACCTGTGTTAACATGTCAAAAAATAAAAATAAAAACAGAGAAAGAACAATGTCGTCTTTGGTATAGATTTTGCTAGGGTTTACATCACTGTTATTTTTAAAACATTGTTCAAAATTTTAATGGGTATATTAATGAAATCACCACTTGAGTCTAATGGTGACAGAATCAGAATGAAGTGACCAGACTGAAAAATTGGTGCAACAATGGCCCTGTTGTTATTTGGTTACTAAGGTTATCGTTTCTCAAAATCTTTCATTGCACTCCATATACTTATRTTGCTCATTCTTAAGTAAACACTAAGGAAATATTTACTGTATTTGATCTTCAACACTGACAGTTATTTGTTATTTGTCTTTTGGGGGAATTTGCATTGCTGGAACTGCATCCATTCATTTGCAAKTCTTATTTTAAACTTTTCATTGACAATGAAAAAAAAGAAATCCACAACACACATGTCTACCTATGAYATYTTCCTCTGTTTTCTGTTGTTGCCATTCATGTTGAATGTCACATGCATAAGTGATGTGACTGTGCTGACAATCAGCAGAATATTGCACAATCACAGTGTTCCCCTAGTGGTGCTAAAGCAAACTTACAATACTTAAAACTTCTCTATGGTTGGACTAACAATCATTATGATTCTCAGAGAATCCTTTTTACTGTTTGGTCCAAAAACCCTTCATACGCCAGGTACTGTTGCATATTGCTACAATTTGAAGATTCAGAAAAGAATAGGTTTTGAAAATATATATAGATATCTAGACTTTTGTGTAATAAAATAAATAAATAAGTAAGTAAATAGACCACAGATAAAACAACAATAATAAAAAGAATTGTTAGGGCAACACACCAAACATGTTTCTGAATAAACTGATGTGTTTATTCATTGTATTTAAGCACACAAACCTTGATTGAATCGTATATGTATGCAGCTCAGCATGTAAAAGTGAGGGTGGAAAGCTGATTTGGTGGCAGCCCAGTTTGACTACACATGCAGATTTCTGCATCACTACATCACCAAGCATAAACAGAATATCTTGCTTCTTATTAATGTTCATTCTTTCTTCTTTAGACTTTCTTTCATTTTTAAAGCCCCAAATCTGTCTCATTATCTTGTTTTGATGTTGCTCCTTTTCAGAATGGGACTTGATGGCTTCAGGCCTCAAAATGCATCTGAACTGGGTACAAGAAAGAGAAGAAGCAGAAACACATGCATCATTTTTGTGACTACTTTGTTGACAACAAGAAAGACCATCGCTGTAAAATGGCTGCTCTTTTGGACATTGATTATTTTTTAATTGCGATAGAGTACAGTACACTAATTAAAACTAGTATATTTTGCCATGCCAAAGGCAAAATTAATAATTGATATTTTATTAATATTCAAAAATAGCACTGGGAATATATTAGAGCCATTTTGTGATCGCACGAATGATCTGTTAGGTCAGCGTTAGTGTGTGTATGTGTGTATGTTTGTGTGTGTGACCGTGCTTGGATAAATCAAAGTTTCCCACTTCAGCCAGGTCAAATCCAGTTTTGTTCTGGAAAAAAAAAAGATGAAAAGTGCTCTTAAAATGATTGAAATGACTTCTGTTCATTACATTGAAAGTAATTAAAAATAAAAAAAGTTCCAAAGACATCAATCAGTGTGCCGTACTTTGCACAAAGCAACTGTTTATCTAAATGTCAGCACAAAACAAACAAAGAACACAATGTCTCAGCATAAAACAAGCACATTTTTATTTTTTTTATTTATATTTTTGACTACTGGAAGTTAAATACACGTTGT
>NW_013952442.1:2690574-2692863 GCF_001266775.1 Austrofundulus limnaeus | reverse complement strand
GGGGGGGATAGTGTCCTGCGCAATTATATTATCTCCACATCTCTGCCTTTAAATTTGCACATTAGTGGGAGATTGTGCTAATCTAAAAATTCTAATTAAAACTATTTGGTTGGCAGTAGCACATAAACACTATTATTGTTTAATATCGTTCAGCGTTGCTGGGAATGATCCATCATTCTGCCAGGGGGCTACCCCAATCCGCCCTCCACCTTGTATCATATACCCTTTAAAAAAAGTCCAAAACAAAGCAGATAATGATAGCACCTCTCCTGCAAGCCCAGTCTCAGCGTCTTTCCATTCTTATTTAAAAGGAAGCTTTGGTRAAACTGAGGGGCTGGGGGGCTGGGAGTAGTTTGAGTGTGTGTTTAGTATTTTTTTAATAAGCGTCCTCAGTACTATTGAGTGGGTCCCTTTGTTCATATGGTAAGATTAATTATGCTGTCAGCCACTCTCAGGGGCTGCTTAACAAAGATTCAGTGATATAATGGCCCAGTCCTGTGCTTGGCAATCACAGTCGCTGCGAGACAATTTGAAATCCTCCCTTCTCCACACAACGACAAACCCTCGGCAGGCCTTTTCATCAAAGAGGAAGTCATTTTGCCCGGGACGACGTCTAAACATTCTTCTCTACTGCATTTGCACAGACACGGAAACACACATACACACAAATAAGTTTCTTTTCACCCCTGTGCAGTCTGACTCTTCAGCTGTCATTCATAACTGGCTGTTGTAATGTGTGTGAGCTCGGGTCTCCTCAAGGACGGCACCAACAAGTAATGGAGCGACACACGGGGTTTGAACTCTGCTACTGTCACCGCTAATGCATTGAATTGCTGCGTGCACACTTGCATCTCCGCCTTTCATATTCCTATTCTGCCGTTGTGCTGTTATTAAGCCCTGGTTGATTTTGCATTGCAGATTGAAGATGCTGTAGCTGCATCATCACAAGCCGCACTTACCAGATAGATATTTTTGTCATAGTTCATAGAAGAGCAGCGGCAGGGAAAATGATTGATTGTGGCAAGTTCTATACCAGCATTTTCCAACACGTGATTTGTGTATTTGTCCATTTGAACCTGCAGTCTCATCAGGAACAAAGGTAGATTTGTTCCAAAGGCCAAAGATGGAAAAAAGTTACAAAATCCAAGAGGTTTGTCTTGTTAAAAAATGTGTTTAWAATGTATTGGCAGAGAAAAGACTAAACAGATTAAAGACAGAAAATGCATATGTAAATAAATACTTCTAACAAACTGCACACTTTGTGACTGGCGTTTGAGTAAACAAAAGCTAAAGTCCAGCCGATGAATGACAGAATACAGTTATGTGTGTTTAGGAAAATCAATAAATAGATCAATAGATAATGCTCAATCTAAAGCAATGCCTGTTTTGTTGTCCCAATAAACCAAATTTGAGGTGCAGATTTAAATATAACTGTTTAAGTTCGTATTATGCTTTCATGTGAAGAAAAAACAGTCCTGAAATGTGTGATTAAATGAGAGGTACAAATTAAAATATGGTCTCAAAAAAAGTAATTAGAAATCACTGTGTGTGCAATTTGTGAGTCTACTGAAACTGCATTTACTCAAAAAAAAAACATTGATGACTTTACGTCAAGGACTTACAGTGAGTGGTATATAAAGTAAAAGTAAAAGTTATGGTTAAAGAAAAGACAAATCCTCAAATAAAATACTTAAGCACTGTAACAAATTGTACTCAGTCACATCTGCTGACTTATAACATGTAGAACAAACAAAACAAAACATGACATATTGTGTCTATTTGTACATCTTGCATATACGGCAAATGTTGCAACTACTATTAAAGACAATTAAATTAAAATGACTTCTCACTTTGACAACCAGTRGAATTAAATTTCTGTTTTAAAGTGCCCATCAAATACGCCAGTGAAATACACCCTAATTAAATAGGTATACTTTGGTAATAATATTATTTCTGTGCWGTAATGTAGTTAAGGCAAAAACATCATGGCCTACAACATAAACTAGGTTTGATTCAACTGTAATCATGATGAATGGAAGGTGGGAGATATGTCATCATTTCCTCTTGGCTTGATAAATGGTTTAATRTACTTCTATTTAACAAAAAAAGAAAAAAAGAAGTAAATAAGAACATGATCGTAGATTCTTGAACCTCGATAATATCTCAAATCATACATATTTAAATAGTACTTATATTTCATATTATTTAAATGCTGAATAATTTATTCATACTTTATTCTTAAAAATGTAAATGGGTATTGTCAAAAGAATGTATGGACAGTATATACTG
>NW_013952442.1:2688214-2690564 GCF_001266775.1 Austrofundulus limnaeus | reverse complement strand
GTCGTATTAAAGATGGAGAGCATTACTGTGCTGTGAGGTAAAGCTTAAATTCGTCATGGTAGGATTTTACATGAATCACATTTTATAGGTGTTCTCCAATCCAAATTCATGTGAGTACATTATTTTTTTCACAATTTTTTGTAAAGTGTTTGCTTTTAAATTACTCTGGTTGAACTTGGAATATTAAACGTTTTTATGAAACAAACATGTAATAAAAGTATTTTGCAAGAAAAAAATAGAGCTGTAAGATATGATGTACAGTTATAATAAGAATGTTTAATAKCATATTTGAATATTATTTTAGATCATAATGATTTATACACATTGTTCATTTGCAGCATTTTAGCCACCTGAATATATGTAAGATTTTTAGTTTTATATTTATTTCCAAAATTCAAATCGTTAAAAAAACGATCATAATTATCACTCGTATCTCAAATCAATATTGTTCTCRTATTGTTTTGCCAGATTGAGTTAAGTTTAATATATTCCAGCTTTTAGACCACATTATCATCGTAATTWCAATTCAACCTTGAGTTTGCTCTCTACGTATCTTTTTTTATTCCATTCTTTCCGTCCTTGACTCTCCTAATGAATGTTTTTTTTTGTTGTTCTTGTAGCATTCTACAATTTTGTCATATGGAACTGTTCCCCTCCCCCCTTCCTATCTTTGATGTAAATTACAGTATGACTTAGGAAACTTTAAATGGTCTGCCACCATCTTGGGCCTTGTATAAAATTAATTGCTGCCATGACAGATGATTGCAGACTGTGCTGACGTTAAGGTCATTAAGTTCTACATACACTGTAATGAGGTAGACACCAACACATGCGATCGCCTGCCTATTATTTACCACACAACTGAGGTTGGTTTGTRCTATTTTGCCCTTGGTACAAGAAAAAGGGATTTCTCCTCACTTYGTAACAAGTGAGAAGGAAGAGAAAGGAAAAGCTCRAAACGCTGCTTTTTTTCCCCCTCTCGGCACAGAACATGCAGGCAGTCGTGTTGGTGTGTGCGTTGGGACGGAGAGCAAAGAAGTGGCTGGGAGAGGGGTGGGGGATGACGAGGGTTTAGGCAGTGGATGTGACAGTTTTAAAGAGTCTGAACATGTAAATCAAAAATAGTTTGGGCCTTAATGGATGTGTTTTAGCAGATCTCTTCCAAGCAAAGCCCCCTCATCCTGCGTCCCCGCGACCCACTCACCTGTCTGGTGGGATGATGTTTACAATAATGGGGAGAGGCAGTCCAATTTCACCCAACACGCCAGGCACGGCAGCCACCTCTCCCTGCTACCCCTGCGCCACATTTGAAAAGAGATGAGATTGAAAACAACACTAACTTCATGTACAGGGCGACATGGGGAGAAGCAAAGTCGTGCCACAGATGAGCATCAGATGCAATTTCACCTTGGCAGGCCACTTGTCAAAATCAAGAAATATCACACTTTGCCTCTTTGTCTCTTATTTTTTTCTTTTTTGCTGTTGTTGTTTAACTGTATTTTCTACTCCTACACCGTCAGTCAGACACATTTTCATACCAGTGGAATACACACTTAGAGAAATGTAAGGTCTGTAATGCCTTGGAGAAGTTGTAAAATGCCTGATATTGTCTCCCAAGCTATTTTTTTCTGTGTCCTTTCAGTGGCAGTTGTTCTTTTCAAACACTCCTTAGAACTGTATTGTATGTTCGCTAATCGAAGTGCAGACCCCTATGTGTTTGCTTCAAGCAAAACTTATCTCAGCTCGTTAACTCTTGCCATGATAATAAAATCTGTCACCAATAAAGACCATAAAATAGGTTGTGATAATCTCACAATAATGATCATTAAAAACACAATAAATATGTCTTTAGATCATTTTGTGGTGAAAAACAAATCTTTCACACTTACTCCAAAGTAGCATGTGAGTGTGAAATACCAACATCAAAATAAGAAATCCCTCAAACTTTTGTTCCCATAAAGTTTTAATTATGCAAAGATTTTTATTTTATTTTTGTAGTGTGGAAGCAGATTAATGAGACATTTAAATTTGGTTGGTGTTACTGTGTGATCAAGCACAGTGACAATATGGAAGCTAGAAGTTACTTTGTGAAAAAAGTAACAATAAACTATAAGAACTATTTAAATTACAACACATTTTAATGGTACAAAAAYGCAGAAGTTTGTTTGGTGATTGGTCAAATAAACCTATATTCAACAAGTTTGACTATTGGAATGCCTGAATTTGCTCTGATGATGTTTTGTTCAATCGTTAGAGAAGATTACTGTTGTAAAAAGGTAAATTCTGAACATCTGTATTGTCCACAGTGTGTGTGTGTGTGTGTGTGTGTGTGTGTGTGTGTGTGTGTGTG
>NW_013952442.1:2682225-2686529 GCF_001266775.1 Austrofundulus limnaeus | reverse complement strand
TGGCAAATGTGTTAAACACTCACGAGTGAAAGATGAGGTGTAACCATGGAGAATGTTGTTTTTCACACAGGACAGCTGAGATGAATCTGAGGCAGCGTTCGCCRAGTAGGAGCACATTCTTCACAGCAGTGATGCCCACCCTATACAGTCATCGAGCAAGGTATTTACAAGAAATAAGTAACTTGATTACTATCATTACTAAGAATGCCCTGCGTTATAGKCTGCTTACTGCTTTTGGAGCGGTCTCTAGTCCACTTGGCATTCACACATACAATCGAACCATCCGTTCACTTAAACCAAATTGAGACCTAGGTTTTTAGGCAGACCGGAGTTTACTTTTGTGGTCCGCATCAGAGCTCGATTACATGTTCACACCTTTCCAAATAAACTGGACATAMTGGACAAGGAAATTAGAGTATGATTAAAGCAGACTAAACAGGGCTGTGTGATGACGCTCTTAGTGTCATTTTCTGTTTTCCCTTCACAGTAAATTTGAAAGTCATCACACTTGATTTGTTTAAGCTGTGTTCTTCCAAAGAAGATATTCAACTCATATTCAATGGTTCAGTTTTAAACCAGTCAGTGTAAAAATGTGGTACTTTTTACAACTTATTTGCATTTAGTGTGCACAGACTAAGTAACAGACAAAGGCATAGACAGTTGTTCCAAATTTATTACCCCAYTGACCTGGAGAAGAAACTGACCAGATTCCTTCAGCTGAACATTGGGACAAAGTCCAAAGTCCAGGTTGGTGTCATAACCTAGAATTTTACACCACATCCAAAAAGTATTTATTCTCTCTTACATGTCCTCACAATATACCTTTTTTTTCCCTGACCCCTCTAACCCTGGATTGTGCCCTACTGTGTTTTGTACTCTAATCCATGCCCAGGTCCTTTGGTAAATCACCCTCATAAATAAGGTCAGCACAAAGAAAGAGGGATATGCTGTGTGAAAATCTAATCAAAGGAATTAAATCAGGATTTTTTTGTGCACTGGTAAGAATCCTTTTTCTGTGTAGAGGGTCAAGTACTCTTCATTTTCTTCTGATCTTTGTGAAAGGTGGAGGACGAGTGGAAAAAAGTTGTATTAAAAATAAGGACTTCACTTACGTGAGTAGAATGAAAAGGTTAATTGGCCTTTTTTCCATCTGTAGTTTTTGAGGGATTTAAAATATGTCCAATGCATCTTACTTGGTTCGTGCTCATGCACATGTATGTGCACCCAACCTCATACAGCTCACACTTGCCCACATACCCACTGAGAATTTTTATTAGAATTCATTAAAAAATGGCACTCTATTGACATTTTCCATCCAGTATAATTGAAACATACATGTATATTTGATTGCAGGTCCAGTTTGGGAGTTCAAGCCGCTTAATCCACTTACACTTTTGTTTGTTTTCTCCATCTTTTTTTTTCTAAACAAGGTGTTCTGTGGAGTAGACAGTTTGAACTGGTCAAAGAGATAAGCAGGTACGTATTTATCATATTAAAACAACTATTATTTATTAAACTTCGGGCATGAAATACCATAAAACACCTTAAAAAGTAGACAAATTAAATGAAGTACTGCTTTTCAACCATTTAGAGTAAATTCACAATCTTGGTCTCTTTTAAAGCTAATAATCTGAATTTCAGCAGTCATACTATTTGTAAATGTAACTAGTATTTGGTATATTGAAGTAAAATACACAAAATAAAGATATTTTTTTCCCTAAATGTTTTTTTTTTATTAATAAAGTATCACAGAATGAAGGGAATGATATATTAATAAACATTTTTTTTCACTGGGCTAAAATATTAATTCCCAACTCAATTCAAATTTGGTAACAGTAGCTTAACATGTGAATATTTGAGACATAGTACAATCCAGCATTTCTCATTTGCATATCTGTACACCTGTACAATTACGTCCAGACTGTACACTTGTCAGTCCGTCACCTGTAGCTTAACCAGGTAGTAACGTATCCACTACTAAAAGCTGTCACAGTTCCATTCTGAGCACTCAGAAGCTGTTTGTTTATGTTCATGAGGAAAGTAAAACTCTTTTTTTTTTGGCGGGGAGAGTAAGCAACTGCATGTCAGTGCTTCTGTTCTGAATAAAAGCCTGGTGCATGTAAACACTTGTTTGCACAAGTTTAATAGTCTACTAAGTTTAGGACTGCATGATGTCYATTTTTATAAGATGCATCTTCATCATCCTGGCTGACAAGTTTGAGTTGAACATGTGTGTTCCCCTTTATTACTTATAATATTGGGCATGTGTGTTTTTATGTTCATTGTACTTTAGCAAATTCTGAGAAATAAAGCCACAAAGTGAGAATGTTTTTGTTTTGGACATTTTTAGAATACCGGTAACACAAATTCATAAATGTTAACACAAATTACTCAAATTAATTTGGAAAGACTAATATGTTGTCTTTTTTAAGAAAACTAAACATTTTTTAAGCTTTCATCAACTAAAACTCGACTAAAACCATTAAACATAAACATGATTAAAACTGACTAAAACCATTAAATATAGCAATGATTAAAACTGACTAAAACTAAGAAGTATTTTTGTTCAAAAGACTAAGACTTACTAAAATTAAAATGGCAGTCAAAAACAACACTGACAGGAAAGTATGTTTTCTATAAAACGATTACAGGGATGACATTCCAGCTGGTAAGATTATTTCAACCTGGAAGGACTGACACACAGACTGAAATTAGGAGGTTTATTGACATGACTGGACCAACATGATTATTGACATGAACGGTATCAGAGTTTGGCGCTCGGACCCTGTCAGAGGACAAGAGCACTGAGTGATGCTGTAATCTCATACGAGTTGCAATGAGTTAAGGGGTAGTAGCCCCACCCCCTCCCAACACTGGTGGTGGAAGTTAAGGGAGGGGTGCCCTTGGATACCAGATGATGAAGGGTGGAGAAGGGGTGGTGGTAAGTTGACAGTCAGCTGGCATGCAGGGGTGATTGAGACAACAGGCTTTTATTCATTGGCAGTCAGGAGCTGATTGGACGTGGCTGGGCTTGCGATGATTGGACGCAGCTGGATTTGAGACGTGGAGGTCGGCAGGAGCAGGCGAGGCAATGAGTCTTCCAGAGTTGAACTTTCATTTAAACTCCATTTCTGTCATCCTCACAGACACACACTACTGATCCTAGTACAAGTTACAAATTTTAACACATAGACCAAACAAGGATATGAATAAAACAACGTGAGTTGCTTTTCAGCTTACCTGCAGATGACAACAGTGTTTGTTTACTTTGTTGCTGTTGATAATACGTTTCCTCAAAGGTATTTTTATCCAAAAAGGGCTGCATTGACAAGTAGTATTAGGAGCTCAGCATTTTCACCAGTTGTTTGCTTTGTTGCTGCCGAGTGCCTGCAGGAATCACGAGCAGGGTGGGGAGGTGTGCCCTGTGATGAGGAAGCTCGGTTCGGAGACACAGCCCAGAGGAGGAGCTAGTCCCAAAAGGTGGTTCTAGTCCCAACYRGTCGTTTTTGCTCCCCTGCCCGGCTGCCTCATGTCACTGCACGATTTATCAAACATGTATGAATGAGTCAAAGCAACACTCTGGGCATGTTTTTGATGAGAGGATAACATTATAACATGATATAAAGCTCAAAAAGGTTTATTTTACATGATATTGTCCCTTTGATAAAAGCAAATCATTAAAAAGTATCTCTCGATTGTAAATAATAATATTATTAATTTTAAAATAAGTGAAATAATAAAGTTCACTAAATTGTTTCTCTTATTATGGAGTATTTTATTTCCTGTCTAAATTACTACAGTTTAATTAGCAAATTGCTGCCTGATTGGTACAATTAGGGGACTACTTCCTGAACAACATATTGAACTTGTAATTGTAAAGTCACCTTTTAAAAGACAGCTCCACATGTAACCTTGGTATGAACTCCATAGTTTCACTGATGCTATCTCAATGATACAATGTCTGTCTTATCAGCTGCAAGTGATTTTTCAAAATAAGCCCAATCAATGAGGAGATCCTTTGTCAAGACGATGGTGTGAGAATGAATGAGGCTGAATTAACAAATGAATACATGTATAGTAATGTGAACGTAATGAGCAAGTGTAAAGTATTAGAATCAAAAAGTAAAGAATAAGAAAAAATAAACACGCATGCACAATTGTAATCATTTCAGGAAATCAAACTTACAATATGATGACATCAGAATCAAAATCCCCCTCAGGTAACCAATATGTTTGCACCATGCTGAACGCCCTGCCTACTGTACTTTGATGATTCTGTAACATGTCCTGTTACACCCTGTGTT
>NW_013952442.1:2673846-2682180 GCF_001266775.1 Austrofundulus limnaeus | reverse complement strand
ATATAATTAAACTGTGGTGGCACAGTGGAGCAGTGGCTGGAGCTGTTATCTCTCACAAAGAGCATCACACTATAGTATGAATGTCCTTTCTAACCCTAACCAAAGTGTACTCTGGCTTTCTCCCACACATCCAAAACATACATGATAGATTAACTGGCACATACAGTACATATATTTCCCCTTTGTATCAGTAGTTGTCTGTCTTGTTTGTCTCCAAGTGTCCATGTGATGGACCTGCAACCTGTCCAGGTTGTACCCACCTCTCGCAGATGACTGCTGAAGATGGGAACCACCTTATCACCTGAAAAGGACAGGCAGATAAATAACATGAATTAACTGACTGATGGTGCTTGAATTACGATCAGAAAAAAAAAGTATGCTTAATAGCCATCCTGGGATAATCCCACACCTGCTTATAYGCTGTCCAGGCTTTCCTGAGTTACATAAGCTTGTTTCTGTCAGTGCTTTTGATAAGCCAATTTGTAGATTCWTTTTTTTTCTTCTTTCATCAGGAATTTTCCAGTTTTTTAGTGATAAAGATCATATTAAAAAAATCAGATAAGGAAACAAAATACATGTCAAACATCTCTTCCAACAATTTTCACAGTAGCATAATTTTTAATTTTTTTTAATCAAATACACTGCGAAAAATACTGCTGAGTGAAAGTTTGTCTCTTCACTGACCCATAAACTAATACAAACACTTAGTGCGTTCGGCAACATGCACTTGTCACATCACAGTTATGTCTTTAGTTATTTGTCCACATGCTTACAGCAGTGAGAGAATGGAAGCAGAGGGCATGACTGTGCTCTTGAAAGTGGCCCCTTGATTAGCAACCACTCATTTGGGATGTTCTCTGGCAAATCAGCAGCCATTCAGATGACAAAGGCCGCTGCTGAAAAAGTGAACAGCTGTCACTGTGTGATGTGTTAATTTCCTGACAGTTTCGGCGCTGAAACCAATTACTGATTTAAGGGCAGGAAGAGAAAAGCCCTCTGCATACTCTCATTAGGCTCCTGCAAGACTGAAAGGATAAAACGAAAACAAGGAGAGAGAAGAAGGGAAACCATACTGGGAAATAAAGGATGAAATAAACTTGTGCACACTTGCTGTCAGTTGAAATTTTGTATGTACAAATTGTCATCTCAAAATAATTAAAAACACATACAACTACCAGAGTCACGAGTCTCTCCCATGAACCACACATTAGTAAAATAATATTTTGTGGGACAAAATATWTTTGGGGTTTTTCTTTTTACATGGTGAAGGAATAAACTCAGAGTACTTCTAATGAACTGTGACATTTTAAACTAAGTTTACCATCAATCACTTAGTTTTTATTTTAATCCTTCTAGATTTGTTAATTCAAAGTGAATATATACTTATAAATCAAAATAAAATGTTGACATTGCCACTCTGATATTATGTTTGGGAAATATTTGTTTTGAAGCTCAACATTTGACCATCTCTGTCTGGATTTGTTGGACACCAGAGCTCACAGAGTAAAAGGTGACCTTCAGTGTTTCTGTTTGCGACAGTTCTGCTGAAAGGGGCTATGACTTCTTGTTTATGGGCCATTTTCATGAAATATTTCTCCGGACGTTACCTGGATTTTATGTATTCATAAAAGGCAACATAGTACTGTATATTATAAAAAGAAACTAAAAGTCATACCATTAAAACACAGAGTCAAAATAGTTTAACATTTAAACAAATATTTTATTATTAATAAGARGCCAGTCCAAACAAAGAAAGCTGGGAGCTCCAGCCAAAATAAACAAAAGGAGAGATTGCCCTTGAACCAGCCAGGAGTTGACTGTCAGATTCAGGACACACCCCTCTCCGTGTGGCCCAGGATCTGACCCTGCAACCAAAAACCGTACCGGTGGCCGGTGACCGGTGACTCCCAAACTTGACAACAACTAAACACAACAGAAGTCAACAAGACATGAGCAAGAGCAAGGCCCACAATGTAAACATCCATCATCTGGTCTCCTTCGCTCCCTGAAGCGGCTTTCTCCTTTTAAACCTGTATCAGCTAATCAGCAAGGGGAAACACATTCWTTTAGAAAATATTCATTAGAATGATACCTGGTCACATTACAGGAACACATTTTCTTTGTGATAAGACTTTGAAAATAAAATGCCTAGAAATCTAATTTAGAGTAGCATTTTTATTGACTTTTTATTTTTTTTTATTTTTGCAAAGTTATTGAATATATGTTGTCGCCCCTTGGCCTTTTTTGTTTTGGTCTGAATGGTTCATAGACTATATTTAGGAAACAAAATTATTAATATTATTTTTAATGGTCAAGTACAGAAAACAAGTATTATAAATAAAATATGAACTGTTCACTTAACACAGTTCTTGGAAAGTAACGAATGCATGCAACAATAACTACATCAAAAATGTTCCTAGGTCAGTTCCACACATGAACATAAGCCTTTTAAATCAGCTTTTTATGCTCCTAACAAGAGTAAATGTGACCCAGTCATGGTCACTGATTGCTGTTAAATGAAAGCAGATATTAATGAGGTCTTGATGGAGCTGTTTTTTTTTTTTTTATCAAAAAAGCCTTGATGTTAAGAGCTAAAACAAGACAGTCTCATCAGCATCCTACCCAAAGTCTTTAGAGATCAAATTATGTTTGGATTTCAAATGAAAGAGTGACTTACACATATTCTCACAAGGATGAAGGGTGGGAGAAAAAAATAATTGATTGCTTGACTTCCTTACAGTCAGAAAAGACAGAGAATTGTAAAACAAACTCCAAAAAAGGGGAACAAGGCTTTTCTTTGTTCATAAATAGATGATTATTTTTAATTTCCTCAAATGAAATGCAGGGTGTCTCCCTTGAGATGCATTCTGCAACTTATTCTGCAGAGCTTGTGTATTTTATTTAGCCATGAGTAAACAAGCTTTTTTTTTTCTGACAGACTAACTAAAAAGACACAGAAAAACAGATGTTTGAAGTGTAAAAAAGAACATCTCCTAAATGAATACAGGCCAGATGACTCTCACACAATCTCTATAATCAACTTTTTACGGGCTACAATCTTAGATGTGCTTTAACAAAGACTCCTCTCACATAATTTGACCAGAGTTTTTTTTACAGCACAAAAAAATAGACATGGTTACGCTGAAATACTTGTGCATTATCAGATTGCTTTCTTTCTTTCTTTCTTTCTTTCTTTCTTTCTTTCTTTCTTTCTTTCTTTCTTTCTTTCTTTCTTTCTTTCTTTCTATTTTTTTATTTTAAACTTTTGATGACATCAATCTGTTTTCTATGTAAAAAAACAAAAAGGCCACTGACAAACATTTTTTTCCATAAGCACTACTGTATATAACACCACTTTTTACCATTAGCCAACAAGAGATTCCCTTTTGGCAATCTGCATATAGTCATCTAGATGAGGTGTCCTCCTCTGGACGATGAAAGCTACCCCTGGACAATAGTGTGGGAGGACAACTTGATTCTCAGGCTTCTGTATTGACTGGGACTGGAGCGGTGGTTCTGGCTGGCTGCTTCCCTGAGGTGAGTATTGACACCCAGGTTCTGGTTTGGATAGCAGGGTCGCAGGACTAGGACTCTCCTTTTTTGATTAATTGAGCCTTAGCCTTGATTAATTATGCCTCTGGCCASAATCTTCTTGCTGTAAACTCAAACTTTTACACAGTTATAAGTGGAGGCCTCCTGAAGAGAAATCAGCATGAAACAGCTTTTCTAACATTTTTGTTTTCTCCACAGAGTAGTTATTGGTAAGTCTTATTTGTTGTGAAGCATTGGTTTGTATTGCTCATAAATATTTCTTATTCACTAGTTTTTTTAATCTTCCAATTCATTTTAGCAATTTGTGACTTCATCAACCTGTAACAGTAAAATGTGTTGCAACATAAATTTGTTGCACTTTATTTTCTGGTACTTTGCACTTTTATCCTCACATCTTTTTTTTCTCTGGTTTTAGTGCATGTCAGCTATATACTAATTAAGGAATAGACCTGTGGTGCTCTAGGTGATGCAAGTATGTACACATGTAGAGACAATTTTAGACTGAAAGGTAGATAGGGTGGTAACTTCAAATGCTAATGCAATTTCTTTAAATTAAATAAATATATAATTCCTGAGTCATCATTTACAGCTCATTGCACCACTAAAAGTGCTATACTGCATAAACTGGAAACTCAGAAGAGTAGCCCTCCTTTCCCCTTGCCTTTATACTTGTTTAAGGTAAGCAGCTCGAGTTGGTACATGGGAGTGTGAGCTAATGCATGCAGTTTGTGCAGCTGTGGCCCGGACACTAGACAGCCGATCATGGTGTGATTTATGACGCTGACCGCTGGCTGCGTGGTGCAGGCTAATGACACATACACTAAAGTCATTGATTTGTATGAATGCCCTCCGCTCTTCATCTATCACAATTTAATGTTGGAGTTTGCAATGCAGAAGTAGAGAGGAGGATGAGGCGGAGGAAGACAGAGATTGGAGGGGGACAGGATCCCGGAGAGGAGGTGAGGGAGATGAAGGAAGAGGTGGAGTGAGACAGCATAAGCCAGCCAACAGGCTGCTGTAGAGACAGGTGGGACCAGAGAAAAAGTAGAAAAGTAGAGTTCTCTTAGCCCAGGACCAAATATCTTCATCCCCATTTAGGTCATGATTTAGTCTGTTTTATAAAAGTCTGGTTTACTATTTACTTATTGTTATGTATGTGAATTGTACACTGTGCTCATTAACGGAAATAATGACAACAATGAAGTGTGATAAAACAGATGGAATATAAGACATGGATAAAAGGTAWTGAGTAGGAGATAGTAAACTAAAAACTGACATTTTCTTGAAAACAGATTCAGGTTACAGTGAAGTGCTACAAACTGTTCAAATATATATTTTTATGTGGGAAATGCAGTACTTTCAGTAGGAATGTTAGAATTTTTTATTGCATATTTAACAGTGCATTAAAATGTACTTTTGTTGAAGGTACCATGCACCTATCACTATCATTCCATTCAACAAATAAGCATTTTAAAACAACTTTTACTGTCATTATCAACTGCTCCCCCCACCCCCACCCAAAAATGCTGAGTGAGTTAAAAAAAATAGTAGGATAAGTAAAATTAGTTGACCTTGTTGTTTTGATCAGAATTATTATGTCTTTGTATGATTCTTCAGACTACAGTCTTGAGTCTTCATGTCTCTCTGCTCTTTTAATAACAGGCATGTTTTATTTGATGACATGGTGCAAATGAAGTCATGAGTCATGGTTGCACTGTCTTTAATTACAGCAGATGTAAACAAGCATGTCAGTTGTGTTAATCTGAACCATAGCTGGTTTGGAAAGACAATAACAACAGACAAACAACAGGAAAAGGATCAGTTGGACACCTGCTTTTTAGAGAGGCCTGTATTTCAGCTCTTACATAAACATCATGCAACCTCATTTGGAGTGGCTTAAACCAGGAATGTTTCCTCAAGATCATTTTGATTAGGATCTTTATTTTTTTAAACCTCACCCCTGTGCACAACATTCTAAAAGCCAATAAYATATGTACATAAACAAAAATGCCACTGAAAAAATAGTCATTCAGTCAATGGATATTTGGCTATTTCAGAATTTGTTTGTTTTTTTAATATAATTTTATATAATATACAGTATTTATAGCAAGGTTAGTCAGTGGTCATTATATACTGTAGTGAGATATTGAATTTAACTTTCATCAGAACTTTCAGAAGTGCAAACTTTTCCATTGCCAGCACATTATTTGATCCTAATTTTGTTGATGCATACAGGCATCACATATTTTAGAGCATGTTAAACATGTAATAACCATGTTTGACTTACACGTTGTTAAATTCAAAGTGCAGAGTGATTAACTCTGGAAGTTCAGAGAACTTGAACAAACTTATAATAAACAAAACATCTCAAATGCCAGCCACTAGGGTCATGGAAAACATAATGCACTGACACAAAAGACAGGAGACCTAATGCAAAAAAATGCTAAGATTAAGCAACTTTTGTAGTCATCGCCATAAGATAACAAAGCTACTTTTCAATATGTGAGTATTATGGTTGGTAAGGGGCAGCACGGTGGCTCAGTTAGTAGACCTGTTGCCTCTCTGCGAGAAGGTTGTCGGTTAAAATTCCAGCCAGGGACCCTTCTGGTTAGAGTTTGCATGTTTTCTCCATGCATGCATGGATTTTCTCTGAGTACTCTGGTTTCCTTCCACAGACCCAAAACATGACTGTTAGGCTAATTGGTAACTCCAAATAGTCCCTAGTTGAGAGTGTGAATGGTTGTCTTGTTTGTCTCCATGTGRCYTGTCCAGGGTGCACCCTGCATCTCGCACAGTGACTACTGGACATGGGCACCAGTGACCACTGTGACCCTGAAAGGAAGAATCGGGTAAAATATAATGGATGAAAATAATTTTCATTCAGCTTCATGACTGTCTTACAAACACAAGCATGAAGCTGAATGAAAATTATTTCTTTCCTTTATTTATTTTCCTTTTTTTCACTTAAATAACACTAAAACATGGCAGCAATTTCTTCAATTATTAATCAGTTGTATGAGCATCTTTCCTAAAAGTTAAGCACCAGATTATCCTGTCAAATATAAACATGTAGCTTTATGAAGTCAGTCAGTCTTAAGCTTGATTGAGTAATATTATTTTTTGCTAGATTTGCAAACAAATGATTAAAACAGCTGAGATGAATTGTCAACAGTTAATGTTCAAGTGCCCAGTCCTCACAAATTCCAGCTACTGCCTTATGAGCACCATTTCCAGAATAGGGAGGCTGTGAACACTGAGACGTCAATGGTGGCAATGTTCCACTGCCTTTTAAACTGTTCAGGACTGCTCTGTTAATGAGGTTAGAGCAAGTTGTGGCAATAAACGTTCAACCTAGTGGTTATCTGAGGTGAAGGAAGCCCTCAAGCTTAAGGGAGATGTCCTGCAGAACTTTTTTTAAATTTATTTTTGTCTGTGGACAACAGTTACCCTGAGGTCTTGATATGTCTGAGCAGTATTATGCGGTTCAGGGCCCATAACTTTGGATTGCTAGACAGGGGTGATTGTCTCAGCATATTGGTCCCAATCTCAGTAGAGTCAGTGGTCATTGTCCTTAGTAAAAAAAAAAAAAAAAAACATACATTACCAGTTTTGCACAGGAAGATAGTTGCTGTCGCAAGTGGAGAATGAGTTTTTAAGACTAACAGTTGGATTGGGACTGCAGACAATACTGGAAATGTGACGCACAAACTGAAGCAGAAACCAAGAATAAAAAGGAAATAAACAACAAATTCCTGAGAAAATATCCAAAATATCCATTTCCAAAATATACTAGTTGAAGTTATGAAGAATCTACCCCATGCTTTAAATAGCAGTTTTTGAGATTTTAAAATAGTAAACTTTGCATTTTAATTCAGCCTGTTTTCAGAATAAAAAGAGATGGACATTTGTGTTTTGGGGAGGGGATAATATTAATGTTATTTTTGGGGGGTAAAATCAAAAGGAGTCAAACATGACCATGTGGAACTCTGAGGGTCAATGCCTGCGAGSTAAGTGCTGCTCTGCTATCTTAATAACTTTACTAATTCCTCAACATTACATCCTTAGATTTTGTACAGTGCCCTGAGATGACGTTTGTTGTTTCCTGCCTCCATCATCTGCCTCCAACATCGGCCTCCAGCATTTGCATGCATCATCTGCCAGCCCGGACCTTGAATGGGCCAGTCATGTACTAAATTCCCAGGCCATTTTTTTGCCCCAGTCCGCTCCTGGTGTATACTGTCTAGTCTTTTTTATTGAAGTAATRTATCACGTTGGGAGATTTATTGTGTTTTAATTTCAAACGGGTATTTGAAGCAAATAGTATTTATATAACTAATTACACGTACACGGAAATAACATAAATCACAACTATGAATGTGTGTTTATGAAACACAGATTCAGCTAAAGAGCTGCTCGGCTAAAGCTGCGGAGGCATTCAGTTTTATCGCATTTCACTTAAAACTTAACAATCCAACAACTCCAAAACAATTTTGCAGACAAGCTGTGATGGGCACAATATGCCACACAGCAACATGGTGATACAGCGGGTAAAATAAGAATTGAACACGTCAACATTTCTCTCAGTAAATATATTACTAGAGGTGCTAATGACATAAAATTTTCACCAGATGTCGGTAACAACCCAAGTGATCCATACATACAAAGAAATCAAACCATAAATGTCTAGAAATGAAGTTATTTGTAATAATGTGGAATGGCACAGGGAAAAAGTATTGAACACACTTACTGAAATTTATCTAATACTTTGTACAAAAGCCTTTG
>NW_013952442.1:2666707-2670599 GCF_001266775.1 Austrofundulus limnaeus | reverse complement strand
GTTCATACATAAAAACGATTTTAAAATGCATTAATTATTAAAAGCTCAAAATCCACAAGTTAAAATGTTATTCACTAAACCCTAAAGACATATAAAGGGTATAATAAGAAGATAAACTGAAGAAATAAAGGATAAATAATTTATACATATTTTAAAGTTGGAGAACTTGTGACAAATAAGTAGAAAAAAGTTGCCACAATACCTGAGAACATGACTGTAATTATTCAAAAGATATGTTACATTAATTAAATTATTTTGGAAAATACTGTAATGTGGTAAATCTAATAAATAGTGCAAAGTTATTTTCAAAGACATTCATTTTTGTTTAAGTCAAATGCTAATGAAAGTTTCAGTTTTTATGTTTGGACATTTGAGAATGTTGTTTAATGAAAAAAGAACACTAAGTATTTTCTTTTTATACTAAAAGCAAAATTTGAACATTTTTAGCAGAAATATTAGCCCTGAATTATGTTTAAACATTAAAAAACAACCCTTTTTTTGGAATATAAAGTGTTTTTTTATTTTTTTTATTCAAAAACCACGAAAAACAAAACACATGAAACAAAACCTTTAGTTTCTTGCTTAAGTTTGCTCCAGCCAGACATCAGTCACCCCTTCCCTCCCTCCCCAGCACTGCGAGCCGGGTAGATATAAGTAGCTCACTTGATTGCCAGAGTCTTCAAATCTCTTCTGAGAGACGATAACGAGACGCTGCTGCTTTACGCTCAGGTTTTAAAAGCCGATAGAACATTTGTCATTTAAGAGTCTTGCAGTTTGAGCGTCTGTCAGCCAAGGTTCCACTCTAACAGCAAGACGAATCCAATTACCAGCTGTGGACATCTCTAACAAGGTGCCAGGAAAAGGCTGCCTGGACAAACAACGCCAGGGCCCAATAATGAGAGGCCCTCATTTGAGTGATTTGAATCTTTTTTTTTCCCTTCTTTTTTGCCTGGACTGAAATGTGCTACCAAATATGCAATGTTTTTTTTTTTTTCTTAAAGTTTTGTTCCCATTTAAAAACACAAMCTGCAACTGTAATAAATAGAAGAACGGCAAGCATCATTCTTACTTWAAAAAATAAAATAAAACTTGCTTGTACCACACATACATCCCCTCTAACTTTGTAAATGCTAATTATTAATCATGCCAGAGCCAAGCTTGTCAATACAAAAGATACAAATAACTGTGCTGCATTTACAACACATGGAAGAGAGGGAGAAGCACTTTCTCAAGTAGCTCATTTTACCTCATTCTTGTGCATAACTAACCAGGCCATGGATTGTCAATGCTRGGGCTGGGATCAATGCGCCAGGGCTCTGTGCATTCTATCGATTTCCCAACTCCCAGATATCACAGCGACTCTTCATCAACAAAAGCACTTTGTCCTTCCCAAATAATCAGATCGAAGGAGCCCCTCTCTTGAGACAAAGTCACTTCAGACGCTAAAGTGCCAAACATCACCCCCACCCCCACCCCATTAGTTTCTTTTGGGGAACCAAAGCATTCTGCTATCCCCACAGCTCCTGTTGTGTTAGATGCATGCTCAACAAATGACTGTATGATGAGAACTTGTGCATGGATAGATGAATTCAACAAGCCACAGTAACAGATCGATGCCTAGGCATTCATGAACATGGAAACTTTGTTTTAGAAAAAGCAAGATATTAAAGTGAACTAAAAAACAAACTTTGTCAGAAAAAAGAAATTTTAAAAAAAGTTTTCACAATCTAATTTTACAATGCACTCATGAATGAATGCCTCAAACGTCACTGTGAATAAAATAGTGACTCTTTAAATAATGTATAAATAATAATAATAAATAATCTTCCAGATTATTCCATAATCTTATACCATGGACTGAGGTAATCTGTTCCTTTAAACTGGTTCAAAATTTGGGTTTAATAAACATCTCTATCCCTTTGAGATTATAACAACTCACTCTTTTAACAAGGTGTAATGGAATGTTTGAAGGTAATGTGTTTTTATGAGCCCTATACATGACTGATAAAATACCATAATCAACCAAATCGTAGCATTTCAATAACTTCAACTGATCGAACAATGAATTTGATGGGTGATAGTACTGCTTTCTGGTTATACTTTTTACAGCTCTTTTTTGTAAATCAAAAATTGGGTTTGTAATTGTTTTGCATGATTTTCACAAGCATTAATACAGTAGATCAAGTGTGGAACAATTATTGCATTATATGTAATGAGATATTTAGCAGGAAAACCTGCCTGTGTTTGAGTAATGTCTGTCTAATAACAGCTGGGCAAAGAACATCTTATTCTCAAAGACCAGTGATATCCATGACACACATTTAACGTGATTTTTTACAGTCTCCTTAAAGCAAGTGATATTTGCACATTAGTGAAAAGAACAGAGGACATTCATCAATCTGCTGCACTGCTGCCTTTACACAAAAAGGGCAACAATGTCAGGAAAAGTATAATTCATCCTCTGTTCCTCTGATGAGTGTCAGACATGGCATCTTTGGATAAATTGACAAAAAACATGTTGAAAACCTTGTTGTTGTTTACGCAATGCTTCGAATACAAAACCATGTTACTACACAACATTTTAACTGGCATTGCTTTACATCCAGAGATGAACAAACAACACCTCAAAATCTTAATAAAAGTTTATTGAACTCATCTAAATTGACTCAATTGCTTTTTTCAATGATCTTATCAAGTGCAGTTGTCTCACTCCATTGGCAGATTATTTCCCTTGATTTGAGTTAAATTTCCAGGTTAACAAGATTAATAATCTTACGTGTTTTGCTAACAAGATTATACATTTTACACATTCTGCTTTAGTTTAGTAAATCAATCTCAAAACAAGATCAAACATATTTTTTGACTGGATATAATATTCTAAGACTGGGTTAGATTTTTTTTCAGTGTGCTTTTTGGTTGATTCTATGCGAGTCCTCCAATTTTTTGTGTGCAGTGTGGATCATCATTTCAGAACTGCATATCAATCGATCTGAAAATCTACACTTTAAAATGGCATACTTTGATTTAGCTGAAGACAACCTCACACTTCATCCTTTGCAACGAGTAACTTTAAGACCTGTGGCTCATCATAAGAAAATGTTTTCCTTATTTRTTCTGTCAATTTTGTGTTTAATGTGATTATCACTGATGGCCRTATTTAAATTGTGCAGCAGGTAGAACTGAGATTTGTTGAGTTCTGACACACAAACACACATTAGTGAATCTGCATGTTAGTGTCAAGCAGCCAGTATTATYTACATCTAACACATTCTCATGTYGGACTYGTTACATATTGACGCGAGCGCCCAAGCGTCTATATGTTGCCACCCGAGGCTTTTCCGGGTTTGCATGAAGTCTGAGGTTAACATGAGGAATCAGGAGTTTAACTTCAGGGTCTGTGGTTAACATGAGGTTAGGGGTTAGTGGTTATCTTTAGGGTCTGTGGTTAACATGAGGTTAGGGGTTAGTGGTTAACTGTAGGGTCTGTGGTTAACTTGAGGTTAGGGGTTAGTGGTTAACTGTAGGGTCTGTGGTTAACATGAGGTTAGGGGTTAGTGGTTAACTTTAGGGTCTGTAGTTAACATGAGGTTAGGGGTTAGTGGTTAACTGTAGGGTCTGTGGTTAACATGAGGTTAGGGCTTAGTGGTTAACTGTAGGGTCTGTGGTTAACATGAGAGATGTGGTTAACCAACCCATTCTCACTCCCAAGTCGTCACATATTGACGCTTTGGCAAGGTTCCCTCTACGTCCAATTTTGACGCGCCGGGTACCCCCGTCACGTCAGTTACTGACGAGATGGGGTGAAGTCTGTTGTCATATTTTCAGAAAGAGTAGAAAATGCGCAAAAACTACCGTTTCGAAGCCTGAAATTACCTTTGTTCACTTTAGACAT
>NW_013952442.1:2659332-2666697 GCF_001266775.1 Austrofundulus limnaeus | reverse complement strand
CCTTGACACGGGAGGCATGAGAATGGGCTCCTATGTCAGTTACATCAGGTGAAGTGATCTGCATTTTTCAACCCTTTCTCTTTAGACAAAATGATTTGTTGTCCCCCCCCCATTTTCCAATTCAAATGCATCATTTTGTGTCAATTAGAGGATATTAATAGATAGAAATGTAGTGACCATTCATAAATCTGATTTAATATTTTAACAGGTTCTTTTGAAAAAAAAAGGAAAAAAGAGAAAGAGACAAAAGGCGAAAAGAAGCTGGAGGGGAAGGTGGCTTATGGTTGAGTAGGGTGGGGGTCTCGCTTAACTTGCTGCCCAATTTGATCAATCGCCACAGTCCTGCCTCTACTCTCAGAAAATTAGAAACGGGAATCTTAAAATCTGGAGCCGTTTATCATCACAGGTAGCAGAGAAGCRGGACAACTCTGCTCTCTGAGAGCAGTCTGCGGAAGGAAGAAGTGAAGATATTTCAGTTTCAAAGCATAATCTAAGTTTCTTTCATTGCAAAGACTCATGAACGACCCTCACACACAAAACTCATCACATTTTGTGTAGCCATACCGCTCATGGGTACAGACAAGCAAGTCAGAAAACAGAACAGAAGGGTTTTGTAAAATCTTGTGGTAGCATGTTACAAGTCAAAACTGCACACAAACACTCACATCGGAATCTAGTTAATCTGACACTCATTAGGCTCCTGTTTTTTTTAAACCACCTTCTTACTTGACAACTCTGAAATCCTATCCAACTCTTAATTGTTTTGATTAGCTGACCCAATTGGCATGCTGTGCTGTTGGAGGGGTGGTAATATGAGCGCATTGTATAAAGTCACCAAATGACACAAACGGAGGTAGAGTGAATGTGAACTTGGAAAAAAAATGTGGAATTAAAAAAGCACTATTTTGTAAATGAGATGAAGATATTCTGTGGTGTGGCTCAAGCTGTTATTTAGAGAGGGGCCTCTTGTGGTACTAACTAAGGCCAGAGTCAAACCTTTCTAATTAGGAGACATGAGAATTTATAGCAGCGTAGGCACGGCACTTTTCTAATGGAGGTGTCACATGCGGACTGCTAAACAAGTGGCCTGAAGCTTGCTGCTCATTTGTTAAAAATAAAGTCCTAACTACTTGATGTTAGACGCCCCCAAATTTCCTGATATGTTACAAAATAATGACCAGCGGCTCGCAGAGTGCGAGACTCACACGCTTTGTCAAATGAGCCCAATGTGTGATGATAAAGTTTTCTCCCTACTTTTACCATTTGTTGAAGAAACCAGTGATGTCGTAATTTCCCTCTGAATAGAAGAGAGTTTTTGCAATAAAAAAGCAAGTTGAGAGCATTTACTAAAGGGAAATTTTGTCTTTATTTAAACCAAAACTACTCCTTTTAACAACAAAAAGTCTATTTTTTGGTTACATCCTCATTATTGCCTAACGATCACTCAGCTCAAACCTGCCAAACCATGACTGTTTCAAAAAACAGACATGTTGAATTATTATTTTTTTTTTTTTTTGGTAAAGCCAACAATCTAAAAATATGTTTTTGAGTGTACTGCATTTGGTGGTTGCAAAAGGTTTTATTAGACTGACAAGGTTTATCTTTTTTTATTTGCTTGTTTAGTGGGTAGTAACGTAAGTAAGAGGATGTTTGTGAATTTTCACAATAAAAAAAAACAAAAATGTTCACAATTTTGTGAGTTTTTCACTTGTGAATATTTTATTGTCTGTTCACAAGAATCACAAGGATGAACTTTAAATTGTGTGGACATGGCCTAAGATCGTTGATGATGTTTTTCTGTTTAATCATTTTGCAAGTTCCAGAGCATCAAACTGCCAAAACTTCTGCTTTTATGGAGGTGGGCTTTGTTGAGGACCAAGTGTATTTGATTACCATCGCCTGACCACTACAATCTGCTAAAAAAACATATTTTCCACCTTTAACTTTTAATCTCTAAACATGTAAGAAGCACTTTTTTCATTTTTCTTTTTCTTCTGTTTTTGTAAAAGTATTCTACAATGACTACTGCCAGGCAACAATATCCTTGAGACTTTGCTGAACATTTCAAATCTATGTACAGTTTGTTTTAACTAAATTTAGTAAATTATGGGGGAAGACCTGCTGCACTCCATTCACTCATGAGGCTTTTGTTCTGTATGTCATATTTCATTGCGGTAACCAGCAACTCAATTGATGTATATGACATTTCAACCTGGAGAGACTCACACTGAGAAAAAAAAAAAAAAAACAGTTAGAACGTTTTATTTGACATGAATGGGTAAAGTTCTTTGGCGCTCAGGCCACGGCAGAAGACTTGGTGCTGAGAATTGATGTAGCTTGGATGATCAGCTTAGGTGTGGGATTAGAGACGTCTTTCACCACCCAGGGCCCGGACACTGGTGGTGGAGTGGAGGCCAGAGGAACAAAGGAAGGCCGGAGGAGCCTGAGAGAATGAGGGCGGAGACAGAGTGGAGGTAGGTTGAACGTGGCTGGGGAGCAGATGGATCAAATGATGCAGAGCCTTTTAAAGTGAATCTTCACATGATGACTGACTATGGTGAGGACCTGTCGCTGATAGTCTGCAGCCTGGGCACATGGCACAATGATTGGATGATGCAGGTGAGGCTGGAGAGAGTCTTCCAGTTTGAAGGCATCATATCAAAACCTTATTATAGCAATATAACATTTGCGTTTAACAGTCCCTTTTATGTGTTTTAATGTGTGTTCATGTGTATTTTGAGTTTTGTTGGAGCCCTGTCAAAGGAAAATTTCTGTCACCACGTGGGACAGGCAATAAAGTTATTATATTATATTCTATGCTATTCTATTCTATTCTATTTTATTCTATTCTATTGGGAAAGTTACAAATATATACTTGGGTGGGTGCTTGTTATATTAGGAAAAAGGTTGACATTATTGATTAAAGGGACAATATTATGCGTTTCTCAGGCATATATTTAAATACTATACCATAATAAAGTATCTATGTCACCTTTAGCTGTTATTAAAGGCTGTTTTTTATGTTTAAATAGGAAATGAACTTATCTTCTCACCACTTCCTCTTCTAAATGCCTTGGAATTGGCCTCTGTCTCTTTAAGAATCAACTTCCGCTTCAGTCTCGTCCATTTCGGTCACACGTGTGCTATGATGCAGTTTGCTTGGCATCTGAAAATACATTTCCTTAAAGGTATTTTGAATCTGAAAAGAGCTTCGCTGAGTGAGAAGTAGTGTTAAGTGCAGCAGACAGTTGAAGGTTCACTTTCACTTGTTTGCTTTTGTTCCTGCCGAGAGCCTGCAGAAGTCATGGGCGGGGTGTGGGGGGTGGGGAGGTGTGCTCCATGATGAGGAAGCTCAGCTTGGAAACATATCCCAGAAGCGTTTCTGGTCCCCACCTGTCGTTTTGCTCCTCAGCATGGCTTCCTAAAAACACTGCAGGATTTATCAAACATGCATGAATGAGTCAAAGCAAGGCTTTGGGGCTTTGGGCCTGTTTTTATGAGTGTATAACATTATAATGTGATATAAAACTCAAAAAGGTTGATTTTACATTATATTGCCCCTTTTAAAGTAGTGTTTTGTTCACAAAAGTGACAGAAGTAGTTGTGTAAAGAAAAGAAAAAAAGTCCAATCTCACATTGTTTCATGCATTGCTGCATGAAACAAAGATTATTTTGACAAAATGGGTTCTAGAAAGAGAGGTCTTGAATGAGGCTTTACCCCCTCAAAAGCTTAAAGTCTTGACTTTTTGGACAATTTGACTTGCAGATTCCAGGAGAGACTCTTCAGTGGAATGTAAAATGCCATGTTTGCTCACCACCGTTGCTCTCTAGACAACTATGATTCAGGCAATTATCAAGCAACTGGAGAATTTTGCTGACATTTGTCTATCAACAGCGCTGCAAGTCACCACTCTAATTAACTCTGTGGAGATGGAAGCAAATGTGGTGGCAAGGGTGTACAGATTGCATAAAACACACAAAAAGCAGAGGGATGGACAAATCTGGATGTAACTTACTCAACCTTTACCAATGAAAATTAAAAAAAAGTTCATGTTAAAGGCTTCAATATGTGCCATCACAACTATTTTGAATGCTCACAGCTACTATATACATGAAATATTTGTTAAAATAGCCAATTGTTCAAAATTCTAACTATTTTTAAGGACCAGTCTGTGTAGCTGTGATGCTGTGGTTGTCCACTGTGATCACAGATTTGTTGCTTCTTAGATATTCTCATCATTTTAGGGCCTGGAACAAATCGGTATTTGCACCCAGCAGATAACGTGGAATAAAATATGTATTAGTTTTCTCCAACCTTCCCCCTTCACCTATCTCTTTCATACCACTTTGGATGACAAAAAGCCGGGAATGAAATAGAAAAAAAAATGTGAGTAGTGCAAGAGATAGTATAGATTTGAATCTCTGAATCTATGTATTGAAGAAATAGCCAGTGTTCAAGCAACAACTGCATACTGATATAAAAAACCACCAGAACAACAGCAATATTTTGAAAAACAGCAGTGATTTCCCTACTTTTATTCTTATTCATTGTCTCATCTTACACCACTATCCTTCTGTCTGTAAATGAAACCATTTAGTTGGCTCAAATGTCTCCCACATTGTCTGTTCTGTCCAGATTTTCTTTATTCCACTTCTCTCTTTTTTTTCTTTTTCTCCACTCTGTTTTTTTTTTCTAATTTTCCCCTCTTCCTCCTCTCCTCCCCCAGCTGACAGGCTCTGAGTTTTCAAGAGAAGAAAGCCAGCATTAATTAAGACAGTGCCAGCTGTAATTTTCTGGGGAAGTAAATTTCTGCACAACTAAAGGTTACGGGGACCTTTTCACTGTCAGAATTTACTACAGCCTGTGAATGTTAATGCAGCTAATGAAGACATGCTCTCAGAGTCTGAACTTAAAAAAAAATTGCAACAGGAGGAGAGAGCCGGAGGAAGCAGGAGAGAAGTGGAGGACAGAGAACGATGGACAGATATTTAGGTGAAAAAAATGGAAAACTTTCAAATGCTGAAGTTTAAAGAATTCAGTGAATTGTTGTTTTATTTTTATTAATTTTTTTATTTATTTTTTGGTACGTGTGTCTACAAGTTGAGTAGTTTACATAGTTTTGGTCTACGTTAGTCTGCATTTGTTGCTTTTTTTGGCCATTTGTATTTTATTTTTCACACTTGCGATGGCATCTGAGAAAAAAAATACTGGTAGCACCCCAACACTAATATCAGTAAAACTTACCAACTGGTCATGGCAAGAACAAAATTGCCATGCAGAGGGAGCTCTTTTAAAAGGCCTTGGGGCGACACAATAATAATAAAAAAGCCAAATCTTTAACAACAGAAATGAACAAAAATAATGCAAACAGATAACACAGTCAGTGATAAGGAGATGGAGAAAGCTAAGGCAGAGGTAAGATCAATGACAAGGTCAAAACCCAGCAAGGCACTGCAGACCAGGACAAGTCCTGGAGAAAAGTAATATTTAACCCCAGGCTAGAGAATAATTTCACTCCCCCTCAAATCAGTTTAAAAAATCTCTTGCTGTCAGAGCTAGGCAGATTTATACAAATTAATGGCCTTTAGTTGAAAATCTTCCTGTGCTTGGTTTATTAATTGTTAAAGTGCATACATTAAACAAAATGGGCTAAAAGTCATTTTCATAAATTATCTCATCTTACAAAAAAAGCTTGGTAGATTGAAAAATTATTGGTCTGACTTTTGTTTGGACTTTGTGTGATATTTTCAAAATTACCAGCCTAAAAGTAAAGTGTAGAAAGGACAGATTTGTTGTTGCTGATAATAATCATAACGATAAAAGTTATCAAGTCAAATCAACTTTGTTCATAAACACATTTTTAAAAATCCTAAGTCAACCTTAGTGCTTTACTCATATAAAAACATGGGCTTAATTTTTTTTTACGTAAATACATTAAAAACCAAGTGAAAAAAATGTTACTTGAAATGTCATAACCATTAAATTAATTTACCAGCCAACAAATATACATGTTCTGAGCTTTTATTTTTTTTCCAAATTGGACAACATAAGATTATGTAAAAGTGGAAAGCATTTTTATGGCTTGTGATTTGTTACAGTAAATACCTTCTGTCATGTATCAACTAAACGGTACATTTGAATGAACTTTTCAGGTGGTCTATTGATCTTCAAATAAAACATAAAGGCAGACATGTTCAGATATTCCAGTGCAAAGCCTGAGAAACAAACAAACAAACAAACAAGCAAATAAAAAGTTTAGAATCAACTTTATATTTAACAGGGAATMAAAAAGGAGAGGCTAACAGAGACGTAGAACCATATCTTTTTCTGATATCTGATCTTCAAACTTCTGAATAAGCTGCAGATCAGACAGTAGAGACAGATCTAATGCTGAAATAAAAATAGGTACAATATTTCAAGTTTGAGAAGATTATAGTTGAGATAAAGTTTGAGATTGGAAATATTTATTTGTTTCAGAATATCACCTCAAAATTGATTTATTATTCTAATGTCAGTGAAAAAGAACCTCTTCACTTCTGGCAKAGGCCTGAAGACTAAATTATAATGATCCTAAGTAGGATTATAGGTGTAGGAGTGTTTGGGACATTTGCTCTTAAATATGTGTGTTATATGCATCCAAATATTTAACATTATATTTGCAAAGGATCCAACCCACAAAAAATAAGGAAGGTATTGCTGATTCTCCCAGTACCCCACCCCCATACCCCCATTTTTTTTTTTTTTTTTACATTTTGTGTTTTGTTTTGTTTGGTCAAATGATCACCAACACTGCAAAAGTATCTATTTTGCTTGTTTGTGTGCAGCAGACAATCAGCAGTGTATTGTCTAAATTGAAACATCTTTTATATCTCACTGCAGGTGCTAATTATGACCCCCACACGCGAAGCGTAAGCGGGAGTCATATTGTTTTCATACTGTTTTTTTTTTTTTCTCCGGAGATTTTTGGTCAATCGTATCACAAAAACGACTGCACCATTTAACATGAAATTTGGCAGGACTGTAGATGAGTCTAACCTACACTGTGCCAGCCAACGGTTTTATGATAGACCCCATATTTGAGGAGGGGGCTCCTTTCAAAGAGGGGTTGTCTGGACAAACAAAAATACTTATAACTCAGAAACTCTTCAACATATAAGCTTCAAATTTCTTTTGTTATTTAGCTTTGATGAAGCTCTATCCATCAGGCCCACCAACCGCTGCCCCCCACCCCCTCGGACCCCCAATTTACCTGAAAAAGTGGGATCTGAACATACAAAAATGCTTATTGCTCAAAAACTGTTAAGCATAGGAGCTTCGAATTTTCTTTGATTGTTTAGCTCTGATGAGGGGCTATCCATCAGGTC
>NW_013952442.1:2658087-2659235 GCF_001266775.1 Austrofundulus limnaeus | reverse complement strand
TTAGGAGTAAAGACTTCTAAGTTCTGGTGCATTTCTGCGTGTGGGGGTCATTATGTTACCGCTATGTATCTAGTTTTAAATAGTCACTCTTTATGGTTTACTCACACGTTAACTCATCCTAATAAACTTTCTACTCCCTCAAATATACTAACAGTATTTTTGGATGGACTACAATAAAATCCACGTTGATTTAAATAAAGTTTTTTTTAAATCTACCCATCTATTGTTTTACTGTTTGTGAAAGTCTATTTTTACATTATGTGCTTGACTGTCTTTTTAATGTTTCCTAACGATTAGCCTGGAATAGGCACACACACACATATTGCATATGCACTGGAGGTATCTATCACTGGTGAGGGTAAAAGGGGACAGAGAGTAGGACGAGATGCTATTTCCTAAATTTGGCCCTTAGGACAAAGAAAGGCCTGTTTGATATTCATCTATCCGCCAGTGGCAGACTGGCGAGGGAACCTGTGAAAATCTATTCACTATGATAATGAACAAATTGTCATACATTGGGCTCTGTCTCCCCTTGACAGTGATAGTTATCAAAGASAGAGATTCAGGCAAAGGCAGTGTGTGTGTTTATGCATGTGTGTGTCTTCCAGATTGTGGCCGTTCCAGAGTGGCTGTCATTAGAAAGACAAGCCTCCTGGCAAGAGGCCACTGTCATGTCACAGCCTCACACTTAAATGCTGTCATACCTGATTGATACATACGGCACTGCTGCTTATGTGTATAGTACACACACATCAATACGCACAATGGATATATAACCTTATCACAAAAAGTACGGGGAAAAAGTGTGGTAGATTATTTCTTTGTTGTAAGAAAGCTTCTTGGCAATCAATCTAATGAGGTTGGAAAGTCTGTTGTTCGTATACTTTTAAATGCTGCCACATTTGTAAGGATCATGCATTTGTGGGATGACCAGTAGAGGATTGCTTACATGAAAATTTTGCCAAATCTTCATCAAATCTTCTCTGCCTTGGCTTTTTTTTTTTCTGCTGTTATTGACACTTGCTTTGAGCTGCTGCCATTCAGGTGCCAATTATGACGTTTATCATAAAGAAGCAAGCATTGTTATAAGAAAGAATTAATCTACCAAACACAAATTTACTTATTTTTTTTAGTGCTAAGTATATATG
>NW_013952442.1:2654323-2655827 GCF_001266775.1 Austrofundulus limnaeus | reverse complement strand
ATGTCCCCTTGCGGGCTCCGCAGAATTCAACACCTAGACTATGTTAAACTATTTCTGCATAGATCAAGTGTAGAACAAGTGTCACTGATGTGTTGAAATCTGTAGCATATAATGAAAGTCCACTCTATTTGTCAGCTGACAGCAAACTTTAGCAGAAAATGTTCAAATGCTTTTTGAGGCAAAGAGCTATGTATGGCAATACAGACCCTTAATCTGAAAAGTTTTCGCAACAAATATATGTTTAAACCCAAAGATATGTCTTGGTTAAAAAACAAAACAAAAGAAAAAAATACTAGAATTACAATTAAAAGCAAAACAAACTGCTTAAAGTGGATTTCTGTGGGTAGGACACAGAGCTTTTCAAAAGCATAAGTCACTCAGCAGCATATTTYGCACATGCTCTTGTGCCAACCCTAAACTTATTTTTTCTAATTATTGTTCTTTGTTTGCCTGTAAAACATTTAGTTTGTTTTTGCTTCAATGGACAAAAACTAGAAAACTATATGTGCAGATTATCCCATGTGCTCTTTTAAGTCATCGTTGTTTTTCTTCAATCTGCTCCCTTCTGCAGCGATCAGCAGGTCACTGCAGCGAGCAAATTCACATAATAGATTTGGCAATTATGGTATGCTGGATGAAGCAACCTGGGCTCAAACCAGCAGCCTCAGGATTACAGGATTTCTGTACAGACCACCAAGACATCTCAGCACACAGTTAGGTCATTGAATTGTGTATTTGTATGTCATTATAATCCATAGATATTTAAACACTTTATATTACACATTAAGAGCCCTCAACAATGCCCTTGAAAGTAGAAAACCATYTTAGGTTTTAAAGCTCTAGAGAGCATCTAGTGAATTACCCAAAGGAAATAGTTACYAAAAGAAAAAAAAAACATTATGAAATGAAAGGCTTTAAGTGGTTCTCTTCACGCTTTGTTTGATTTTGTACATAAATCATCCTAATACATAACTTAAAATATCTACATATTAAATAGSTAGATGTGTCATATGCATATCATTACCAGAAAAAATACATACATTGGGGTCCATGAAAAATGAATGCATGTATATTAGTTATTTGCAAATGCCTGTTTGCCATTTTGATAAATTAAATGTAGTCAAAAAACATCACCTATATACTGGTATCAGAACAACGTATTATTTGAACAGGTGAAAACGAGTGAAACCTTTGTTTCACTGACAAGTTTAGAGTGTTTACATATTAGGCAAAGGTCACTTTCAATGAATACAACTGGTTTTATTGTGGCAAAAGTAGGGCATTTCATAATATTATGTGAAAGTTTACTTTATTTTTATTTATTGCATTAGGAATTTTGCTGCAATTGACTTTACATAGCATTTATACACATACAAGCACAAACACAAATGATGCCTAAAATACACACAGTGGGTAAAATAAGCATTGCACACGTCACCATTTTTCTCAGTAAATATGTTACTAGAGGTGCTAATGACATGGAATTTCCACCAGATGTCAGTAA
>NW_013952442.1:2650215-2652867 GCF_001266775.1 Austrofundulus limnaeus | reverse complement strand
TTACTGACATCTGGTGGAAATTCCATGTCATTAGCACCTCTAGTAATATATTTACTGAGAAAAATGGTGACGTTTTCAATACTTATTTTACCCGCTGTATGTTAGAAACAATGTTTTAAAAGCACACAAATCTTCTGTAACTATATATAAAGGTTTTAACAGAACATAAATGTTCTTTAACTATATACATATTTTTTTTTTTCCTGTTTATTAAACTTTTTGAAATAGCATGCAAGACAAGAGTTCAAAGTTTCCTTCAGGTAACATCAGCAATAAAAAGCAGACTTTTTGTTCCTAATTATTTTTCCATATACAATATTTTTAAAATCATGCTCATTTTCACTCAGTAGATGATGGTTCTCTGGGTCAGTACTTCTTGTCCCACTAACAAACAATTTGGTTGACAGTTATACTTTTCTGCATTGCATTGTTAGGTCTTACAGAAGTAATTTTAAAGCATACAAAATAGWCAGTGTTACTGTTAAAGTGTCTGTGACATCATTTTTTGTAATAAATATGAATGCATTTTTGGAATAACATTGATAACAATTTGCAAAAAAAAGATAAAAATATGCTGATGAGATGAACAGTTGTTGCGATATTCGCATGTTCAGTAACAGGAAGTGATGTCAAAGGGGAATGTCAGCATGTAAACAGAGTGTTGCCCCAATAACGAACAATGCAGACTGTAAACCTCTAAACCTATCTAGTAGAGTGCAGTAGAGCTGCAAAAAAAGTGAGGACCAGGAAAATGTCCTCACTTTCCAAAAATGACCTCACTAGTCGACTGATATGCTTCTCACTCTGTAGCAAACACAAGTACATGCACACACACCCGTGTGTGTGTTCTCTTTAGGCATGAGCTTATGTCTCAGTTGCTCACTTGTCTATCTTGTTAAAAACAAACAAGCAAGAGGAAAAAATGCACAATTTTTTTTTGTTCCGACCAAGTTAAAAACTCGAAACAGGCAGAAAAAAAACTGAGAAGAGCCAGAGTCCAAGAAAAAAAATGTAAAATGCTTTCTGAAAGCCTGAATAACTATTAACTAAGAACACTGTAAAATATTAGAAGAAAGTTTAATAGCTTGAAAACAAAGTTTTTTTTRAACATGGTGGTTTTAGACTTTTGCACATTAGTTTACATGACCAAAACAGCTTCCAAGAAAAGAAGAGAGGGTTCCTCATAACAAGGCTGTATAAACAGAAACCTAGGCTACTGTTCTTCCCCAAGCTAGATAACAAATAAATGACAGGAGAAACACAAACTCTCTACAGTGCCCAATCTACCTGCCTAGCCAGCATAGATGATGGAAAGTAGCAGAGGGTGGACGGGAGGGGGGGAGGGGGTTGCAGTCGCTGATATACATGCCTTGCCCTTAAGGAGATGACGGCCCCTGTCACAAGGCAGAGGGCTCTGCGACATGCCAGGATATAAATCTACACTGGAGATAAAGAAAGAACATGATGAATTAAGCCGGCGCATATAAATTCTTAAGAGCCTCCATTTTAATGCTGGTCATTATTCAACAAATTTTTCTAAGAAATGCCACATGGGCAGGAACAAGTAATTAAGTGGAGAAAAGTGAAAGTGTCACCCGTAATGGTTTACTCCACCACCGTACCTTATCAGCGAAAGGAGAGAAGGAGGAAATGAGAGACAGAAGGAGAGACCTCAGCGGAGCCATATTGTTGCTACCAAACTACTATTAGGCCAATTCTGAAGACTAAGTGTTAAGGAGCTGCAAATCTACCTGCAACATCAGTCGTGGGTTCAAAGCATTGTTAAAGGGGATGTTGTTTTCYTTACCTTTCACTCTATCCATTCCTCTCTCTCTTCGTTTTTTGCCCCTCTCAAATCAGCTAAGACCTCAATAAATCTGTGGTCACAGGGGATATTGTTAGTGYTGGCCAAAGAACTATTAAAATGAAGGGAAAAAAATATGGTTGACACTTTCTAACAATTAATCAAGAAATGTTGATTAATAAAGTTGGTTGGTTATTCTCCAGAAACCGAGGGAGGTTTCGCCATGTTGTCAGGTTGATCATTTTATTCATTATTTTTGATTAATGTACCCAGATTCCCTGACTCTAAGAGAAGAGGACAAGAGGAAAAAAAGTGTATATGTGTGTGAGTCAGTGGTAACTTGGGGTGGGGGGTTGCTTATCCTGTATGCAAAATCATAAATAGTAAATGAGTATGGGTACAGGTATAACCTTGGCCAGGGCAGAGAGATTTGAAGGGAAGTTGGGTGGGAGGAAAGTGGTGGTGGTGTGTGTGTGTGTGTGTGTGTGTGGACTGGTATTCCCTATATTATGGGACACTTTTTTATTTTAATTTTTTTTATTTTATTTTATTATTTTTTTTTGGCATACACATTACTATTGCGGACCTAGTGTTACTTATGGGGAACTGACTGGAACTTACGGGGACACCATTGGTGGTTCGGAGGTTAAGTTTAGAACTAAGGTGTAAATTGAGTTTAGGTTAGTTTTAGGGTCAGGTAGGGGTGCCTGTGAAGTTAGCCTTAGAGTTGGTCAGGTTTAGGCTGTAGAAAATAATAGAAGTCAATGCCAGCCTCCCGTAAAGGTAGCTGTATCAGATTGTGTGTGTGTGTGTGTGTGTGTGTGTGTGTGTGTGTGTGTGTGTGTGTG
>NW_013952442.1:2648436-2649455 GCF_001266775.1 Austrofundulus limnaeus | reverse complement strand
TGTGTGTGTGTGTGTGTGTGTGTGTGTGATTCAGGCTTTCTCTGAATATATTTTTAATTGTTTTTCATGTTATTTTGATGGAGAGGTCACATGTTTTATGTACACCGCTTCATTCCCTCACCACACTAATAAAATGGAAAAAGCTATTTGTTTCCACTTTTTTTATACTTCTTGCTTTGCTTTAAGTCAAAAAACATATGCTTTACATCAAATGCTCATGCAATAAAATATTAGAAAGCACCTTTAGGATGCATACTTGTCAAGTCAGGAGCTCACTTTTTGTATATTTGGATCAAATTTKGTTCAGTTTGGRTGTTTTGTGATGTGAGGTCATCACWAATGTGGATACACTATCAAACCTTTCAAACAGAGATTTGATTTTTTTTCTGTTTTGTTTTATTTGGTCGCCCATTCATTGTTGTTRGACATTTGGAGTGTCCGTGTTTTCTGAGTTTGTGTAGTTTCCCCAGTTGTTTAGCCATTGTTTCCCTCAGCTGCTGGTGTTRCTCAGCTCCCCTTACCTGCATTCCATCTATCTACCCAGCTGTTCATACTCAGTAATTACTTCTCCCAGAATGTCCTGCAGAAACACTTCAGTTTCTTCTGTTCATTTTTGGTTCCTGTTTCAAAGGCAAACATCAAGTATGGGCACTGWCTTTTCACTTTATTAAGATAAAGTTGGCAAGCAAACAACATACAGCCGCTGGCCTGTCTGAAGCCTTGTATTGAAGTGTATTTGAGTTGATGCTGTAAAAAAATAAATAAAAAATAAAAATAAACTATTTGAATGTCTTCCAAGAGCACCTTCTCCTAACATTTTCATTAATTTATTGATTTTAATTGTCACAAAACCTGGAAAGGATGGGTTTATACATACATACATACATACATTCACCGGCCACTTTCTTAGGTACACCACTCTAGTAAAGGGTTGGACCCCCTTTTGCCTTCAGAACTGCCTCAATTCTTCGTGGCATAGATTCAACAAGGTGCTGGAAGCATTCCTCAGAGATTTTGGT
>NW_013952442.1:2642571-2647867 GCF_001266775.1 Austrofundulus limnaeus | reverse complement strand
GGTTATTTGAGTCACTGTTGCCTTTGTATCAGCTCGAACCAGTCTGCCCATTCTCCTCTGACCTCTGGCACCAACAACCATGCCACGTTCAAAGGCACTCAAATCACCTTTCTTCCCCATACTGATGCTCGGTTTGAACTGCAGGAGATTGTCTTGACCATGTCTACATGCCTAAATGCACTGAGTTGCCGCCATGTGATTGGCTGATTAGAAATTAAATGTTAACGAGCAGTTGGACAGGTGTACCTAATAAAGTGGCCGGTGAGTGTATGTTTTTTATCAAACTGTTCATGTGTACACACCCATGTCCAAAAATGATGTCAAGTGTATTGAGTCAGAAGCATTATGATGYCAAGAAGCCTCTGCTTCACTTTGTCACATTAGATTTGCTAAAACAACTGTGAAAAACATAACTGTTCTCTCTCACTGTCTCTTTTCCTTTGTTCTCTTTTCTGCTTCTCTCCCATCCGCTAACAGCAAGCTGGGACAAACGGCTGCTTTGGGACGGTGTGTGCAGGTGTGTGTGTGTTTTAGAACGGTGTCTCATTGTGTTATGTGTGAGAAACTGCTGTGACAGCAGAAATGTTTGTGTGACAAGCACTTCATGGTTGGAGTCCATTAGCTGCCTGTTTTGAGTCTTCTTGGCATGTTATCACTATAATACACACATGCATATGCTAACACATCCCCTCTTAAACATTCTTCCACACTTTAACACTGCACTAACAAGACCGCCTGGTGCAACACTTGAATCGTGTCCTAACAATATGTGTTTCAGGCATCATTTGTGTTTGTGCATGTGTGTGCATATATGCTACTAAGACGCAAAATCAATTGCAGCAAAATAAACTTTCCAATRGCAAAGAAGCACAGAGTTACCTTTTACATAATAATACAAAATGTCACATTTTTGCAACAATAAGCAAAGTCTTCTTTGCAAAATTATATCATTAGATAGCAACATTTGTTGCTCAAACATAATTTCACCACAGTAATGATACTTCATTGRTTTACAAGTCACTCTTTTCAAGGGTTTTATCTGAGGCCCAAACCATCATGAAGACTGGCTTTGCAAGTATCACTGCGTGAGTTTCATAAATAACATTTTGTAAGTTAAACTGAAGTTTGGATRTGAAAACTGGAAGTTTTGACTTTAAAACTTTTTTTTTCCATTTACATCTTGTCACCTTGACATGATGTCACCAAAGGTATGTTTGTAACCAGGCCACAAGACTCTCTGTAACTTTCAATGACTCTTTTTTTTTTTAATCTGGTCATCTGAAGTGAGTTGATCATTTGCGTTGCTTATGTTTTATCATGGTTTCTCTTTGTTTTTTGTTTGATTTCTTATTTTTTATCATAGGGCRTCATAATAGTAATGGTGTATGCAGTGTAAAACTGATCCATTTAGGTTTGTTTTGTTTAAATCAGAGATTTACCAAGTGAACTGTATAATTTAGAAACYGATATCAACATAGACTCTAAAGCACATTTTGATTTTAAAATGTGAATAAAAACTGGATCACCAAATAGTTATATGTATCTATTTAATAATGAGTTAATACATTTTGGAGTAAACTTTAGTATGGTCACCTGCTGTACTGGTTTTATTTGTAGAACCCATGCATTGCTATCCTCATGCTGATGAGCCAACACAGAGGCTTCATCCACAAWGCAAAACTAAGAAGTTGCAAATATTTGTTTTTCTTTTTTTCATCATCCGTTAGCACAAACATGGCCTATATAGTTTATAGTTCACAAAGATACTGCAAAAAGTGTGCTTTTTTGTCAAATTATTTAGACAAGTACCAGAGAAAAGCTGTCTCCCAATATAAATGSCAATAAAAAAGTTATTTAAATAATAAAACTTTTCTTTTGGTATACTGCTCATTATATAACATACAAAAACTCTTTAAAATTAATAAAATAGCACATTTTCAATGAATGGAATAYGAAAATGTTATCTAAAAATAGACATATCTGCTATATGACTTTTATGCTYTTCTCTGTGGTAAGAAAGTACAATAAGTGTATGCCTTTGGGGGTAAGGGATCCCTTCATCTGTGGCTCTGCTGGATTTGGTGGAAATGGCTGCATTCCTTTGTCCAAATTCCCCTTGGACCAACGCTAGGCTTGTTCCACTGATGTCTGGKGTTTAGCCCAGCCTCGCTTTTCAAAAGGAGTCTAACCTTGAGGGACACCCCATCAACCCCACCTCCCATCTACCCCCACAATCCCACTACCTCCAGTGTGCACCCACGTGCACAAACACACGCAGAGACACACATTGCMAAACCAAGTAGATTGAATAATTGATGCCCATCCTTCTGATGCATTTGTTAAACTGCACAAGTCAGACAGGGACTGACAGAATGTGTGGCTCTACTGGTCTCTCTGTGTGTACGTGTCATATTCAGTATGTCTTCCAAAATGCTGTCCCCAGCCCCTCAGTTCTATCATCGCAAAACAAAGAAAAAAACATGCACTGTCYCTTCTGACATCCATCATAAATGCCATAAGTTGTCCTTCGTCCTTTTCTCCCACTTTCTTTCTGTCTTTGTGTCTCTAGTTTYATTCTCTGAGACACAAACCTGACAAACACAAAAACTATTTCTGATGTGAACTGTAGACCAGACAAGCTTTTAGACCTCTTGCATTGACAGTTAAGGGAATAGACTGTAGATGGCTGTGGTGGAGGTGGTGGTGTGGGCTTAGAAAAGCGAGGGGGCATGCAAGTTTAAACATACAATAATGGGAAGGGGGTGTTTAGAAAGAAATGTGTTGACAGATGAAACTAGGAGAAAAAAGACAAAGGGGAGCTGGAGAAGCACTGAATTCACATTGTGTATGTCAAAGTCAAATGCCTTGACTGTTTTGTCTCTGTGGTGGTGAAATTCTGTTTGTGACATGGTGCCATATCTTTTGTTTTTTGTTTATGTTGTCATAACTAAAAGGGATATCAAGCTTTAAAAGATATTCAACACCAAGGGCATGACAACAAGTTGTTGGAAACGTGTTTTTGCTCTTGAAGCAGACATTAAGTATATAAAACAACAGCTGATTGTTTTATTCCAATTACTGTAATCCTAGTTAAGCTGCACAGCCTGAGTAATTATATTACATTATTTGTAATTTTAGTTGATCCCTTGATCCTTCCAAATAACTGCCTGTTTAAAAAAATGACAGCAAAAAGACAAGAGGAGAATAAGGCAATAGCAAACATTCATCAAAACTACAGATAGGATGAGGCWATTTATTTTAGAAGCAGGAAAGAGAAATATCATCAATATTTGACATTGTTTTATGGAGAAGCCACTTGATTTCGTCCCAGGTCCTGCGCGGGTGACCAGTAGCAATCAATTACCATTGACAAGATTTGTGTAGATGAAAGGCCCTTGCACTTTGTTTTCTCTGTCCTGCCTCTGTGATGTTGTCTCCTTAGAGATCACAAACCAAGTCCTTAGTGAGTACTCCATCTTCCTTGTGACTGCCTGGCATTGTTCCTGCAATCCTGCCAGCATAGGACAAAACTGGACCAATTATGCTTGGCCAAATGAGTTTAAAATAGTTGCAGGTATTTTAAATTGTTTTTCTTGCGTATCATTGTCAGGTTGAAGAGGTAATWTAAATAAAATATAATTTGATCATCCGATGCAATTTATTGGCCTGCCTAATATGCAAACTTATACTACTATATATAAATTATAAAACATTTTCATAAGTATGTTGTCCCTTAACTCAGTTCTGATTTGAAGCACTTATGGCAGCAATTAYGGCTTCAAGTATTTCTGGATATGAAGCAACAAGCTTTGCATTTATTCAGRGATTTTCAGGTCTCGGAGCAGAGATTGGGGAAACAACACACATCAACAGATGCTTAAGCTAAACTGCTTCCCACCTCCTCAATCCAAGCCGGAACAATTCATTCTGCATGTGTCTTCTTCTGGTTTCATAATAAAACAATGGTCACCCACTTACGGAAATTACAGAAGTTTACRAAATGTGCGTAGTGCAAAAGAAGAAGAACCGAAGCCACTTCTACATTGTTTTTATACTGTACTTCATGTTATTGTGGTCTTTGGTGAACCTTTAGTTTAGTGCTCCATTTGGTTTTAACTCAGACCAGTCWCACAGCCCTCACTGCGGAAACCTGTCCCACAGCATGATGCTTCTAACACTCTGCTTCACTGTTGGGATCATGTTGAGCAGGTGATGATTGGTGTCTGTTTTCCTCCAGACATAACATTTGGAAACAAGGCCAAACAGTTCTAGCTTGGTTTCATCAATCTAGAGATTTTTGTTCCTCAYAGTGTGAGTCCTTCATGAGGCTTTTAAGTATTTTTCACTGGACAAAATGTTTTCTTTGGCCATTATGTCATWCCATTAAAATCAATGGAAGGCTGGAATTGTGGTTGTCATCCTAGAATTTTGTCCCAGCTCAACACTAGATCTGTAAAACTTCTCAGTCACCATTCTCACTACAGCCCTTCTCCCTCCACTGCTTAGTGTAATTGGGTACATTTATTGTATTTGAGAATTATGGAAGTCATTGTAATTTTGGGAACTTGGGAACCTGTTCTGTACCTGTCCTCAGACCTGTGCAATGTTCTGTCTGCACACAGTTTTGGTTTGGTGTTTTTCATTAATGATGAACATTTTTTTTTCAGTTCTAAGGCCATATATAAAGGGATTTGTACTTTTCTCTAGTTATGCCAAACCATTTTAYTTAACCTCAGCTGTACTTTTGCCACAGATCAGAAAACATGCATGTTAGATTAACTGGTAACTTTAAACTGTCTCTTAGTAAGAGTGGGTGTTAATGGTTATATTTTTTTTGTCTCGGCCCATAGATGGATTTGCGACCTGTCCAGGGTGTACAGTGACTGCTGGAGATAAGCTCCAACTTTTCATAACTCGAAAGCAGGTCAAGAAAATGGTCAAGAACATGGAAGAATGAAAGCTTGTGCTCCAGGTGTAGACACATCTCAACAGCAGTAAAGAGAAATGAGAGGCATTTGGTCTGAATTCCAAGTTTGGTTGCAAAAGATCTGAATACTTGTGAACTGTTGCAGTTTACATCCTGGTGCATCTCAGTAATCCAGGTAAAAAATCAAAAGGAAAAAAATGTATAGGTCCTCTGGACGGGTTCTTCTTTAATGAAACATTTTGTCTCTCTTCCAAGAGACTTCTTCAGTCTGAGAGTTTCAGGTGAACTCAGCCTCACAAGCACTGCCTCCACATGGTGGACAAATAGGTTAGTCACATGCAAAAGAGGGCCATCAGCCAAACAATAGAT
>NW_013952442.1:2639130-2640381 GCF_001266775.1 Austrofundulus limnaeus | reverse complement strand
GAAGAAGTCTCTTGGAAGAGAGACGAAACGTTTCATTAAAGAAGAATCCGTCCAAAGGACCTATACAATTTATTTTCCTGTTGCAGTTTACTTTCTTTTTCTGTGTGTTTCTTTGTTTATTACATTTACAAACATTTATGAATATGAATAGATAAGTTTACTTTCTCATTATGGGTACTGGATGTAAAATAATGACAAAAAGCATAAATAATTATAGAAKCAGACTAAAGTTTAAATTTGCAAAAAAGGAATGGGTCCAAAAATTTTTTGAGTATAGTTGATAGTGAAATGCTAGAATTTTAATCACATAAAGCTCATCTCATCAGAAATGATTCAAATTATCTTGTTTTATTTTATGTTTCTCTTTTCCTCCGAGCAATTACTGTGACACGGATTTGAACTTCCTTGAAATATCCAATAGATCAGACCTGTGAAGCCTGTTTAAAACCAGTTCTCTATCTCGTGTATTCTAATGAAACACCTATGACCCGATTTAGCTAATCAGGTAATAATTTTCATCCATGAAAGCTTAAGTGCTTGTTTTCAGTCAGCTTGAAATAAAACWTCTATATGCATGAGTCCTGAGTAATAGTTCCAACCAAATGCAGTCTGGGTGATCACTTTTTAWATGGGTGACTGTGTTTTTGCTGAACCGCAATGCCATTTGTTTCTACCTGAACGCATGTGCTGATTCACTCATTCAACCTTGACAAAACTTCTGAGAAGTGACTGTTTTTAAAATAAACAGCTGTAGAATGATAATGTTAACATTTTTTGCAGATTAATTAATGAAATGACCAAGGCCCCGTAAGTGGCATATATTTGTAGAGATTCTTTTTGTCTTTGAGTCCTAGCACCTCCAAATATCAGCATTTAAATAGTACTTTTCTAAATAAAATCCAAAGCACAAATTTTAAATTGCTTTTATTAACATAAAATAAATATCCACACAAAAAGCTGATACAATTTGATAAGTATCAATAAAACAATGCAGTTGCGTCTTTATTTGAGCCAGTGTAAAGATAAATGAAACAATTTTGTAAAATTAGGGAATGCAAACAGGCATTACTTGTAATCCTTACAGTTGAGACATAAATAAGTATTACACTGAGAGYTTTAAATACTGAATGCAAACTTGTTCAAACTCGTTTTATTAAAATGCATAATATGAGCATCAGTGGGGGGCAGAATGTGTTCATTCTTCTCAAACAGAATTTAAAGTTTAGTCAAAATGGATTTAAAGTGATGTAT
>NW_013952442.1:2637059-2638973 GCF_001266775.1 Austrofundulus limnaeus | reverse complement strand
CTTTCATAGACTTGAAATTAAAAAAGTTTACTTTTATCTGTTTTTTTCTGTTGTTTATTTAAAAAGTTGTCCAAAGTGTCTAACTTTCCCTAAAAAAAAGAAAGAAAAAAAAAACAGATGAATAATAAAAAAATGAAAAACTGAGCCTCCAGCTACTTTATGCTAGGTGGATTGTGCTGCACTTCTGGCCCCTATATGAGGCTTACTCTGACTAACAGTGATAGGATGTATAKGGAGCACTTTTGCATCGCTGCATAACTCACTCATAATGGCTGCATGAATGGACGGTCACTTTAGACTGGCGAGGCTGTAGTGTAGTAATATAGCAGGGCTAACACTGGCCCCTCTGAGTGCTGCAGCGATARCAGGTGATTTGTAGCTCGAGGAGACTAATGAAGTGGTCGCTCTGCCACCCTGCTTCTTTTGCAAGATCAATTCAGCGTCAGGCTTTGTACGGCGACTGTGCTTTATGAATGATGGAAACCTCCTCAGGCCATCCATATACCTGAATTCCCAGTATCGCTATGCACCCCTCCCTGCTATCCCTCCTTCATCCCCCGTGCTCCAGGAGGCAGGGATTCAGCAATCTTTCTTGTTTGGAGAAAAATACATTACCATTGGCCTCCTCAGCTCACCAGCCTTTGCCAAGTATTCATACACACACATCGACTGTATATGCTCTTCCTGGGTTTGACTTTGTGGCTGTTAAAAGTAGTTAAAAGCAGTGTTGCTGTGTTTATGTGTGTTTGTGTGTGGATGTGTATTTGTGTGTGTCAGACCATTTCTCCACCACCAACCCTTGTGCTAGTGCTGTCACTATTAATGCAAATGGTTAGACCAAATTGATGTGAGGCTTTCTGATTTGGCCATGAAGACATCCTCTTATAAAAAAAAAGAAAAAAATCAAGTGGTTGGTAAAAAGAGGAGCTTTTAAACTGTTAATGCATAATGCGATAGATGTTTTCGTCAGTGARTGATAATGAAAATGAGCTAAAGCGGTGAGCAAGAGAGCCGGTCTTCCTCTCCCTCGCTGGCCTTTGATCCCATCCCGTCTGGCTTTTAAAGCATCTGCTTCTGTAATGAGGGAGAGTTTAYCATAGCGAATGCAGATTCAGGAAATGAATTTAAAAGTTAATGGCGTATTTGTTCCAATGATTAGTACCCTTCCCTTGTTCTGTATGACATTGTTTATCTGCATCATAAAACAGATTATGTTTGGGAAAAAAAAGTGTTTATCAAAAGTTATAACAATTATCGCAAAACATTCACAAGTATTTATTTTTTTAGATGTCTTTACAGTGGTGGATACTCTCATCTGTTGGAATCTGTATGTCAGTAAGAAACATTTTTCACAAGAGTTTTTATATTCCCATATTACAGTTCAGTTCATCTAAGGTTGCCTGTGTTTTGAGAACTGTTTGTCACATATAGAGATGTCATTTGCTAAGTCCTCCAGCTGAGAATTAAAAGAAAAAAAGCAAAGTGGCAATGAGTACTCGCCAGAGATTTCTGGAAGCTGTGTAGTTTCAAGGCTCCCCCTTTAATTTCTCAATTAGAATAAAACATGAATTAAAAAAAAATAAGCTTGGTTAAAAAGGGAAAACTGAGGTAACATATTAAAAAAAGATGGATGAAGCATGTTTAAATGAGTGATAAAGTGGAAACAAATATTCATATATTTAATGGGGTATAAAATATTTGTATTCTGGTCAGTGAGAGTGACCACATGACATGTTGCAGGCAGCAGAGACCATACTCTCAGATGAAGGAAAAAGCAAAATTGCAAAGATGATCTAATGAATTGTTATAATTTTGAAGTTTTCCTCTTGACCAATTATAAAAATAAACTAGAACTGCAAAGCAGTTATGACCGGGGTCCAAGCCCTTTTATGCATGTCAGCCTTTGTCATGTTG
>NW_013952442.1:2634518-2636552 GCF_001266775.1 Austrofundulus limnaeus | reverse complement strand
TTCAACTAGTTGAAATGTAGTACAGTAAACAACAAACATTCCTCCAGATTAAGACTTTCGATGTTATACTACATGTGAATTTTATTCATTATTGTATGTAACATATAGTGTCTATATCAGATTCAAATGTTATTCATTTTCTCCATAATATATGTGCTTAAAACTGGCACATTACATGTGTCAGGATAACTTCTCGTTGAGATCTGTTCCCCCCAGATACAGTATCCAGTCATCACGATTCCCTGCTTCAACACAAAAAAAATTATATAAAAAAATAAAAAAGGGGGGACTAAAATGATCCAGATCAWTTCTTTTAGTTGTTTACTGAAAATACCATAACTCATACCAACAAAAGTTAAGAGGAAAATGTAGTGAAACTGGTGGGGAATCAGATGTCAACAGGGGAACAAAGCTCACCACAACACTAGCACAGCATCAATAAATCAAACGTTATCTCAGATTTTAGTTTTAAAAAAATCCTCAAACTTTTATTCGCTGAAAAAAATGTAGCAGACAGAAAAACTGTCTCATTTCAAAGAGTTTATTAGCAATATCAATAAAATATACGGTGTTTTTATGGTCTTGTCAGAGCTCTAGTATGCATCGTCTCTGCAGATGCTGTTGCCGATGTTGTTAAGCCTCAAAGACATATGAGTCTGAGAGATACATTAGACCAGTTTGGCTTTTGAAACTTGTTGAACATGTTCTATCCAATACTGTAGCAGCCAAAAATGCTGTTTTCACTCTGTGATGGTTCAACTGGAACTTGACAAATATGCACAAAACATGCTAGTGTCATAAAACAATACAGTTGTTCAAATGATATACAGTAAAATATATTTTCCAGAAGTCCTGAGCATATTTATGACTTTGAAAACCCTTGTATCTGTCCCTTTACTTGTGTGTTCATTTTTTATTTTTAATTCTTTATTTGAATTGAATTAAGACAGTCATTTAAATGGTGTGAATATTAATGCATTTATTTACTTTACAGTACATATTTTTTAAATGTTTAACATTACAGTGCAATTTATTTTTGTCACTGACTAAAAAGTGGTGTTTTTTATTCATGATACAATAAAAGTATTAAATATTCTTGGGTGTAAAAATATATACTTCTAAGCACTTTAAATTCATATAAACACACACACACGTGTGCTTGCCAATACTTACACATGTAAAAKGTTTTACATGTTTTGTATTGTAGGGTTTTTTTTTTAGCTCCTTCATTTTGGAAAGGACCCAAAAATAGTAATAACAATAAAAAAAGTTACAGTTGAAAATTAATAAAAGGTGTAAAATTTTGTAATCAATGTAATTACAATAATATGACAACCTGTTCAGGTATGTTTCATTAAGTTAAAAAAAAACAACTTAAGATTTATTTTTTAATAATGTCAAAACAGACAAAACGTCTGCAATTTGCATTTGTTTAATTATTTTTTTTATTGAATTTTCCATTACGGTAGTTTCAAAAGCTTCAGGAATGTARGGCAAACTCCAAATAAACACTGTACTAGTTTTGAGAGCACAAAAAAAAATCCTCTGGAGCTGGTTTGTGTGTGGTTCAATATAATATGTGTCAAAAGGGATGTGAGGCAAAGGTGTTCCATTAATGACAAGCTGGAGTTCTGCAGCACAACTGAGTTTAGAAAGTGACTAAAGCTGCTTGTAAATTTTAACAAAATCTGTTTCTTCAGGTTACATTTTATAACTAATGCTATCATGGCAAAAACAGTTGAATAATGTTGTATGCAATGTTATGTTGTATTATACAGTATGTATGCAAATATTTTATCACGAGTAGGTGTCATTAATGATCTGCCTCAAATATGGGATATTTCAACTGCCTGTTACTTTGTCAGCTCTCATGACATGATCTTAACTTGCTTGACATCAGCGAAACATGTGTTAGGGAATATAGATTCAGAATGTATGACTGTTGTGTAAATTTACGCAGTTGTGTGTAGAAACGTCTGAAGTCCTTGAGGGAAGCTGGTAGCCTTAAACAGTGATCACTTCACAGTTTTATTT
>NW_013952442.1:2631709-2633632 GCF_001266775.1 Austrofundulus limnaeus | reverse complement strand
CCTGAATTTCGTACATTTTCTAAAAATGGTTAATTTTACCTACTAGGGTCAGGGACAGGATGTCTAAAGTGAACTTTGCGCATTTTATACACTTTCTGAACATATGACAACAGCTTCCGCCCCATCTCGTCAGTAACTGACGTGAGGGGGGTACCCCGCGCGTCAAAATCGGACGTAGAGGGAACCTTGCAAAACGTCAATATGTGACGAGTTGGGAGTGAGAATGGGTTGGTATTTCATAGTAAATTACTCTCATCAGTTTTGAATACGTTGAATACATAAAAACTATTACGTTATAAATATTAATTCAAGGCAAATAAGCTCATTTTCAGGGAAAATTATAGGTGATCACACCTATTATTGGCAAAACAAACTCCTAATCATGAGAAATATGAAAATAATACTGGTCATTTGACAWACTTTCCTTTTCTTTTAACAGTGGACATCAAATTTACCTTTTCTGTTTCAGCTCAGTTCCCCAAGAATCCACGCCCTGTTTAAATGACATAACATGTTAGATTCATCTCATCCCCTTTTAGTCAGATCATGAGGCAGACACAATAATGTTGTGGTAAAAACAACGTCAGTCAAAGAGCAGTGAATGTGAGAGACGATGCTAGTGGACATGTAATGAGTCCTGTGTGTGTCTGTGTGTGTGTGCTGATGGCTGGTGGGGGTAATTTATTGAAGGAAATGTATCTATATTCTCATAGAGCCACTGTGAAGCTAGGATCTCCATTGCGGTGATAATTTGCGGTTGTTAAAGTGACACACTGTTGGTAGGCTGTTTGAGGCGAGGAATGTGGGGGCCAGACCTGACAATTAGAGCTCTGTATATCACACTGACTCTCAGAGGAGGGACGGCAGAGAGAGGGGCAGTAGAGGTCAGGCACATATACACACTCAGGAACACTGGCTTCAACAGACAGGTATGCAGAATGGCAGACATTTTGTAAATACAATATTATAAAATATGAGGTCAGTTTTCGCTGTGGATGCAGTCAAAATCCAAAAATCTATCTTACTTGTTGTACATRGCATTTTGAGGGATCTTTGTTTGGAGAAAGAGAGTTTAGGTCTGACAGGACTGATGCTATGGCCAATTTAAATGTGACTGACCATAATACATTGCTGTAATCTTATAAAAGCTCTTGTCTCTTATCTTCTTTTACACAAGTGTCAAATTAGCAATACATAGTTATTGCTGCGTTATATGGTTATTTGCAATTACAAATAGCTGCAGATAGCTAATTTAACACTCCTAGAATAATTATTAGAGCATGTCTTTATAAATATGCAAAATTGTCAGCAGTATAAATTTTGAAATAATGGCATTAGCAGGAACCCCTTTGACAATTTGAAGATTAMAGTTGTTTCGAGAGGGCAACATCTGCTTTGTTTGTGGGTCCACTTTGTTCGAAATGTTACTGATGGCTTGTCTGAGTGGACTCATTAGCAAATTTTGCAAACGTTGTAAAATTCCAATCTTATAAATTTCTAAAAGTGACACTTGGATGCACCAAATGTATTAGAGCTTGTTGCTGCTGTTGTGTATTTTAACAAATAACTATGAAATTGTAACAACAAAAATACCCATATATTTGTGAAATGTTAAAGAAGCAGTAATATGAACTAATACTGTCTGTGAGCCTTGGGGTAGCTGTGGCTACAATGTAGCTTACCATCATCAGTGTGTGAATGTGTGTATGAATGAATATTGTAAAGCATTTTTGAGTGTCTAGAATGCATTATTATTATTATTAGGGGTCCAAGCCCGAGGAAGCAGGGTAACGCAGCTGCAAAGCAGCAGCGTTTCCATGTCTCCATCGGAGCATGGAACCCTATTGTATCTGTTCCGTTTTTTATTATTATTATTATTATTATTATTATTATTATTATTTTTCTGCGGAAAAACTCATACTA
>NW_013952442.1:2628304-2631232 GCF_001266775.1 Austrofundulus limnaeus | reverse complement strand
GTTGTTGTTGTTGTTGTTGTTGTTGTTGTTGTTGTTGTTGTTGTTGTTGTTGTTGTTGTTATCATTATTATTAAAATATGAAGAGTAGAAGTTTTCCAAAGTAGCAGCAATAAACTTTGGTCTCATTTGTTTTCTGACTACTCACTGGGTTTTAAACAGAACCCACATCAAAATGACTGAATTATCCCTTTAAAACCAGAGGCTTTCAGATCAGGATATAACARAGCAGCTAACACATGACAGGTAAGTGCATTACATACTTTTTTTATTTGATCTTTATTGAATTTGTTACAAAATGTCAGTGACAGCAAAGAAACTTCTCATGTGCATTAGTAAATCTGCATCAGGATCATCTGAACGACTTTTTACATCATTAACCGTCACTTTCTCTGACACAGTTTCACAGTAATATGATGTAATTGGACAACAGAGGAATGAATGCATTATTGTGCAGCACATAACAAACAGTCCAGGTAAAAATCCATTTCCATTTCCTGTACAGTCACAGAAGCACACACACTCTTAATACACTCACTTTATTTTCTAATTGAGCCTTTTGGGTGCGTCATCAGACAACCCAAGTTAAAAAAATAAATAAGTAAAATAAAAGTCAATATGTGTCTCTGATATGGGGTTGAATAATTGTTATAATTAACGACCTGTGGGTATTAACTAGGACCATCTGATGGACCTCTGAGGCTAATTTTGCAACGGCATCTATTTACTGTTGAGACCATCCTTCATATCCTTAGATCATTGTATTCAAAGAACCTGTAGTTTCTGCTGAGGCACAATATGTATCYGAACATGTGGGTGTGTGTTTGCCCTTGTGAATTGTGAGGCACTGTGTTTCTCTGGTGTGTTTTCCACTCATGTCTGGCCCCTGCTCTTTTGTGATACGCACACACCAGCCTGTCCAAAGAGTCTGAACTTATTCGGTGTAAGAAAGCCGGAGCCATTAGCTCCCTGTGACCTTTACCACTCTTCCTTCTCCATCATATTCAAATTCAGCACCCTGTGAGGGCGCGTATGTGCGGAAATGTGTGTCAAAGTGTGTGTTAGACTGAAAGGAGAAAAGGGGAATAAAATCAAATTCATGCATGAACTATAGTGCCGGTGCCTGAAACATAATCATAACCACACACTGTTACTTTATGTGAACAGATAGTTAAACACAAACACGCACGCAGGCATGCATATACAATAGATTTTCCTTTTCCTTTATTTGCTGTAATTGGAAAATAATTCAGGCGACGTCAAGAAGAATCGATAAAGAATTAATGAAAAGGGAGAAGGAGTCATTAAAAGCAATAAAAAGGGAGAGGTTATGATGAAGATGGCATCATGGAGAGACACAGAGGAGACAGACGTTGCTACGGCATCGCATGTGTGTGTGCATGCGCGCATGCTGTCGAATATGTTTTTATGTCGCACAAGAGTTTGTAGTGTTTTTATCATTTTTGCTGTAAAAAGAGAAATGAGCTAAATTAAACTTAAAGAGGGTGTTTTTAATGCTATAAAAGTGTAAATAGAGATGGGATCCCAAAAACAATGCCAAAATCGATTTTATTTTTTTAGATACATCAAATGCTGACTTGACAAAACTCATTTACATTGTTGTCTTTTAACAAACTTTCAGTGTCGGCTTTCAATAAGGCAATCATAAAACTCCAGTGTTTTCTTTGAGGTAAAAAGAACATCCTGTTCTGCAGTTTCCGCATTATGGTCATGGTCACTGTCCATCATTTAAAAGTGTAATTATGTGACAGTTCTACAGTAAAATACCTGCAGTCCCCTAATAGGATCTGAACCATCAAGAGCCAACCTTAAGCTTCTTCCCGGCCCTACCACTCATCTGAGTGCCATAAAGCTGCCAGAGGAAACAATACTGTCTCTCGCCTCACCGCTGAGGTTAATGGCAAATGGGGCTGTGGCTGCCGGTGATATTGTTGGATAAATGATTATTGATTAGGTAAAGGTTGAGCTAATCATTAGGCTTCATCCATTTTACGGACTCTCTGCCTGACCTTTCTGCACGGCCCTCTTGGATCACCAGAATTTCTCTGCACTATGTTTTGATCGCAGACAGGCACAAGGGAGGAGAGCAAAGTGAAGGGAGGGAAGAACGAAAGAAAAGAACGAMAACAGAGATAGGGAGCAACAAAAGAGGGCACTGGGATGGAAGTTTTACACTTTTGATTTACAGATTTTATTTTAAAAATATATATTTATTGACTTATTTTGCATCAATATTGTCTGTATTTATGATAATTGATAAATAAATCTAATTAAATTCATTACCTCTAAACATATTTTTTACATACATATAAATAAATTCATGCTTTATAGTTTTCTTTAATACTGCCTCAGTTCAGGTTTCATTTACTGATCAATAGTCAAAAGCCCAGCCATGTAAATTCAAGTTTAAAATCAAGTTCAAATGAATCATTCATGACCCCTGCAGCTTTTCAGTAAGCATGCTTAGGTTGCAGTGTTTTGTTTTCATTTGAGTGTATGGGGCCGAGCGTTGGATGTGGAGTGAAAACACTGCATGTGAAACATCCGCTCTGAAGTTTTTTACATAGTGACGAGGAAATGGCTCACTCCTAACGGCTCTATTTATTGAATTGTAGCAAATATTCCTGGCAGCAGGACTTTAACCAAACCCAGAACGGAGCTCACATCTGCAGCCAATCACCGAGGAAAATCCCACTGTTCCTTCTCGGTTTCATTTATTCACAAAAACCCAGCACTGGATACAGAATGTTTATTTGAACTAATGTGTTTCTCTCAACTACTGAATGGCAACATTTTCAGTTTTACATGTTAAATATGAATCTGTTGTAGAGAATTTAAAAAACAATCTCTCTCTCTCTCTCTCTCTCTCTCTCTCTCTCTCTCTCTCTCTCTCTCTCTCTCTCTCTCTCT
>NW_013952442.1:2625784-2627520 GCF_001266775.1 Austrofundulus limnaeus | reverse complement strand
GTGTAACCTATTAAATACATGTTTATTTAGGTTTTTCAGTAATTTTGCAAAACACTTCTGTAATGAAAACAACATATTAATTCTAATCATTTTATCATTTAATGAACAATAAATTTTACAAGGTGTTCACAAAATATGTGCTTTTAATTAGTTATTTTTTTACTTAAATACTTCAGCACAATTTTGGAATAACAAAAATCACACACTCAATTAACAGAATACTCCAGATTTTATTTAAAAAAATGCTATTTTTTTATAAAAACTCACTGTTTCAAACACATAGTGTTYGAATAATGTAAGTCTATTGTTTAGGTAAACCTAAAATATCTTGACCACTTTTATTTTCCTCGTGACTTCTTTGAGGCATAAAAAAGAACAAAAATAAAAATAAAGAAATGCTACACAAAACCATGCTTCAGGTGATGAAAAGATTTATTGCTTATCATAAAATCAAGCAAGTGAGAGCAAAATATAGTCCAGTTTTTGTATYACTGTTTTTTTTTTATTACTGTAAGCTTAGTAAACATTTGAATACTCTAAAAATACTGTATAAAATACAAACTCTATCCCAAACATTTGCAGCAACTGTAGTGGGTGTAGGCAGGTATCATTTCTTCACCTCTTTGGATCTGGCCACAAGATTTAGTCTTCATCAAAGGATGGATCCTTATTTGCAAGGCAACGTGGGRAGTATCTCAATGTGCCAAATCCATCCCTGCACAGATGTTGAATCCATGTAGTTTTTATACCTGATCTGTGTGTTTTCAATTAAGAACATATTGTACATATTTGCATACCTGGTGGATGCACTTAATCAGTTGGTTCATTTGAAAAACCTGTGATTTGAAATGGTAAAATAGTGATTTCATTACAGATAAAAAAGTTGTAATTTAGTAGGCCCTTGTACGAATTGTATTTCATGGCCTATTTCGTCTGAAATGTTTCTTTGTTTATCTGTTTGTAAACAACATTTTTTATCAACATCGGGAGAGTTATAAAAACAAATAAAAATAATGTACAATATAAAATGTGATTTGGCTTCTACTCATTTCTTTTAGAATATATTATTTATCCGTGAGACTTGAATAACATAGAAGCATTTAAATGCTAATTTTATTTTCAGCAACTTTCCAGCTATTTAAAATTAATTTATTTGATAAACAAATTTTGCTTAAAGTCTGCCAGACTATGAGTTAAAACTTGACATTTCTTCTTTTAACATCACATTTCATATGTCAGTTTTAAATAAGTATTGTACACAGCATTTGTACTGATGTAACCACGCAGTCCGGTCTACATGCTTGCAGAGCATACAGAGCGTATGTTCGCCAATCAGAACAACTGCTGAACTCCATCCTTTTGCCTGTTCTTTTTTGTCTCAGTGGAATAGCAAAGGACAAGCGAGTGTCTGAATCTGTTTTAAGCATGAGGAGAAACAAAAKTCTCTCAACTATCAGCAACTCCGTTGCCATTGTTTGCTTTTGAAGTGCTGTTAAAATGATTCAGATCAATAGAAAATGTCACATCTCTAATGATGACATAGCAGCCAATTTCACATGATATCCAATATCACTTATTGTTGTAAGAATTACAACAATGGAGTTGTTTTCTTTTTTGTTTCCCCTATGTCTGTCTTGATTTAATATTATCCTGTATGCATTCCTCTTTGATTGTGCACTGAAACTGTAATAATTGAAAGGAAATTGTAAGCAGTCCAACAGGGAGAAGGAAAAAAA
>NW_013952442.1:2624116-2625404 GCF_001266775.1 Austrofundulus limnaeus | reverse complement strand
TATATATATATATACACAAAGAGAGTATTCTAGATGAGGCCTGGGACTAGACTTGTCACCGCATTTCCAAGTTATTATTTTAGATTACGTGTAGGTAAAAGCAGAYTTACTCAGCATTTGAATAATGTCATGTTCCTTTCTTTTTGTACGCATTTTTTCTTGCCTTAGTTTATTCGCTTTCATCTTTTCACCTCATATACCCTGCAATATTTTATTTAAATATTTCATCTGGTTGTTTTGCATTCTCTGCAGCTTTTTAAGTGTCATCTAGATCCCACGACCCGACATTAAAATGGAATGCCAGAGTCATTTATAAAGGCATGTGTGTTAGAAAGAGCAACTTGGAATGAGGAAAGGACAACGGTGGAATGGCAAGGAGTTGTAGCTCGTCCAGTGTCTAAGATGCCGGGTGGTGATAAGAAGTGAAAAGGTGGAGAAGACAGAGGAGTTATAACTAATGTACTTCCTGTGTACCTCCTCTTCTGCCCCATCAACCCCTCCTACTGCCAACAGACTCTTCTCCCCTTCAGTTATAGCTGATGTGTGATGATTTGTGTGTGCGGATGCGTGAATCTGGGGTAATCTGATGTGAGATGGAGGAAAGTTGGTCCCTGACTGAATGTGAAGATGTTCATTATGTGTCGGTCTGACAAAGTGATGGCTGATGTGGAGGGAAGTATCCATGAGTGTGGGGGACTTACTGATGGGTGAAGTGAAAGCAGACAAGTGAACCTTTTACTTAACATCCAGTAATGTGTCTCCTTTGTTTCAAAGGTAGATGTGTGGATATTTTTTATTTTTTTTTATTTTTTTAATGTCTCATACCCTTGTACTGTGTTGATTCCGGTTTATGTCCACAATGTTGGGTTATTGAATGAATCTGCATAACTTTCCACCAACCTGAAAAACACAGAGGAAGAAGAAAAAACAAGAGATGAGGACGTGGCTATGAGCTACCAATCAGTGTGGTCTCAGAAACAAGGTGTCCTGTTGTAACTGAAAATCCTTGATGACAAACATGATTTGGCTTTTAAGACAATTCCTCTTGTATTGTCACATAGCTTCAACCCCACCTATTCCAACATCATAAAACACAGTATAATACCATTAGTGCCTTAAAATCATTGCAACAGTACACATCTGTTTTCCAGCAAAGAATCATCAAATGGGAAAGTCATACTTCCGTTGCAGTTCTTCCAAAATTGTTTTAAAATCAACTGATAGTTTCAGTTCAGTTTTATTTCACCATTTTAACTCAGTTCTTTTAGTTAAATGCAAATATATAGCA
>NW_013952442.1:2618125-2621496 GCF_001266775.1 Austrofundulus limnaeus | reverse complement strand
TGGATGGATGGGTGGATGGATGGATGGATGGATGGATGGATGGATGGATGGATGGATGGATGGATGGATGGATGGATGGATATTTTACTATATACCTGAGACTTCTTTCACAATAGATGTTGACTCTGCTTTTGTAAAGTCTTGCAGAAGTCTTCAGGTGCATTGCATGTTAGGAATGCACTGGGCTGTCCACCACACATAGGTAGGTCCATCATGCAAATAGAATCACTCAGCTCCTTGATGTACAAATAAATTTAGTGCATTAAAGTTGTGAAAAAAAAATTGATGAAATAGGCAGCCCTGGTGAAGTTTGACTCMCACCCTGAAGCAGACCTTCTTACAGCTACTGTTGCAAATCAGACATTTGCACTGTTTGTGCAGGGATTTAATAGACCATAACAATGAACCCTCAATCTCCAAGCTCTCTAAACACATAAAGATTGGTTGGGCAAATTCCCTTGCCCGCTCAAGGACCTCGGCAGGGGTAAAAACAAAGCTGGTCCAGTGTTCCATGGCTAGGACGGAACCTACATTGTTCCTCCTGAATCCAAGGTTCAACCATCAGTCAAACTCTGTTCTCCAGCACCCCACCTTCACTATACACAGTGTTCAACACTGTTTAAAGGGCTTCACCAAACTCCTCCCACTTTCAAGCCAACCCAAAACACATGACATGTTCAAAACAACCAGGAGCAAACCATATTATTTGTTTTTATTAAAGGCCAGTGTAAGCCATGCATTACAAGGTAAAGTGGACTGTAATATATTGCATAGCTTTTTTGTTTATTTAATTTACATAAAAATAATTTTGTCTTAAAACAGAATCTTCTGTCAGAAGGATGTGAAATACATGATATCCTTGATCCAAATATTTTTTTTATTTCATCTTGTATTGTTGGTATTGTACGGTCAGATAAATGTGGTAGTTTGTGATGCAAACATCGAAAAGTAATCCCTGTATTTTTACCAAATGTGACCCATAACATCGAAATGAGGATTAAGTCAAATTTGGTCAAAATGACTTAATTACATTTTCAGATTCCTGGCTTTAAAAGCTACATTTTGATACCTGGATCATTCTGATGTAAACAAAACAAGAGATACGACTTCTTCTCTTCTTCTCTTGTTGGTTATGATAAAACATTACTATTTGGTTGGAATCCTAATTTTATGTATTTTTTATGAGAACATTTTCATTTCATTATGAACAGAAACCTCAGATAGCATTTGAATATTGACATTTCCCAGTTGGAAAGAAACAAAAACGTTGCTAGCTCACAAGGAAAATCTCAAACTTTTAAGGCATTTTTCCTCAAAATCAGTATTTTTGTTGCTTCTGCTCAAAAAAAAGTGCTTACATTTTTTTGATGATTTACATTTCACACAGTTCATTCGAATGAAACATTGATAAGACATGTTTTTGTTATATTTTGACAAAATACAATTTTTGTAAGTGTTTTAATCAAAACATTATATTTGCCTGTCTCCATATACGTACAGTACCACTTGTAGACYTAATCCTCGTTTTGATGTGATGGGTCACAAATAATGTTTAGATTACATCAGCTGACTGACATTTGTTTCTTATTTGCTGAATTTAAAGGATTCCTGATGGACTCTGAAACTGACTTGGAGAAACTGCTGTTTTTCAACAGTGTAACCAGTGAAGTGCAGTAATGGAGTGTGGTGGCCTGAACTGTAGCAAGTCTTCCCTAACGACTCCAGCACATGTGCGTCTGGCTTTCACCCCTCTTCTTAACGTCACTGGACACTGTATACTTTGTGGCTGAGTGTGTGTGCATGCGTGCGTGTGTGCGTGCGTGTGTGTGCGTGTGTGTGTTCGTCAGTACAACAGGGCTTTGGGTGATCCGGTGATCTCATCTCCTCTTTAGAGAGCTCACCCTGTGGCTGTGCTTTTACACACACTCCAACCTCCAGGACCCTGTGTATGCTTCATGTCGAATCCACAGGATGTCTTTCATTCTCCACCAACTGGAGGGACGTCATGTGTTTCACCTTCTTCTGACAGAAGCTTCCATTTTCCCTCACATCTAAAGACAAAATAAACAGCTATATGATAAATGCTTGGTGAATCTTTGTGTCATTATTTTTTTTGTTTCAGGTGCAGATGTTGCAGCACTAGAGGAGGTATAATCAAGACTGTGCATGTTTGTGTGTCTGCATGTGTGTGGTAAACAGGCTGGTTTGCTCAGTGGAAGAAGGAATTTCCCCCAGCAGTCCCCATCAGTAATAGTGCCTGTAATGAGCTGCAGCTGTCAGCGTGGCTTCCGCGCGCACGCACACACACACACACACACACACACACACAAACACACACACACACACACAAACACACACACATTCGCATAAAACACACGCATTCACAGCAAGGAGGAAGCAGTGACTCACCCAGCAGTGCGCCGTCATACTGTACGCTGATAAACAGGGCAACTCATCAGACCTTTCATCAGACATGAGACGCAAACATTTCCTCTGAAATAGCCACTCCTTCTAAAAATATCTGGGTCTGTAAATTTTCTTTGCAGTATTTTTATTTATTTTTTTATTTTTTTATTTTTACAGCTTGGCTCATTATAAGCTTGTGGAGCAACATTGCGGTTCCCAATTTTGTTTGGACAAGACGAGAAACTTTATCTTGTAAATGATTGTGCTCTGATTTGTTCATTTCAGCTTTTTATCWTCCAAGCAGCCGAAGGAAGCCAGTTTCCAATGTGCTACTTTTTAAAGGCTCGTTTTCTACTTGGAGTCAAGCAGATACACGGTGGAAAGTGGTCAAAAATACGAGGAAAACACATGCTTAGGATTTGCTGATGGCCTTTGCTAATTTTGAACAACACGGCTTGAACTGATTATAAGTTTCAGAAAGTCTGAAAGACACATCCTTGTTTGGGTCAGAGGCACTCAACTGTAAAATCAGGTTAAACTGAAGGCACTTTCATATGGTCTTGGTGTGTCACAACCCCCAAAATACWTCATATAAAATGAGCCAACAGCTTACATACAACTTTTGCTGTGTAATAATAATGATAGAAAGAAATACTCTTGATCATTTTGGAGTTTCATTGCATTTACTCTCTTTAATATCTTAAGTCTGAATATAAAGAAAATGTCCTAACTGAACATTTATCTGTGCCGTAAGAAACAGAACATAGAGCACGATAAGTTAATTAAATGTATTTAAACATACTTATTCTGATATTTTATTTTTTTGCAATGTGCAAATAAAACATATGTAATGCTTTAAATAATTTTGGATCAACTAGTATGCATATTTTTCTACTCATAAATTTTTTGAATTATAAAATCATGCAAACTAAACATAGCACAATTTAAGTCTTATATATACTGTA
>NW_013952442.1:2616331-2617674 GCF_001266775.1 Austrofundulus limnaeus | reverse complement strand
GTGTGTGTGTGTGTGTGTGTGTGTGTGTGTGTGTTGACCTAGTAACAGCAGACAGAGAAAGAAAGAGGGCTGGTCAGCAGTTGCCCTCTCAACCCTGCTTGCTCCGCAGCACACCCAACAAGGGAGGCAGGAAGGAGGAGAGGAAGGGGAAAAAAAGGAGCACCTTCACTCCATCTTTTCCATCACCTCTCATCATGTGTCTCCTTGTTCTTGGTGGGAGTTTGTAACTTTACGGATTATTTAAGAACAGTCCACTGCCATTATATTACTTTTCTATACTTCGACGCAAATGTTTATTTTTTATTAACCCAATGAATTCCACTCATGCAAGCTGCCCACAGAGCTTCTTTTAATATAGGGGGAATTTAAAGTTAAATAGTAAAACTGATGCTCGTGGTTTGGATTACAAGGAATGTCTAAAGCTAATACAAAGCTGGAAATTTTTAAGACAAAATAAAACAAATCATAAAAAAGTTTTTTAAAGACATGTTTCAGACTGATTTTAACTTTATGTTTTCCCTTTTTTAAACAATTCCCAAAAGAACTGAACTTCTGCACCACTTTTCTCCTAAAAATCCAGTGTTCATTTGTTTTTGTTTTTTTATTTTATTTTAACAGACAAATCTGAAAGTTTTTCAAACATAATGCAGAAATACTGTCACAAAAATAATATATAGAAGAGGCCATTTATTTGTTAGAAGAGGATCTGAGCATACTTAAGAACTGCATCATTTCGTTTTTAGCTCTTCTGTGTTTATCAGCTACTTTTCTCCTTCTTGTGATTAAAACAGCTCTTTTTAAAATCTTTATTTTATCATTTCAAAACTATAAAACCTAGCAGACAGACGGCCCTCAATCAGAAACGAACGTGCGTAAAGGCGCTCTGCATCCGCCTCTCTGCGCTGAGGTAATGATGGAAAAAGGAGACTCATAAGATGTTCTCAAATCAAAACAGTGTGGAAAGTGACGGAGTTTGGGGGAGGGAATCGACTCCACCCCCCCCCCCACCCCCACGACCTAGTCTGAACTGTGACGATCCCCACCAGCGCGACGTGCCATTGAAAGTTTGACATTAACTGCTATTTGATCTGAGGTTGGTGGGTCATGACGCGCGTGTGTGAGGCAGATTATATGTGCACGTGCACATGTTTGGAGAAGTTTTCTGGACTGTTGTCGACTCGAGTTTCTGGACTCCGACCTGCGCGCGCCTCGCGGTCCGTCCGTGGAGAGACGGTGGGAGTTCCGCTTGTGAGTCAAGCTGCAGCGGCGGGAAGGAGAGGCGCGGGGCCGATGCTCTCACTGCACTACACACACACACACGGACACACACAGACACACACACA
>NW_013952442.1:2610464-2615185 GCF_001266775.1 Austrofundulus limnaeus | reverse complement strand
ACACACACACACACACACACACACACACACACACACACACACACACACACAGACACACCGCACTCGCGGTTACAGTTTGCAGATCAGCACAGAGCGTTTTTGTTTCAAAAGTCCACATTCTGGTGCAACACACGACCAATTTATCTTTGCTTTTTTATTACTATTAYTGTTTTATTTTAGAGCAAAGTATGGGCAATGATTTGATCTGATCGGTTATGTATGTATGACTGAGTCCTGAAGGACTGTTTGGGTCACAACCCCACTAATGATGTGCTCTCTCTCCACTGTGCTCTGCACAGTGGAGGGACATGTTTGAATTAAAAAAATATATGTTTTTGTCTTACAAATATCACCTAAAATTAGCTGAATGATCAAACTAATAACAATGCTWTCATTGGGTAAAAGTGTTGGACGCATGAGGTAGATAATATTTTATAAGCACGTATTGAACACCTAATCAGGTCAAACGCTTATTGCAGGTTCGTGTCTGTAATTGCTCGTCAACAATCCGCAGAAAGAAGGGTTTCATAAAAAAATAARTACAATAGAATAGGCTTTATAGGTTTTAATGAAATGTTAAAAAACAATGATTTGACATGAATGATTTCTTACCCTGTTGTTTTACAAAGAGAAGTAAAAAGAGATGATCTATCTAAAAGCGTAAGAAGCGTTCATTATTTACAGARGAAAGTGGACTGTGTCAGTCAGAGACGCACAGAGGATGGGAGCTCTCCACTGCCCGGGAGCGCGTGCGCGCACCGTGTCAGTTTCACGCTGTCCTGTGGGAGGGGTGTTGTAGTATCACAAGGAATGCGCGCACCACAGTTGTGTGTGTGCGTGTGTGTGTCTCTGCGTGTGTGTGTGTGTGCGTGACACTGATGGATGCACCAATGGCAAGACGGACAGATGCTTGGGCGGATCTAACGGCGGGCGGTGGAGGAGCGGTGCGCACAGTCAGCGGTGAGATTGAGGGGCGAAAACATCCTGGTTGTGCGGAGACAAGAGACACCGATCGAGCATCCGAACGGAAGGAGGGAGTCCTCGCTTTGACCCGAGCGCTGAAACAAACGCGGAGGCAGCAGCGGGAAGGGTCTGATCCCCCCCGCCACACCGGCGGATGATCCCACCGACGGACGAGACGCCTGTTTCTGTTTCTGCGGTTAGCCAGGAGCGCGCGAGGCGGCTGCACATCTGGCACAGAGAGGAAGACAGGAGGAGAGAGAGAGGGAGATAAAGAGAGAGAAAGAACAGAGGAGGAGGAGGAGGGGAGCAGCCTTTGGCAACTTACCTCCCCTGTTCTTCTCTTCCCTCCACGAGAAACCTTTGATCCATCGCTGCGCTTTCCGCCTGAGGACTCCCTGAAAAAAAAAAAACCAAGAGAATATTTCTGTCCAACTCAAGTTGAGTCAAGAAAAACAAACTTTTATTATTTTTATTTTTTTCTAAAGTGCGACAAACGAGCCTTTGTGTCACCTGGGGGGAAATACAGTTCAATAATCTGAATCTGAATTCTCGTGCTTACCTGTAAAAAGCAAGAACGAAACAGAAACTTCATYCCGGTTTCGTTTTGTGCGACAGCTTCCTGAGGAGAGTCCTGCAGGGAGACGCGTCTGCTCCGCTGCGCAGCTGATTTAAATAGCTCCTCTCGGGTTAAAAAAAGAAAGAAGAGAGGAAGAAAAAAAAACTGAGAGAGAAAAAAGTAGCATCAGCAGCCAAGAAAGTGTTTAGCAGTGGGGCGCTGGAGCTCTGCTGATCCGTGCGCTCCTCCACCAGGCTGCCTGCACGGGAGCAGCCTGATCCCGTCACCTCCTCTTCCTCCTCCTCCTCCTTCTCCTCCTCCTCCTCTTCATGYACATTATTACAACAAGGGAGACCCAATCAAGCACGTATCTCATCGATTCACACACACGCACTCTCCCTCACAAACACACACACACACGCTCGGCCACGAGCACGCGCGCTCACGCTGGCTGACTTGCCCTCAGCGGATCCTTCAAAGCGCCTCTCGGACAAAATAAGGCAACCGCGCGCCAGAGAGGGCAGCGTGTGGGCGACACCTCCTCTTCTTCCTCATCCGCTGAAAAAAAGCCTTCATGTTTTTTGGTTCTCCCTGATCACTGACTTATCAGGTGCGATCGGATTTTTTTTCTCTTTTTTCCCCCCTTTTGAAGATGGTTTCAACTCTGAGTTGTGCGTGGTTCTCGGGGGAGAAGAGGGGGAAGCTGATGGATAACGGGACAGAGGATCAGCTCGTAAAGTAAGTGTACGATCCCTTTTGATATTTTACCCACATCCGTGTACAGGCAGGTTGTGTGTGAGTGTCAGAGTGTGTGTTTGTGTGTGTGTTGTGCGGTGGGGAGGTTTCGGACCTGCACGCTCSTTAAGCGATCCGGGGGCCAGAATAAGACAGAAGATGTCAGGAAGAGAGTGAGAGAGGCTGCTGAGAAAACAGCGAGCAGGAGAGGCAGAGGGAGTGAGAGATAGAGAGAGGGAGAGACGGAGGAGCTACGTGACGCCTTTCATCGGCACAGAGAGGTTGAACCGTGAGAAGAGGCGCAGGCTTCAGTTGTGTCAGCTCGTCATGTGTGCACGCTTGTTTGCAGACTTTTGACTGACGCAATCATCTGCTTTTTATTTTTTATTTATTTATTTATTTATTTTTTGTCTCTCTATGTGTGTGTTCCCTAAAGCTCGCCTGTTGCAGCCTAGAGGATCACACGAAGCGCTTCTCTCCCCTGCGGATCTCCCCCTACACATTTTTTCTTCAGCTTCTGTCACGTCCATCCAAACCGGAGCAGGAGGGAGAACGCGCGCGACCGAGCAGCCCAGCAAAGCGAAAGAAAGAAAGAAAGAGAGAGAGAGAGACCCAGAGCAACCCGCGGGAGCCGCGCTGCCTCCCCACCCCCCTCTAGGGCTCTGATCTTCGCTCCTACCGGCTCTGTTTTTCTTCTAAAAGCTGCCCCTCCGTCCTCTACTTGAACACGCTCCCCACCTCGATCTATGTGGGGGCCCTGAAAGCGCACCCAGGCAGGCGGGGGCGGGCCGTGGGGGAAAGTGTATCAAAGCTCTTCGGATCCCCCACGCAGCCTCGGATCACCGTGGCCACAGACAGACTCCCTGCCGGGCCCCAGAATCCGACATGCCGCGGAGAAAACAGCAGGCGCCCCGGCGCGCCGCAGGTACGCACATATTTATATATATATATAATTTTTGGATTTTTGGTTTGGTTTGCATGTGTTTTGCCTCGAACTGCACCTCTCTCTCTTTCTCTCTCCTTTATCAGCGACCCCCACCCCCCCACCACCACCACCCCGCAGTTCACTTTTTTTTATTGATATTGAAACATCTGTGGTCTACCCAAAATTGTTTGTGAGAAAAGTATCAGATGTAAACAAAGATGCAGCAGCACTTTTCTCAGCCTCGCTGTCCCTCACTAACAGAACTTATTCTTTTATTTTTGTCAGATATTCATTTTATAAACATTTGCCCAATCAAATTCCACCTTTTTATTGTTTTTTAAGAGCTATGAACATTTTCCTTTCTGYTATATGTTCTAGAAAGTTGGCAGAGACGTTATTATTTATTACGAATGAGTTCGATGTCAAAATGAGTTGCTTGCTTTTCTTTTTACGCTATAAAACTATTAGTTGTGCTTTAATTTCCTCATATTTCATATCTATATTTTTTAAACATAAGATTCTCAAAGAACTAAATATTCAGGATCTCTTATCCTTAAAAATACTACACGTTTTTTTTATTTTAAACTTGAACGCCGAAATGTTTTTTTTTTCTTCTGTGTAAAGGTCACAGGTCATCTGAGCTCTTGTCTTTTTTTTAAAAGAAGTTCCCTTTTTGAAAAGTTTTTGGTTATATGTTCCTGCAAAGAGTTGCAAAGCTTCTTCGCGTCTCTATTTCTATTATCCATCAGTTTGTGGACATTGACTTTAGGGTTGAGGATTTATAGTGGAGAAGTCTGCTCTACCTCTGGAGTCAGTGAAAGCAGACACCTTAAATGCTTGGTAATTTATTTTAGCGACAATTTTATTTTATCTGTTTTCTGCTAATGCCATACATTTGACAGAAAAAAAAAGTTTTCTTAATGTATTTGCTTTTTCACAGTTTAATGTATTTAAATACCTGAACAATATAAAAAAAAAACTACTTGTTGTAGTCATCTTACTGAGAATTCTTAAAGGTGTAACAGCTTCACGTTCTTCTGGGYATCTTCTGTTCCCCGTGCCTGTTTCGTTTTATTTTCTGGGGAAGACTTTTCTAGAGTAAAGATTATTTTACAGCTCGAGGTTGGAGTGTGTGCTGCAAGAGAGGTTTAATGGACATTTGCCATCTTTGATTTGACGCCTGATTGATCACCTGTCATCAGGCTGTGCCTTTGATCTGTTCATTCCCAATAAGTGTCAATAATTCAGCTCTCCCCTGTGAACTCTCTTTGGTTGGGAAGCAGGACCCCCTGAAGTCATGTCGGGCTTCACAAAAGTCTGATACACCCTGCTTTAAAAAAATCTTTGCGTATCATTTTCTCTCTATTTTTACTACTCATGCTGATCCTTCACCACCCAGATATAAAAACATTCTACAGGCAACAGCTAGGCAAGCAGATAAGATTGTGATACGCCTTGTGCATGCGCACGCACGCACGCACGCACGCACGCACGCACAAACACACACACACACACACACACACACACACACACACACACACA
>NW_013952442.1:2606058-2610166 GCF_001266775.1 Austrofundulus limnaeus | reverse complement strand
CACACACACACACACACACACACACACACACACTGAGGGAGTCTTGTGTATTGTCATCCCAGAGCCTTACTTGATCAAAATGTTTCAGCCTTAATGGACACAGTGGGTGGGGTTGAGGAATGAGTTGATGGATGGATGGATGGATGGATGGATGGATGGATGGATGAAAGAAAATGTTTTCATCTGGAATAAGGTTGTGAGAGGGGTGGCAGCAAGCGCGGAAAGGAAAATGAGGCAGTTATTTCTTTGATGAGCGGACAAAAAAAAGAAGAAAAACCACAAAGCGTAGGAGGAGTTTCATTTTAGATTATTGGCAACTGTCTATTCTTTATGCCCACCACCCCCCACACACACACACATCTCCTACTCTTTGCCTCCCTCCCTTCCTCACTCCAGCTGCAAGTTGTAAGGTTTAGGAGAACTGGGTGCCACACAAMGAAGCGATGACAAACTGATTGCGCTCTGGTAATGGCAAGAGTTATGGGAAGGCTGCAAATTATAGGTCTTGATTAGAACTTTGTTTCATTTTTTTTTAGGATTTTTTCCTCTTTTTTTAAATGCAGAAACCTAATTTGGTCTTTGAAACGAGAAAAGGGAGACAATGATCTGCAGAAATGGATCCCATTACCCGACAGAAAGTGTATAGATCCCCTTTAGCATCAAAGGCAAGTTCTTAGAATACGCAGCTGTTATTGGTAGGTTGTAAGACTTTCAAGATTTTAAACAATGTTGTGTTTTAAAGTTCCTTTCCAGAAGACCTCATCATCTCCTCCACATCATCGCCACCACTTTATACATCTCCCACCCTGGTGTCGCGGTGCACTCAGCCAGCTAAAAAGAGGAGTTGTTTTGCCAGCTTCATTAGCGTTCTCCTAATTAGCTGAGCATCTGATGGATCTCTGACAGGCCTAATGATTGGAGATGACAAGCTCCACACACTGTCACGCTCGCCAATTAGGTCTGCGGCATAGCTCGATGTAACCAACTTGATCTTACATCGTCCTCATTTGGCTGTTATTCCACCCCTTTTCACTTTACCCAGTGCAGGTGAGGGTTTAAACCAGAGACTGGGAGACGTGAGGGAGGCTTGCGCTTGTTAAGTTCATGCCTTAAAAACCTTAGTCTGCGTCCATCTGACTCATTCCAATACACACATTCTCTCTGACATTGTTTTTGAGAGGGTGTATTTATTGTTTCAGTGTTCCTGATAGAAATAAAAGACAAAGCTCCAGTGATATTTGGGCTTCAAAGCTAGATGAGACCAAACAGTTCATTGTTAGCGTGAGGGGAGTTTGAACATCAAACATCCACAATACTTTGCTTCAGAAATTCTGACTTTGGTCCTTGCATGTGAAGCCATTGTTTCACTCAGTTATAGGATGTTTAAGTTGCCCCCTGCATGGCGTGAAAACGGATTGTCCCTCTCCGAGCCCACCGCAGATTGATGACGTTGACATGGGTCATTATTAGCTACTCAATGACACTTTTCTCTAAGTAGTAGATTTTTCACCCACGCCGATTTTCCAGAAACACCTATCATCAGCATGGTGTCCAAAAGGGCTAAGCATGATTTATGTAAATATTAACATCAAGACAGATTTGTTTCTGTCCGGCAGGAGATAGATGGCAGCCGAGGGGGGGAAAGCAGCTGATTTCTGTGATTTCTCTGCCTCTGAGTATGTGTGTGCGTGGCGTGTAGATTTGCAAGTGTGTGTGATTGATTGTAGATGAGAGCGGGAGATTAATCATGCTTGATGTGTTAACGTTGCACTCGCGGTGGATCTAAGTCGAGATGCAGTGGCCCATTTAAATATACTCACTCACACAGATTCACAGGAGGGCGCGGGTACGCTCGCACACATTCAGACGGTCACATTTTCACTTTGTTTGTCAGTAAATAGGACACATTTCTAATAAAGACATACTGCAGCGTAAAGAATATTTTTCTTGCAGAAAGTACTTGCATCAATTAAAATATTTAATAACAAACTTTTAAAGACATGCCATTGTGTCTTTTTAGAGTTTTTTTGTTTCAAACAGTGAATGGTAATATTGACTAAAAACCCAAGTCAGTGAAGTTTTTTAGTATGTTGTCACGTTTATTAGGAAATAAAGAAAGATTAACTTTTTTTTCTACCAGTATTACAAATCCAGCCATTTCTTATTATAAAATTGGTTGCAGTATTAATACTATTTCTACAATATATCTTGTATTAGATCATGGGCAGCTATTTACTTTTTGCTTGAACATATAAAGCTTTGCTTATGTAAAACAATGTTGCTGGAAAATAAATTCTAAATACAATTGACTCATTTTCTGGATCTTTTATGTTAGATACGTTTGTACTATTATTCAAAATATATTTGTTTCTTTTTTCAGTACAGAAAATGTTGCCACCTTTAATTTGTTTCTTTTATGTCTACTAACACTCTTCAGCATTTCAAAGCTTGTCACCCGGAAATGACCTTTAAGACGTGACAAAAGAAGCCTGCCGCAGAGTAATGAAATTCAGAGGTTACTCATCCCTGAAGTGAAAGTCTTACTGSAGTTTCTAATGAAGTGGATACATTTGAAAAGCCTGGAAATTAAACTTGCTCCAAAAGTGGGGRAAAAAAACAGTTCACATCTTTATACCTTGGTCTTTTTTTGTATTTTTGACAATCTAAAAGCTAACAGTTTGGTTTAGTATAATAGATACAGAATGAAGTGCTATGAAAAATAAAAAAAGATATTGCCGTTAGTGTCCGTCAATACCATATTCTTCTTGAAAACATCTTCTGTAAGTGAGCAAAGTACTTTTGAAAATTTATCTAAAAATGACTTAATGGACATTTWGATAACGGCACTCTGTGGTTAGAAAGTCTTATTCCAGACACAGATTTGTTCCATGTGARACAGGCTAAAGAAAGGATGAAGTTTTGGCACATTAATGATAGCGGCAACAGGCCAACTCCATTTAGTAAACAGAAAGATKTTTTCTAGAAGGATGTTTGGTGTTCACTGGGGTGGAAGCTCAGAAGTGGTGTCTTTCTTTTAAAAAAAATGTGGTTGCAATGAAGCTCAAAATAATACATTTTCTTGGTTATTGTTTTGGTTAATGCTTCAAACTTTAAGTCATTACATGTGTAACTTGTTGGCTTTCAAGCTAAACCATAAAAGATCCCTTCTTCCAGCAGTTGTTCCATCTGTCCTCTTCTGTGTATCCATCAATGGGACATGAATGTAACAGGAACAGTACCGAATACTCCTCTCCTGTAACATTCCCAAGTTTTTCCTAGGGAATCTCAAGGTATTCTCAATCCAGAAAGAATCTATCCAGCAAGTTCTGGTCTTCCCTCAGTTGACTTTGCCAAGAAAAGGCATTCTAATCAGGTGCCCAGCCAACTCACCAGACCCATTTTGATACAGAGCTTCTTACTGTCTAAAGCTAAGCCGGGCTACGTTATAGAGGAAGATCATTTCAGCCGCTTGYCTCCAGAACCTCATTCTATTGGTTTTACTTCATAACTACCTCCAGGTTTGGGGTGAGACTTTGGCTTAAGTCGAAGGAGCTTAAGGATGTCGGAGTCAAAACAATCATTCACAATAATCATAGCCAGTCGAACAAAGCTGGAAAAAAAAATACAAAAAAAAAAACGCTGTTGATCTTTTGCAGCTAGACCTCTTTTTTTTCATTGGCTAACTAAAATGTAGCACATTTAAAATTTGCCTACACGTTTAGATAAACCCATTCTATGTTTCATTTTGTCTCTGTGTGTCAGTCTGCGTCCTTCTCCCTGCACTACTTTGTGCAGAGTGAGTTTTTTCCCAGGCAGCTCACTGACATGGTGATTTGTTATGGCCTTCTTCTACTTTTTTTTTTTTGCAAAGCTCCTGCCCCTCTCTGCCACAATGAACCAAGAGAGGGAGAGAGCAGGTATAAAATGGGAGAACTCTAGCATGGTTAAATATTCTATCATAGCAAAAGACAGGATGGGAATGAGATTGTAAAAAAGATTATGTGCAAGGGCAGAGAAAAGTAGAAGTGAATGAAACAGCAAGCAAGTAGACAAACGACAATCATGGAGAGAGAGAGAGAGAGAGAGAGAGAGAGAGAGAGAGAGAGAG
>NW_013952442.1:2603580-2604942 GCF_001266775.1 Austrofundulus limnaeus | reverse complement strand
CTTACAAGTCTTTTAAATAAAAAGTTAAAGTTTAAAGTCTCTAAAGGTATAAGAAGTGTATTTACTAGAAAGATAATAAAAACAAAACCAGACCTATAACAAAGAAATTACATCTTAAAGCAACAAATTAAATAGTAAGTATTGCAATTTTCAGTGTACTAGGCACATACTACATAAAGCACGGCAGTAAAACACTAGTTGTAAAACTATTCAGTTTGTTACATTTCAGTTTTAGAAATTAATTTATTGCATAATTTCCAATGAAATTAATAGTAAGTTCTAGTTTCTAAGYTAAACCTGGTAACAAGTTTCAAACTGTAAAAAAAAACAAAAACAAAAAAAAAAAACAAATTGTTGCCCATAATGTAAACAGTTGTTTGCTGTGAGGTGGTTGGCTGATGGGACAACACAGAAGCACCTTTGGAAAACAGCTATAACAGGAAATTCACACATTCTCACACAAACACTTCTGTTGTCGAGACAAGGCAGAAATGTGTACCCATGTGCACACTCCTGTGATAATAAGCCAAGAAGCACGCTTGTTTCATTATGCAAAATTGTGATTTGACTATATGATTAAATATCTCTTAAAAACAAAACTCTCATTATTTATTGCTTTGCTGCTGGGTAAATAATGATTCGGATCATTTTAAGAAATTGAGAAACCTTTTAGAGATCCACCAAACCTACCACTGGTTTCAACAAGATGGATGGAGTCTGTTTATGTTTGACTATATTTTTGAAGCATATCTGGCCTGTTTCATATACATCCTCTCAGGTCAGAGAGACATGTGATACTGTGTATATACAGTATGTGTGAGTCAGACGGAGCTTAAGGAAATAAAGAACATGAAGTCTGGCTTGTGGGATGAGTGTGTGTCAACTGTGTGTGAGAGTGTATAAGGGACATCTCTTGAGTGTCAGCTGGGCTTGGCTCCAGGTCTGAGTTTCTTCTTACCCCCAGTGGGGGTTGTCTTTATGTCTGCAAAATGTGCATGTGTGTGTTTGTGTGCACTTTCAGACAATCAGAAGTCTTTGCCTGCCTTTCCCACAGAGGCTTTTGGGGCACCTAAATGAGACTGGCAGCCATCAGTCTTTTGTGTTTGTGTGTGTGTGTGTGTGTGTGTGCGTGCGTGTGTGTATCTGTGTGTGTTTATGCCTAATAGTGGCTGTGATGAAAGGCAGGGGAGCCAGCAAGGACCCGTCTGAGGCCCTGGTAATCAGGGCCAGCCTGAGCTGACATCCTTCTCAGGCTGACAGCGCCTTCCTCTTCTCTCCTCGTATATACACACTCTCTGTCTCTCTCTCTCTCTCTCCTTTCACACACACACACACACACACACACACACACACACACACACA
>NW_013952442.1:2594492-2602601 GCF_001266775.1 Austrofundulus limnaeus | reverse complement strand
GTGTGTGTGTGTGTGTGTGTGTGTGTGTGTGTGCATGTGTGCAAAAGAGTGCATCACACTCCTTTGACACATTTTTTTCCCTGTAAATGCACTCTGCAGATGTCAGCCACCTCGCCTGGTAGCGACAAAGAGAGAAAAAGAGTCAGGAGAAAGATAGTCAGGGAGAAAAAGAAAGGTGGGGGAAGACAAAGCTGAAGCTTGAAGCTCCACTTTAGGAGTAGTTACAAAAGGTGGTGCCGGGTGGGTGGGGTGATCGGGTTACAGCCCCGTGCTAAGGCTATTTGTCTCGGTTTGGCTGTTTTATTTGAAATACAAGTATCTCTGTTGCCAAACGCCTCGGTGATTGATATCTTTGCGTCCCTTCACCGATTGCCTGCCCACATCAAGCGGTTGCTTCTCCCTCCTCTTCTATTTTTTTTTCTTTTTAAGCTTTCCTCAATGAACTCCTCTTCTGTGTAACTCAGCTGGGGGAGTGCAAAGGTCCTGAAATAGAAGAAGCAAAGAAGCATGCAGAGACCAAAGGAGCAGAGAGAAAGAGAGGAAATCGAGAGGGGAAATCAGGGCATCCTGGCCCACTTGTTTTAACAAGGATTTCGCCTGATAACAAGAGTGAATTTTACCATAGTTATGAATGTGCCTGCATATCAGTTATCGCACTGGTGTTGTGTGTATGTGGGGACGTTGGATGTGTGCRCTTAGAGTTTTCCAGAAACCGGAGGAGGAGGGCAGCTTGTAGACGTCTCACTGCCAAACAGTCGATTTCCCCCTCTCATCGTCCACACTATACATCACCGACCCACCCTTCTCTTCTGACATGGTGACGTGTGTCATTTATCAAACAGGGCCTTGCCAGGGCCTCGTGTGTGGCAGTGCACAGTGGTGTGAGTGTGTGCGCACGTGTGTGTTTCAGTGTGCAAGCCTTCCTGTCTTTCCTCCGAGGTTCTCCAAGGAAGGAAGGAGGGAGGGATGAAGGGTGAGGAGCAGAGAGGAAAACATAGGRAGAGGGTGATTATTGGCAGAATGTGTGAGGGAGGATGTGAGACGAAGATGGTGTTAAATAAGGACTTATCTGCAGTTTGTTTATTTATTTCTCCAAACTTATCTTTCYTAAATCAACTTAGTGACCAGGAAAAAGGAAATGTGCTCGTAAAGGTTTGTAATATTGACAAAGCAACTTTATACCGTATTTCTTTTACTTCCATTTCATACTATTAACAAGTGCAGCTTGTGAACCGCTCCTCCATTAATCTCCTTGACTCGTGTGCATTTGTGTTTGTGTGTCAATAACAATCCACCACTTCTGTCTTCCATGTTCTTGTGTCTTGGGGGTTGCTCGCAGGCGTGTATCAGTCATGATGTCTTATCTGACACACAAACTTGCAACTGCTCACAAGTCTCCCCCATGGGTTCTGGCAGCACAGCCTCTCTGTTCGCTTCCCAACAATTCAAAGGGAGGCCTTATAGAAGATGGATGCTTCTTAAAAAAAGAGCCTGTTGATGGATACGAATCTGGCCCCACCATTCATCACTACTATTTTATTTAGACTGGATAGCTACAAAGCTGTAACCTAAGCTGCAGGAGTGTGCATGTGTGTGTATGTGTGTGTGGGAGGGGGGTGTTTTTTGTGTGTATGGACATGGCAGATGAAGGGAGGAGAAAATATGGTAGCCTGGACAGTTGGGGTCTTAACAAACAGAAGAAAAAAGAATTACAGTAAAATAAGTAAAACTTCTGCAGCAATTAAAATCAACAACAGTGATTTAATTCCTAAATATCCACCTGATTGTTTTTTTTTAAGTTACAGATACACGTGTATGGAATCAAACACGGATAACTTTAGGTAATGAGGTTACATAATCCAGAGAAACATTTTACAACAACATGTTGTGAATATGATATTTTAGCGGAATCCCCATATACAATTTCTGTTTTAAGGTCACAAGAAAAAAACGATATGTATAAGTTCTTTGGAGTTCCACATGGAGCAGTGTAAGGTCTGGAATAATGTGACATGAAACAGGAAAAAAAAGAATAAAAAATAGGGATGCACGATAYATCGGCATTCATATCGGTATTGGCTGATATTGATTATTTTTTTTAGAATATCGGTATCGGTCCAATATGTAAAACTAGGCCGATATTAACATCCAATATTGATTTYCCACTTTTTATCTTTGTGTGTCTGTTTTGCGAGGSGAGATGGTTGGTTGAACAGCAGCTGTTTGATCATGATAGTGATATTGAYGCTGCACAGCCAGGAATAACTGAAGTAGGGAGCCATGTCAGAGCCAGGTCATTTATTTATGGTATCAAAAAAAGACCCAAATGTGTTTGTGCGTATATGTGTAATATAATTTGTGTGTTTGTGTAATATCTGTAAATATCGGTTATCAGCCGTAACAGCAATAATTATATTGGATATTGATATTGGCTGAAATYTTCATATCGGTGCATCCCTAAAAAAAAAAACAGTGACAAGTCACCCCTACTAACCTCTGAATGCCTCTTGTTTTCTAGTCTGTTTGCCTGTTTGAAGTTTAGTATGATAGTTTGAGTAAACTCTAGCTGTAGCTGCACGTATACACAATTAGGAATTATTACTCTGACAGGGCTTACCACTTCTGACTGAAAAAAATATTATTAGTTTATCTGGAAGCAGTGGTTGTTGGATTTAGGGTAATACTGGAAGCTGTGGATACAAGACTTTTACAATGAAAAGATGTTTGACTACCCCAATGATCTGTTTTTTTTATTTTTTATTTTTGTTCAACTATTTGTAATCAAACAATTTGACGGTTTGGGTTTCACGCCCACCTTTGTGTACCTCCTCCCTTCCCCTTCATCCTCTTCACTCTTCCCAGATTCCTGTAGCACCAAGGCAGACGTGATGATTTATTGTGGCCATCCATCTCTTCCACTCATCCATCACTGGCCGGTTGCTAGGCAATCATGGCAGCAGCTGTTTGCTTTTGAGTTCGACGGAGGGGCCGTCAGTCAGCGGCGGCAGGTGAAAAGCATTACCAACACGCCGTTGTCACGCCAAATAATTAATCAAAGACAGGAAAGATAATTAAAAAGATATGACCCTCGCTGGTACTTGGTTATGGGTTTGAGGAAAGGGAAGCGGGAAGAGAAAATAAAACACGTTGCGGCGTCCTCGYGGTAATGTGCGCAAATTTGTTCTAGCGTCTTTAAGATTCTGTCCTCCTTCTCGCAGTCGTGCGTTTGACCCCGTCTCTGCCTCCCTCAAACACTCAGAGAGACRTGAAGGAGTGCAGTGAGTGAGTGCTGATAAAACTCATTCTCCTGTTAGTCAGGAGCACTGCTCTAATTAATTATGAGGAGATGGACTGAATCACACACAACAAAAAGGATTAAAAAAGCTTGTTTAAAAGAAGAAGAAGAAGAAAAAAAATGAAGCTCTTTCAGGTAATGTGAATTCATCTGTCACCCCCAGTTGCATTTATGCAGCTATGTGTGGAGAGCACACTGAGAGGAAATCACTGGTTTCATCTTATTTTTGCTGTGTTAAGTGATTGTTTGACAGTTTAACCACACAGGAGACAAATAAGAGGTGAATGGAATGAAGAAAGAGGATCATATAGCATTATTTTAGTATTTGTCTTATCCAGTTAAAAAGGAAGAAGGTGTCTATATGGAGCACAAGAAGTGCTTAATAAACATCCTTCAGATCATGTGATAAAAGTAAACATGGTTTAAGAACTACCCTCAGCTCTGGTCTGTTTTTTTATTTTTATTTTTTCTCGATGAGGTTGTAAACTCAAGGAGGAAGCATTTTATCATTTAAATAAAAGCATATACTTGTAGCGGTTACAGCATTGTTTGGAAACAAATTAAGTTTTGATTATAGTGGAAAAGGTTGGGATGTCCGCACGATCTAGGAGTGAGATGAAACTTTAAAAAAGCAGACTAAGTTGCAGGTGAATTTCAGGAGTGCCTGCAATATTGTAAATATGTTTTTGKTTTGTTTTGGTCAYGCAAGAGCAGAGAAAAACAATGAATAAAGAAGTTGYTAGTTTGTATCTCAGCTGCACTGCATCCTGTGTGACATGGTTGCCTGTATAGCTGCATAAAAAAACAGCTATTTGCAATTGCATCTGATTGCAACTTTAGACATTTTAGGCAAAGCGTCTGACTTCCAAGGAATGAACACTTTCAATCAAACCAGTTCACCAACAATATAATCAACAATGTCAGTAATTATATGTCTTAACAGGGTTTTTATGTTCAGTTTGTGTATTCAATCCTTTAAAAATGAAAAAAATAAAAATAAAAATTGGACATCCTCACATCTTAGAATTCTTGTCCATTGGTGATGTCCTACACAGTTTTTTTTTAAATTTTTTTATTCCTAATTAGATGTTTAGTAGATGTTTGGCAATTTAAAAATAATCMTTTGTATACATTAACCCTCTATGTTGTTTAAATGTGAACATAGCGTTTTAAATTACCTTGCAAATMATATTAAAATCTAATAACAGACGGTTGTGTATTGGCCTGTTTTTTTGCATGACTGTGCTGCGAAAGGGTGTGTCTGGATGAGTCACACCTGCAGACAAACATCTGTCTCATTCTCATTGTCACAGTTTTCATCTCCCATGCATGGTTCCGGTGTGTTTTGACGTTCCAAATTTTCTCACCAACATTTGTTATCTGGAGTTTACTCAGAGCGGCCAAATGTTCCGAACACACTTTGAGACATAACAACTGCATGGGAAAGAAACAAACACGTGGATGAAAAACGAACCGACGAACAGAAAGACAGAAGGGAAAAAAAGTTGCACTTAATGGATCAGGCTAATTTTTACATTATGGTACACAGTTGAGTACAATTTTGCATGMACATTCTTACTGTTACAAATATTACTTGAAATGTGTGCAGCATGATGGAACAGTTGAAAGAGCTGCTGCCTCTCAGTGAGAGGTTTGAACATCCTAGACTGGGACCTTTTTGTGTGGAGTTTGCATTGCTCTCTTTGTGCATGTGTGGATCATCTCYGTGTTCTCCAGTTTTCTCCTAAAAAACTAACATGTGTGTTAGCTTGATTAATAACTCAAATTTGTCAGTAGGTTTGTCTTGATTGTCTCTGTCTCAACTGTCCACAGTGTGCCTTCGTCTCTCACACAGTGACTGTTGGACCTAGAAAAGAGAAAAGAAAATGGATATAGATGCTTAACACATAACTTTTTTTTTCAACAAACTTATTWWAATAATGCTAGAGTGAGACCACTTCATCCTACTAAAGAGTGAGTTCTGAGGTTTAAACCAGAATTGTGAGACTCTGGAACTCTGTGCGCCTCACACTAAAACCTGAGATAATGTCAGAAATCCTGTTGCTGCTTTTACGTTGTCTAGACAGTCAAATTTTATCATCTTTGCACTCCGATCATGGGTGGCCCAGCAAACAAGCAGTATGCAGTTTTTTTTTCTGAATACAGCAAAGAGTTTTCTCATCAAGATGTGTACAGTCCAATGCAGTGCATGAGGCTACTACTTTTCTGATTTTAGAGGACAATATCTGGCTTTTAACAGAAAACAAACAACTAAACTTGCCATAAAACCTGAAGAATAAATACTGCTCTCAWATGATGTAAGATTCACCTGCTGTGTTTGATTTTTTTTTTCCAGCCACAGCTCTGCTAGAGGGCTGAGCAGTGCATGCTTCATTGGTACAGTATGTTGTTTGTGGGGGGTTTCAAACTGTATGTATGCAGTCAACTCTGCAGTCAAGTCCTGCTTTACCCTGTCACAACCCACTGCAAAACAAAGTACAAATCAAATATCACTGAATTTGTAATTTTTGACATCATGAATTTTATACAGTTTGATCATTATGCTGTATATATTCCTTTTTGAAAACTTATTGTGTGATACATCGCCCTGGTTAATCATGTTTGTTTTATCAAAAGTTGCTTGACTTTATTTAGAGATCTTTATTAAGGCAACAGCAGCATAAACTCTTAAAACAATTTTCCCCAAGGGCACATTTGCTGATGATGTTATAAAAGTGTCAGTTTTAAAGCCTGCAGTGACATTTTTCATATTTTAACAACCCAATTTTATTGCCTAAACTGAACCAAAAAGCAGCTTCAATTGAAAGTATATTGCAGCAGCAGACTAATGTGAAGTTTCAAATTAAAGTTAGAGTAGAAAGTATTGAATCAAACACTTGATAAAACCCAAGTGTTGGCATCCATGTATGGAACTCCTTCAYCAAATCTCTTCCAAGTTAAAAATAAGAAAGTTTTGAGTCTCTGTAACACAGAACAGTAATTTAAGTTTCATAAAAGCTTTTAAAGTTTTGGTAAAACTTATCGGTCAGTGAAGCCCCTTTTTCAATTGGCCTATTGGTTAGAAATTGCAACAAAGGGAGATGTAAAAGTTGTAAACAAATATGGAATTTAAACTTCTATTAAAATTAAAACTAACTTTCTTGTATTAAATATATATATTAGGGTTTCTGGTTATGCTTCTCAAGAGTCTTTCACAGATATGAGGTCAAACCCTATAAGCTAAAACACAGCAAAATTTCATTTGACTAAAGGTTCTATCCAAACAATTTTGTTYGAGTTAATGTACAATGTTGTCATAGTTTTAACCAATTCAGCACACAATCAAAGTGTAATTGTGACAAAATCAGGCATTGAATTAAAAAAAATGGTTTTTGGGGCAAAAAAATAAAAGTTGGCATACATAGAATCAGCTCCTTTATCATAGTTCCTTAAAAGCTTTATATTTCAAGACCACACAGATAACTATAYAATTAAATTATAGCTAAAAATTCATCTACATCATATCTACATAGGAAAGAGTTTTTTTAATCACTGCATGTGGTGCAGATGCAACAGAACTATCCTATAAAAAACATATTAGTGTAGATAAAGTCTTAGATAAAACATTCAAGAGTGTATCTGAATAAGGAAAGTACAACAATACATGTCAAGTTCTAAACTAATTAAACTGATTATTTTGTCATGAAACAGTTATAGTTCTGCTGTAAAGACTAGGAGTTGTGTATAAAGATACTGAGGCAGAAAAGCAAGCTGAAAAAGAAAACTGACAGATTCTTCCAGAGGTGGAAGTTTGAACAGGTCTAAGTGCAGAAACATTCAGAGTGAGGAAAGGCAACCAGAGAGAGAGAGCAGAGATGGATGCAGCAGACAGAGCATCAGTCAGCATTTAACATGTTGCTTTCTACATTTTCTGTCACTCTTCCGAGAATGATTCTGCCTCAAGTCTTGCCCCAGGTTATATTCAGTCTCACTGAATGATTCCCACCACCCAACACACATAAAGTTATACTTTCTATAGTGTCACCGCCTTACAGTGCAGATATTAGAGGTTTTTATTTAACTTAGTAAAACAATGTAGGTTATTTAAAGGCTTACATAATCTGGCTGGGGCGTGTGTTTGTGTGTGAGGGAGCCTTTTATTTTCACTTACCGTCAGTAAACACATGATTGGTTCACATGTAGGAATTGACTCATTGACTAATATTGGTTTAAATGTTAAGAAGTCTCCCTGCGCACAGCTTCAACTACAACTATGCAATCTATATTGAATGACATTCCACTTATGTTTAAATGCCTGTAAATAGAGTTCATTTACTGTAATATTTTCTTTTTTTCCCCTCATCTCTAAAAAATATGTCTCCAGAGACATCAAACCCTAAACGAAATATCATCTGGCTCCACCAAGGACTAAGGTCCTGAAACTAAGCTGAGCAAGTTTCAGAGACGTCCGTCATTTYCCGAGCATTCCAGGGCTCTGATCAGTCGCAATTTAAAAAAAAAATAAATCAATAATGTGTGTTAAGTAACTCCCCTATGTCATATTGGCTTCATTTCACTTGGCTCCACTGCACGAATTGTCACCACATGGCTTCAGCCGAAGCAACGATTACATATCTCAGTCAAGAATTTCGGTCATTGATGGATTTATCCACTCGGACTTCCATCATGGAAAATGTAATTTGTGTCACCCTGAAGCAAACATTTAAGTGATATATTCTTCATGTGAAAACCAAATGCTAACACAGCAAAAAAAAAAAAAAAAAAAAAAAAAAAAAAAAAAAAAAAAAAAAAAA
>NW_013952442.1:2587456-2592069 GCF_001266775.1 Austrofundulus limnaeus | reverse complement strand
ATATATACCTGTATATAAAATATTTATCACTAACAATGTTTTTATATAAATACATGGAAAGACATTGATCATATCCAAATCTCTAACATTTAATCTTGAGATGGTCTTATTTTTACAAAGACCTAAAACATTTTTTTTAATCAGACAGCGTGGCAGAGGGGTGGTTAGAGCTGTATGCAGTTGCTTGGTTGGAGTTTGTATGGTTTTCCTCGCTCTACTTGCATGGGTTTTCTGCTGCTACTCCAGTTTTCAGTTTCCTGACAAACCATAAACATGCATGTTAGTGTTAATGGGTAACTTTATAAAATAACCTTAGGTGTGAGTAAGCATGTAAATGGTTGCTTATGTTTAAGTGGGTCTGTTTTTCTAACTTTTATAGCTCTTTAAGGTTTATAAAGACACAAATGCAAATATTTAGAATATTTGATTTCTATATACAGTATGTATTGTTGCTTGTGCAGTCTGATTTTTTTATTTTATTTTACATATTTMTTTTTAGTCAGTCAGGTAAAAGAAACACTGATCAACAACTGTCCCCTAGTAGAACAATGTCAATGATAAGAAAAGGAAAACATCAATTTTGACTCAATATTTTTAGCTACAATTGAAAACTCTAAAATGAAAATAAAAAAACAACATTATTTTTAAACACATATTACTTATATTTACTTGATATATGAAGAATATTTATGTTTTCAGAAAAGCAGAAGGTTTAGATAACATTAAACCAGATAACAGGGGTGGCTTATATGCCAAAGCATTCTTATATGTTTAATTATGAAAAAAATAGTATGACAACAGGTAAGAAGGTGCAGAAACCAAACCCCACCAAATCCCATTTTACCACTTTTGATGAAGGTCCTAGGTCTTTATTAGATGGGCCAAACTCTCCCTTTTCTACCATAACATACATCATAAATATTATACATTTAATTTTTTAATAAAAAAACATATTTTACAACTCAAACCCAAATGTTAAGTTGTGACTGATAACAGTATGTCATTTTCTTAAAAAAGAACAAACAAATAAATTATACATGTATAAAAATAACCCATCAAAATGGTCCTACAGTTTGTGCATGGCCACATCAAAGCAGGAAGTGTGTGCTTGCAACTATAAGCCTCATTAAATGAGCCTCATACATGGCTTGGTGCTGTAAACATGCTAATAATTCTTAATGACATTCTCCTACATTCGTATGCATGTGAACTCCAGACAGTTAACCCCCTCCACCCCACCCCGCTGCTCATCAACATGCATGCACACATGCATGCACCGTTACCACCATTACCAGGCCCGCTGGCTCTCAGATTTTTTTATTTTTATTTTTTTCATTAATATCAAGTGATTGAGCGTAACATTAGCAGATAAAGCTAGGACTAAGATGACACAGACTCCAAAGATGGAGGAATTAAAGCCTAATATAATCACTCGGCCTTGCACTGGGAGGAAAATAAATAAAGAAATAAAAAAGAAAACATTGCTCGTCACTGTACCCCACTTTTTGATTTTCGATCTTTCTGGCACAGGCTTGCAGGACATACGGAGACTGATCTCTCTTTCAAGCAAAGTAATTTTCTCAAAGGGTTTAAACACATACTTTAACTTGTGCACAAAAAGACACACTTGAAAATAAACATGGCTTTACTCACAAAGTATTGATCCCTTACCTCTTAGGGAGGTGGTGTGTAGGTGTGTTCATGGGTGAGTGTGTTTTTAAGCTCTTCGTCCGGCTGGTTATTTTCWGAGCAAGTGGCGAGCACATCAGTTTTTATTAGTTTAATAAATCACCTTTGTTGTCAATCAAGCAGCAGAGAATAATTGGATATGGTTGAAGCCTTGCGTGATGGATTATAAATCATTCAAGATTAAATTAAAAGATAATGCACAAACTTAATGGTTTGTGTTTTGCAGTCTAAATTGCCTCGGAGCAGTGCTGTTTTCCAGCTTTATTGCAAGCCGTTTTTCTTTCCTTCAAGACCCCTCACATTTTACACCTTTTTATTGCTTGGACTCAGCTTTGCCACAGCTCTTTTACATGCACACTTTGTTTCCTTTTACAAAAAAAAAACAGTTCGGGCCTTTCTCCTTATTTGTTAGTGCAATCAGTTTTAGTTTCAAGATGGTATGTGCACGTCTATGCCAATTCTTGGTTGTGCACAAGTACAGTCTATCTTGCATTCAGATGTAAAGGCTTGAATTTGCTTTTGAGCCCTTTCGATGAGTTTCCAACTGATCCGCCTCAGGCCTGTATCCCCTCCTGCCTGGAAAATGCAAATGCACAAAAAAGCTGAATTTCACAAGCACTGTGAAAGACAATAAAAAAAAAAAAAAAAAAAAAAAAGGATGGTGGCAGGCAGCAGGAATACATGGGGAAAAAGAGCTATATCATGTATATTATTCTCCGGCCAGTAAATTTAAGGGTGTCCGTTTGCGTTGGAACAGACCGGGCGTTATCATAATCGCCTGCTGCCTACTTGACAGAACCTTAAAGTGATCCTGTCATTTTATTTACACCCAGACCACTGTGTGATTTACTCCAAAACACACACACATGCACATACGTACGCAAACGCTCCCTATTTCCAACTTCCCCAGTGAGCTTAGTCGGGTGGGTTGGATGACATCTTTTGATCAGAGCTGTCCAAAGAGATCAGAGTAGACTGGCAGGTAATAGATACCCAGTGACTAACCAGACTGTTCTGCACACAGTATGTGAGAGTGTGTATTTCTAATAGAGTGCACATGTTATAGTGTGAGTGGGGGACAGAAAGAAATGTTACCCTCCTTTTTTCATGTGGCATTCGTTATGGCATTTTCTTGTTCCTGTGTGTATGCAGCAATGAACAGCCATTTATACTTTATTTTCTCCTCTTTGGCAAGTCACATCCATGCAGAAGTGGACTGATTGAGACCTGCAACAAAATATTAGGAATTGAAAGAAAACAACAAAGGGAAACTGTCAAGAGAAAGAAAAGCTAACTTAAGCACGTGAAGCAGATTTAAGGTGATGGAGGAAGGAGGAGAATGAATTAGAGATGAAGAGTTGGGGAAGAGGCTGAACACGGGTCGAACAAAGAGAAGAAACCAGTGGAAGATAGTGGAAATGATGGATTTTGCTTGGCCTTGCTTGGCTAACTGCACAGCCCATTGGTTATTCTCTCTGCAAAAATACACATTCATGCATGCACACATGCACACATATCCAGCGATAAAAGCTCATGGCCTTTGGTTGCCTTGTGAGCTATGAGAGTATGACTGTTCCAAAGGCAAGTTCTGAATACCAAAGAAAAAAATCAGGAATTTACTGAAACTCAGATATTGTTATATACGTAGCTGCAATATTGTTTGCTTACTTGTACACCAACACATTCTGCTGAAAAAATGGAGTAAGAGTGCATCTTTATCCTTATTTAATACATTAAAGTAAACATAAGTAAAACAACATTTTTGGGGAAAGGGAAGATATGTGTTGACATGTGATGTTTTCCAGTGGAGGAGCACAAGGGCAAATGATAGGATTGTAGTTTTTGAGTAATATGAGCAATGGGCAATAATATTTCAAAGATTTGTGAAATTATGCAAATATAAATAGCGTAGGCAACTATTGATAGCTGTCTTTTTTCATCACTGCTGCAGGTGGTAACACACTGCTATGTGACAGTAATCCATTTATTGTTTAGCCAACTGCAATGCTGCTTTAAAGGCAGAGATGTATTTTTAAGCACAATTGCCCAAAAGCCTCAGTGTTACTACACCGCTGTTCCTAACATTATCACAATTTTATTTGGAAAACACCAAAGGTGGAAACTACAATCATGGGCGAGCTGCACCTTTACTGCCAGAACGCTGTWCCCACATCTACTTATAGATTCAATAAAATGGGAAATAATAAATGAACAGAAAAGTTCTGCTAAGACAAGTGTGTGAACCCATGTAGACCCTTTATACATGAATCAAATCAACAAATAATTTCAACAAAATCTTCAGTCATACAAAAGGTTGCTAAAACTTTGCCCTTGTTAGGAAGAACATGCTAAATATTTATTTTTTTATTAGCACTTTCCTCAGACCTCAGATAAGTGTAGAAATGTAAATACTGTAGCAGTTTGTTGTGCTGAAGTTTTTTGAGCCAATTTGTTAAGCAAAGGGGAAATAAATATATCACAAGAAGCTTTTTCTCTGTAAAAATGGCCACATAGTTGTATGTTGAAGTGGGGATGGGGTTGCACAGCATATATATTTTTTTTAAAATCTGATTTTCAAGGGCATTTTGCTCATATGATTTATCTTGATACACATTACAGAAACAGAATTAGAGTTGGTAGGCTTTCACGAGTGAGCGATCAAAAACAATACAAATCAACTGTCCAACAACACACAGAACTCAAAATAAGCTGAAGAAAGAGAGAAGAGGCAAACAATGAGCCTTGCTTTGTTGACTCTAAGCTAATCTGCAGGATTTAGAAGAATTTGAGAAGCTACATAAAACAAAATATAACATTTTACCTGTAGATATTCTTTATTTAATTTGCACTTAAAACGAGATGACAAATGGACAACAAAAAAGTTACACCAAACACTCAACAGAAGACATAGACATGCATTGTAG
>NW_013952442.1:2575238-2584542 GCF_001266775.1 Austrofundulus limnaeus | reverse complement strand
ACACACACACACACACACACACACACACACACACACACACACACACACACACACACACTCAACCCCTCTGACCAATTTGTCTACGCATGTCAAATCACAATAATTAAGCATTATCGATCTTAGATTCAATTAACTTCATTAATGTAGGCTGCACTGGTGATTGGAGGGCGACAGAAATGAGTGGAGGAGGTGGGGTGGGGGGATTATTGCATCTCATTAGATGGGAAATGGTGGAAGACTGAAGACATGGAAGGCAATAAACATACAGAAAAACACAAAAAGAGAACATCTGAGAAACTTTTAGTGAGTGTTGCTCTTCACGTAACATCTAACAAAATGCTTTGTGGCAGAACAAAAAAAAAAAGAAAAGAAAAGAGAAAATCACTGCCCCAGATGAGACTGATGTGTCTCTCCCCAGCCCCCACAGCCCTTCCTTCTCACACACTCAGAGAGAGAAACTGCTCGATCTAAGCTGAAGTGTAAACAGACAGCGTTGACGTGCCTGTGTGTCTGATAGGGCTGTTAAGTGGTTATATAAGCATGATAAACGGTTTCCTAACATCATAACATCTGCAGAATGCACAAAAAGACTTCCTCACTTTGCAGACAGGAATACAAAGATGTTGTTCAGCTTCATTATCTTTCTAAGTATTTTCTGTAACGCTTTAATTCCAAATGTTCCACTCACTTCCATTCTGGCACCATATTACTTAAAATTAAATCTGGTATTATGGACGAGACTTGTAATTCTGTGCAAATGTGAAGAACGTATTCTAAAGGTCTCCCAGCTTCAAACAAAATAGCTATAATGTGTTTTTTTCCCCCAAAAAATAGCTGTCGCACGCATCCTGTTTTATCCAAGCTTGAGATTCAACCTCGTCATCCACCCTGCTGACAGTTCATCTGGAACTTTCTCCATCTCTCTTTCCTCTAATTAAAAGAGCACCTGCATACCTGGTGTGTTTGGCCCCACTCCCACTCCGGAGCTTTTGTGTGTGTTTGTGTGTGGCTGTGTTTCTCCACATTAATCTCAGTATTTTTGGGTTGTGGTGTTGTGAACCTCTCAGTTTGGGTCAAAGCCAATGGCCTTGGATTGGAGGTGGGATAGCGTGGGGGGTGGGGAGGGGGGTACATCTCTGCATGTTTGTGTGATGAGTGCGAGTGTGTGGCCTTTGTCTTGCCTTCTTTCCAAGTCCTGCTTCTCTCCTCCTACTCCTCCTCCTCCCTCTTCTCCTTTATTGCATTAATTGATGCCTCACTTGCTTTTATTCCTTTGGTTACTTTATAAATTTTGCTAATTTTTATTTTGTTAACTGCAGGTACTGCAACAATAAATACACCACGAGACAACAAATAGGGTGGCTTTTCTCAATACTGCACTTCTTGTACACATTGTAAACACAGTTAAAGCATTTTTCAAGAGAAAGAACTACTSTCTTTAGGCGACTAAAAACACATAATTACATTTTTTTATTATGCTAGTAGCTGGCAGTAAAGTCCAACTTAGTACCTTCAGCACTGATAGTAACTAATGAGAGCGTACATGCAGGCTGTTTTTGTGTTTATCTCAAAGCAGTGCTGCAGCTGTATGTCATCTGGAGTTTTAGTCTGTTACTGATTCTTTCATACCCAAAGTGAACCTCGAGGTAGTGATTTTCTTGAGGTAAAATATGTTAATTATTGTATTAATTTCCAATAAGCTACAAGGCACTTTTTTGTCATAGTTTCAGCGTTTTGTTATTAAATTATCAACATTAAAAATACACTATTACCTTCTGCATTGATAACTTTCCTTTAATTATGCCATTTGTTTGCAGATGACCTCAACTTACATCAGTCTCCAATTTTATATTAACCCTGGATCTCACAAGACTATACATTTATTGGCTCCTGAGAAATAAATAGCAATAAAGTAAGACCATGCTCCAGTGTTGTATAAATACATACAAGCAGGTGCCACACATGTCAGTAATGCAACTTACTAAAAAGCTTAATAAAGCAGAAATACAAATTATTTTAATAAATGAACAAATAAAAAAAATGCATGTGTCACTAATCATATTCATGCCCCTGAATAAGAAGAAAATCCACTGGTAATTCTATTTTCTTAGTATATTTAATCATAACACAAGTAGAATGTTACTAATTATCACTCGTAGTCATGAAAGGTGGGCCATGTAACCATGTGTGCGTGAAAAAAAAAAATCACATGAACCACTGAACAGATTGTTCTGAAACTTCCAGAAAGTAAACACTATGTGGAGTTAATCCAGTTCAAAATAGACACCACAGTTAAATGGTATYAGAGCAACAACAATAAATTATTTCAATCTTTTTTATTTGTTTGTTTGTTTGTTTATTTGTTTGTTTTTTACAGAAATAGAACTAAAATTTGATGTGGTAAGAGCAGCCTCAATGCATACTCTGAGTGCTAACAGATTTGTTTAAAATATTAGCACACGAGGAAGCATGTGACCCGTTCAAAGAGCGCTGCTTTTTATTTTTGAACATAGGAATTGATGATGACACAGTTTAGATTTTCTGCATGTAACTGATGTGTTGTTGGTGGGATGTGAGTAAAACTGACAATAAACATATTGAAAACATCTGTCAGGCTATTTTCTGGGGTGGGAGTGGGGGTGGGGGGTATTTTGCCTTGGATCTGCTTAACTAGTCATTTCAGTCATGTTCTTTTTGTTCAATGTGTAGAATGTGGATGAAGTTAGCCCCCATATTTTATTCAGCACATTATAGTACATTAATACGTATGGTTTTATGCTTATACCTCTTGACGTAATGCTGTACCTACATGCAGGTGCACACATAAAACACAAAATACATCCCTTGTCTGTCTTCCACAAACAGAGCTAATTTAATGTGATTGTTCTGCTTTAAAATGTGATTTCACATCGATGTTGGCCACAATGAGAGCACCCGGCTGCTGTGTTCAACTGTTTCCTCAGTCAGAGCATTGTTCTCTTAAACAGCTGTCGTTTGGCTGATGCAGAACAGATGGCATGTACATGTGGGTCTCCTCAGCTGCACGTATGTGCAGACAGCAAATGTGTCTCTGACACAGAAGTGGAGAGAGAGGGTAAGACAGACGGAGACACGGAGAAATGAAGAAGCTCTGAAAGAGGGTCGACCATGAAGGCTCCTTATTCTGTGTGTGTGCTTAATGTCTCTGCCATTGTTATAATGTGCAGCAGAACTGTTTTAATGTATTAAAATATAGCTTACTCAAAAGAAAAAAATACATAAATACCTGCAGTGCTGTTGTGTGTCATGTGATCCTTGTAATTATTTTTTTTAAGCTGAAGATATAAGCATGTTTGACATCTTTCAGATGAATATTTTTTTGTAAGACTGAGTGCTGGAACAGATTGCATGTTCAACAGAGAAACCCAAATGCTTGCCTGAAGGCAAAGAGTTGTTACTCTGCAACACTTACAGTACAGCGCTGTGTGTGTGTGTGTGCGTGCGTGCGTGTGTGTGTGCGTGTGTGTGTGTGCGTGTGTGTGTGTGCGTGTGTATGAAATGTGTGAGGAGCTCTGGGATATCTGTGTCTCTGTGCATCTGTTTATCCCACAGCAGTGTTGTATCATCGCCGATGGCAACAAAAGGCCTGACAATGACAAAGGCTCCTTTCTGTTTTGCTGCTCATGCAGTACCAGCACATGCAGAAATTCACACACATACAAACCACTTGCAGAGCTCAGTGAGAGATGGAAGTTGGCAATATATAGCTCAAGTGTGTGGTATAATAGCATGAGCAGGTAGAACCCTCCTTTTAACTATTCTCTCTATTTTCAGTCTATATTAAACCATGGGTAGTAAACTGTCTTTTGATTTTGTATTTTATTTTATTTTATTTTATTTTGCTGTACTACACAAACTTTCTTTTCTGTCATTCAGACCGTTTTCTTTCAGCTTTTTCCAAAGTCTTTACAAATGTTGGATTTTAATGAATACCGGGTTAGATAAATGATGGTATGTCACAAGAAGTACTGGAACTTAATACTTTTTGTTCGTTTGTTTGTTGCACAAAAAAATTTATTAAAAAAAAAACTTGCAATGTTTTTTTTTCTTTTTTGCATATATGCACCTGTGTGTCCTTTAACAATTTGAAAACCCAAACGTGGTTACAAAACATGAACATAAACCATGCCTGATCTGATTTTGCTTTTTAGACTTATGTAAAAAAAAAATCAGATATGTACAGAGGCGAGATTATGATTTGTCTTGATACATATTCTCCCTGTATGATTTCCATTGTATTATTCTTAAACTAGAGAGATTTGAATATAAATTGAAAGCTGCAAGCACGCTCCCTGAAGCTAAACTGTAAATAATAACTAAACTTTTTTTTTCTAATCTTTGGTAATTGAAGCAAATGGCTTTTGCAAGGAGAGATTTGTCGCAGGCAAACATACATACATTTTTTTTATTTACGAGGAGGCGAAGGCTGAGCAGTGTAATGAGTGAAAATGCATGCTTAATTTAAATGGCGAGTGTGTCTGTTAGGGAATGCATTAGAGTCTGCAGAAGAAGCGTAAGACATATTAATTGACAGACAGGAACCGCTGTCTCCGAGGTTGATACAAGTAATTTATTACTTCAGAAACGAATGCCACCGCCAGAATGTGCTTCATTAATTTCAAATTTAGTTTTAATTTCAAGCTGTTGCCCCTTGAGAAGAATAAGGTGGCAAGTTCTGTTTGAGGAGACATTTTTCCCCTCTCTCATTTCGTGTTTCTGTTTTCATCCCTCCATATCTCTCTCTTTCTCTKTCTCACTGACTTATTTTCAGCAATACATAGAAAAGACTTCCACTTTGAAAATAAAAGGTGGGAGATGGCAATGACTTTAACCAATAAGAAAACTATATCTTAAAGTAATAAAGAGACTCAATGTATATTTTATTGAAGTAAAGCATTTATGAATATTAAAAGACACATGAATAAGATTCTAACAACTTTCACGTTTTTTTTTTTCTTTCTTTCCCTTATTAGCATATGTCCCTGAGGATGAGAAGGAAGCTGCCCTGTTGGATGAGGATATAGATGGAGAAGACTCAGCTCAGGAAGGGGAGGAGCCTGCTGCCAAGCTCCTATGCCAGGACAAGGACTTCCTGCACAAGGAAAGGCCAGGATCCACAGGCATCCATGATTCTCCAAATGCAGCTGACTTTTCTAGCCAGGAGCTAGACAGTGAGTCTCACCTGAGTGAATCCAGTGACAGAATGTCTGACTTTGAAAACTCCTCACTTAAAAATGAGGATGATGTCCTCCTACCTAAAGACACTTCAAATGCACTGTCCCCATCCTCGTCTTCTGCTATGGTGGCTGTGGCCACTGCCAATGCATCTGTAAGTGGAGATGAGGCCTTATTAGCTGCAACAAGCTCTGTGGCTGATAGCCTTGAGAAGATGAAGGCCATTTACACATCATTTCTTAGCAATTCTTATTGGTCTTCACTGAATTTGAACCTGACTCAGCCACCTGCAGAGAAACCTCCTCGCAGTCACAGCAGTAGCAGTAGTAGCAGCAGTAGTAGCAGCTGTGGGAGTGGAGGCTTTGACTGGCATCAAACAGCAATGGCTAAAACTCTCCAACAGGCTTCTCAAAACCACCACAACAGACTAAACCTAGTTCAGCATCCCACAGTGGCTGCACCAACAACTACAGCAGAACCCAACCTCTTTAGTACTGTCCAGCTTTACCGGCAGAGCTCCAAGCTTTATGGCTCAATATTCACTGGAGCCAGCAAGTTTCGCTGTAAGGACTGCAGTGCAGCATATGATACTTTAGTAGAACTCACAGTACACATGAATGAGACGGGCCACTACCGTGATGATAACCATGAGACAGATAGTGAGGGTGCTAGGCGCTGGTCAAAACCCAGAAAACGTTCCTTATTAGAGATGGAGGGKAAGGAAGATGCACAAAAGGTCCTCAAGTGCATGTACTGTGGGCACTCCTTTGAATCCCTTCAGGACCTAAGTGTCCACATGATCAAGACAAAACACTATCAGAAAGTGCCTCTAAAAGAACCTGTTACACCTGTGGCAGCTAAAATAATTTCCTCTGCTCGCAAGAGAGCCCCAATTGACCTAGACATACCCAGCTCACCTGACTCAACAGGAGGCACCACACCTAAGCCCACCTCCTTCAGTGACTCTAATGACATCCTGCAAAAGGTTACTAACCCCTACATTACACCTAACAACCGTTATGGACACCAAAATGGTGCAAGCTATGCCTGGCAGTTTGAATCAAGAAAGTCCCAAATTCTCAAATGTATGGAGTGCGGCAGCTCCCACGACACACTACAAGAGCTTACTGCTCATATGATGGTGACAGGACATTTCATTAAAGTTACTAACTCTGCTATAAAGAAAGGCAAGCCAATTATGGAGTCYCCCACCCAAATACCCATATCCAACTCAGCCACTGAAGAAAAAGTACAGTCAGTTCCACTGGCTGCCACAACTTTCTCCTCTCCMCCTGCCCCGGTGCCCCCTCCAGCCAGCATATCACCCTCTGCAATGGTTGTTGAAATAAAAAAAGAGGAGAAGGAAGAGGAATGTACTAAAGATTACTTTATAAACAGCACCAACAACCTCAACAAGGATAAACGAGTTGGAGGAGAAGATGTGGCTGAGGAGAAGTTTGATATTTCTTCAAAATACACTTATCTGACAGAAGAAGATCTTGAGGAAAGCCCAAAGGGAGGTCTAGATATCCTCAAGTCCTTGGAGAACACAGTGACATCAGCTATCAACAAAGCTCAGAATGGTGCTCCAAGCTGGGGTGGATATCCTAGTATCCATGCTGCCTACCAGCTCCCAAACATAATGAAGCTTTCTCTTGGTACCTCCGGAAAGAGCTCTCCCCTCAAATACATGTTTCCTGGAGGAGAGATTTTTTCKCCTACTGGTAAGAGTCAACCATTGATCTCATCACCAAGCCGCCAGAGCTCTCCTTTACCTAAAAACAATTTCCATGCAATGGAGGAACTAGTCAAAAAAGTGACAGAGAAAGTATCYAAAGTAGAGGAGAAATTGAGAGAGCCCAGTGTGAAGGATTCTCCATTGAGATGCATGACTCCCTCACCCTGCAACAGCGAGGCAGAGGAGTCAGCCCGAGGAGAGTCACCCAAAGAAAATAGAGCATCGGCCTGTAAAAGTCCTGAGAATACAGATGTAGCTGATGAAGAACTAGGAGATGGAAATGGAACAAATCACATAAATTCAAATGGCAATATTTCCACTAAAGAGTCTGTAGAAAATGGAGTGGAACCCACAGGTGTAACGTCACCCATACATGCTTTATGTGGCAGCACAGCCATTATCACAGACCATCCACCTCCAGAACAGCCATTTGTCAACCCTCTCAGTGCTCTGCAGTCAGTCATGAATGTCCACCTAGGGAAGGCTGCCAAGCCCGCCATGCCTTCCCTTGACCCCATGAGCATGCTGTTCAAGATGAGCAACAGTCTGGCAGAAAAAGCAGCAGTGGCTTCCTCCACCCCACCAGCACACACCAAAAAGACCAACAATGAGCACTTAGACCGCTACTTCTACCAGCAGCATCTTAACAATGATCAACCTATTGATCTGACCAAAGGAAAAAACCTAGACAAAGGCAGTAATGGTGGTTCCTTGGGTTCAACAGCACTCTCCTCTACTACATCTACTCCGTCAATCTCTCCATCCTCTGCTGTTGCAATGACAAAAGCCTCAGCTGCAGTAGCATCCTTCATGTCCACTTCTCCACTGAGAGAAAATGCCCTCTCAGATATTTCTGACATGTTGAGGAACCTGACAGAAAGTCAGGCATTGTCCAAGTCCTCCACACCTACCAGCCAATCTGAGCGCTCTGATATTGAAGGTGCCACACAAGAGGAAACAGAAGATGTTTCACCAGCTCAGAAACGTAAAGGTCGCCAGTCCAACTGGAACCCTCAACACCTCCTTATACTACAAGCCCAGTTTGCTTCCAGTTTAAGACAAACAAATGATGGCAAATACATGATGTCTGACCTTAGCCCACAGGAGAGAATGCACATCTCCCGGTTCACAGGCCTCTCAATGACTACAATATCCCACTGGCTAGCTAATGTTAAGTACCAGTTGAGGCGAACCGGGGGGACAAAGTTCTTAAAAAACTTAGATTCAGGTCACCCAGTGTTCTTCTGCAGTGACTGTGCTTCACAGATCCGCTCACCATCCACCTATGTCAGCCACCTGGAGTCCCACTTAGGCTTCCGTCTGCGAGACTTGTCGAAGCTTTCTGGGGAGCAACTACTCAACCAGATATCCCACCAACATCATCGACGTCACTCTAAAGGACTATCTGAAAAACTGTTCTCTAATCTTCACCCTTCCAGCCACCCTTTACCCTCCTCTCTACAGACATCTTTACCGTCTTCGCTCCCGATTTCATTGTCCTCATCCTTAACAGCATCTCTGCCCTCAACTGAAACCCCATCACCCTCCCCTGATGATGATGACAGTGGGGCAGTCTACCAGTGCAAGCTCTGCAATCGGACTTTTGCGAGTAAGCATGCAGTCAAGCTTCACTTGAGCAAGACTCACGGGAAATCCCCTGAGGACCATCTCATGTATGTATGTGAGCTGGACAAACAGTAGCACTGGTTGGGGACAATGCAGCACTTTTATAAAATGGCTCCCTCTTTCTCTCTTAAGTCTTTCAGACATTAAAAAAATGAAAGGCTGATTAAAAAGCGATGGAACTGCACAAAGAAGAGAATAAACTACTGCTATGAGTGTCGGCACATGTTTTTTTTTTCTTTTTGTGTTGTAGCAGTTGTTTTTTTATTAATACGATTTTAATAATGTGCTATGTAAACTCACTCAAGCCACACACTTATTTTACAGATTTACTTTGATGGGAAGAGACATTTTTCAAATGTGCATTGATACAGTAAAATATACAGTAAATGAAGGTTTGAAATAGATTCTAAAATGATGTGTTGAGTACTATTTGTGTAAAAGGGTTTAGTTTTTTTTATATTTTTGCATCATTGCGGTGTTATAAGCTGCATGCATAAGTAAAATTGTTTTGTTAAGCATTTTATAATTAAATCTTGTGCACTTTTTATGTTTTTTAACACCTGATCCATTTTTTTCTATGCCATTTTTTATGCTCAAGTCAACATATTAGATTTAACCCTGTGAGTACGTCAAAGCATTTCTAGAATTGAAATCCAAACTGTTGACCATAAATTAAAGTTCAGAAATTATTATTGTTCTTTTATTACTGTGAGAAATGTGCATTGT
>NW_013952442.1:2565430-2569998 GCF_001266775.1 Austrofundulus limnaeus | reverse complement strand
AATAACTTTATTTATTTATTTATTTATTTATTGACTGACATTTACAAATCTAGGAAAGTTACAGTCAAAAAAACTATTAAATACCTAACATTCTTTGAAGGAGTGCATTCTGCCTGTCACCTGCCATGGCAGCGTTTTAGAATATTATCATGTTGTCATAATAACAGATGAACTTAAGCCAATTTTTGTCAAACCTTGTGTGCACAGTCTCATTTGAAATTATGAAATCTTGAATATGAAATAGAATAGAATAACTCTCAGCAACTACCAAAAACAATTTTCTTGCAGACGGGTGACTGCCAAGGTTGATCAGTTGCAGATGTAAGATGATTATTCATGTTGATATGACCTGACAATATTTTTGGACATAAACACAAGCCAATTTATTTTCAGTAATTTAGTGAAGAGTCAGTACAACTGCTCTACAACATGCATGTGTGACGACATATATGGTGCATTTAAACACAAACATTTATGTAAATATGGACATATAAATCTATCTGAGGTAAACCAGGAGTATATACTCTAATTCTGTCTTTACTGTTTGTAGTAATTTTCAAATTTTAGATCCAATACCTAGTAAGGTTTCACTTTTTTATTTTACTCACATTTTTWTCAGTGTTAGCTGAAAAAAATAAAAGAAATTTACATTGCTTTACGTTGAACTGAAAATATCAGCATTCATATTTTAAAAAGCAGTAGGTAGATTTAATGCATGTATCTGAAATCATTTATTTTGCAATGTATATGAGGATAATCAAGAAAAGTGTGGCGTGGAAAAAAAGAAAATGAATGAAACTACTGGGTTCTGGAAAATACTAGAAGGTAACAAAGGTAGCTAAATATAAATAAACTGATTTTATTTGATCATGAATGGGATAACATGTTGTACTAACAAGATTGCATAATGTCTGCTATAATTTCCTGGTCAGTACATATACTACTTTACCATGAAGAATGAAGTACATTTATTATAAACATTGTATTTTTTTCTCTCTCATTCTTTTTATTTTTAATTAAATTTTATTTATTTATTTTATTTTGCTTTGTTTTAAGCTTAYCTTGTTGTTTAAAGTGTTTGAGAGTTTATAAATTCAAAAACAAAATAATTGTGGTGTTCAACTTCTATAGACATCACATTTCTTATCTGGGGCAATAAAATGTCATTTATACTGAACACCTTGTAAGCATTGTCAGAGCTTTAACAAACCAAACTTAACATTTCAAGAAAAGAAAGTGTGTCCTTCTCAAATAAATACTCTACTAAACCAAAAATGTCTTTATGTATTTCTGTATTACAGTTTCCAAGTCATTAATTCGCTAGAKAAACTCTTCTGTTAACATTAGCAGATCCTTGATTTGCTAATATCTTGATTTGGAAGGAGTTATTCATTTGTACAGCCACTAATGTCTGATCATAGGAATGACATATGGAAATTCTGTTTGGGTAGGGTTCTCAGGCTAGATTCCTTAAGAAGATGACGGGAAGTGTGCCAAATAAGTGGGAAGTTACACATCAAAGTCACACATCAGAAGCAGCTGGGAGGTAGAACTGTGGCATTTATTTGCTTTTTGAATGAAATATTTAAAGAATTCTTACAAGAAGTAACTTTCATATTTAGGTACAGCTTTGAATCTTTTTTGGTGCATACAGGAGAGAAACAAACACATATCTATTTTAGTAAGAAATGTACTCACATGTACATACAGTGATCAAATCCCTATAAGAATTATCATGTTTTTAATGTCTTGTTTACAAAAGTAAAAGTAATGTTCTGCATATAATGTAAAAAAAAATATATATATAAATCATTAATATTCAGATGTACACCTGAATAGTGATTGATGTCAGAAACAAAGGCAATATTAGTATAATAATCCTTTTTTTAATTGTGTAAGGCTCTAGTGAAAATTTTGATCTGGTTTCAGTTCATCAGATGCTCATTCATTGCTCGATCCCTAGCTGTGTATGTTTGCCACCTTAAGTATTGTGTCTCCTCTGTTCTTGCGCATTTCCAAAGTATCTTAAAATAACACATGTGATGAATGTGCAATTTTCCTAATTTACGAGTGACTGTCATACTCAAGCTGTGGCCTCAATGGAAGTCTTAAATGGGGCTTGAACAGCACTTCTCACAACAAGAAATCAATATGCCATGCAGCCTGGAGACTCAACCCGCTATCTACTGTGGCCGAGGCATCGCTAGCGGGGTAATTTCCTCTAAACACTACAAACACAGCTCAGCCACTTCACTGACACAAATAGAATCCCAGTCCCATGCTTTAACACACATACACTCAACACACACATAAAGACTGTGCATTCCTTATTCCTTATGTATACCCAAGTGTAAATGATTGTGTGTGTACCTGAAATACTACTGTATATGTGCTGTTGAGATACAATGTGTCAGCATATTTTCCTTTTACCTAAAAATAATATAAATTCGATTGCAATGAAATTATGTCAATGATACTTTTAGAATGCACCATTTTCATGCTCACTATTGTGAAGATTAAAAACAGATATGTGTGTAAAATTCTTTGCCTTTTAGGTTTCGAATGGTAGTTATGTACCAAGAAGTACTGGATCAAATTTGTATTTAAGCATGCAAAAGATCAGAATTCAGCTCTGACTGTAAAGGTATGTTTTTAGATCAAATGTGTGACTTTGTTCTAAATAATAAGATTTGTTTTCTTTTAATAAACAACAGGACTTTGCTTACTACTCATTCCATTTCCCATATCAGCACRTTGAGGTTAATCAGATTTGCTCCAGGTTCAAATGCAATTATTAACTTCAGAAATGCTGTTTAAGAAAATCAATGTTTTATGGATGTATAAGGTGCATATTATAAAAAGCTCTTATGCTTTCTTCATTATTGGTTAGTGGTTGCATGAAAACAGAGGAACCATGGTAAGAACGTACCATGTGGGGTCATCAAACTACAGGTACWGTATATAAATTCCAAATTATTTAGTGTTACTTGAACATTTATTAACATATGTTGCAATGATGATCTACCTAGTATATAAAGTAAAATGTTTTTTTAAATCAAAGCTGAAGATAAACAGAGGATGTCTGATCAGAAGGCTAGCTATAACARGATTTAATATATTCTAACCTTAAAAAGAGCTTTAATGATGTAAAGAATGCTGGTTTGAAAATATATTTTTTTAACTTTACACACTTTGGTAAAAGTGTAGATTTCRATGTCACTCTTTTTGAATATGTTTCACAGATTTTGCATTATGAACACGTTCTTGTTTTTTTCTGATTAGTATAAGTCAGCAGAAGTGGGGATGGGATAGTCTCTTTCGGTTTGCCTGATATCTCAGAGATCACACCACTCTGCTGCTTCTCTTCAAGCTCATTATCACAGTTAAATTATTTCCTCCCACAAGAATGTTAATTAACACACATGTCCAGACTGTGTCTGGCCACACAAATTGATTACAACATCACAGCCAGTGTGCGTGTGTGTGTGGAGTTGGCCTCTGCATGAACAAAAGGCAGTTGGCTGCAGGAACATATTACATATGCCACACAATGTGAGGCATTCTTCCTGGTGCTTACATATAAAAAAGCATGTGTTCACACACTGAGATAAGGGAGGTAACAAATTCATCTTTTTTAGAAAAAAAAAGAGTATTTAAGTATTAGTATTTAAGGGCAAGAAGTGATTTTAGAAAAGTCTAGTGATATTCCTGTACATGCCAACGAGCTGAACACAATGGCAAGTCTTTGTTTTGCCTTTAAATAAATAAATAAATAAATAAAACATTAATAGTTATAAATAGTACGACATGGTGTTATTTTTAGTTAATCCCAATTAAAACTGAATTATTTGACAAGAACTGTCTGCTCTTCAGTTCCGTATAAAGTATATTATACATATTTAAAAATCAAATGCCCAGCTCTATTTTTTGATTCAACCAAGATTTCAAAATACTTTCAAAGAAATACAAAAACTGTGTCATGTAACCCTGACTAGCTGAYAGAACCAAAAATTAAGGTCTTTGAAGAACAAAAAGTTGGATGGACTAACTTATAAATGACCGTTCATTCCCCTAATTTCCTTATAATTGCTTCATTTTGTTTTAGCATAGTCTGGATCATATCACAGTTTTAATTTTTGCAAAACATGAAAATAATTATCGCACAGATTGCATTGTAAAACAACAAACATTTTTTGAAGTTTTAAAAGGGTCTGTAATTCTCATGTTTATTTCTGTTTCGTCTGCGTCCTCCTGTGCCATTAGTTTGTTTCGTCTCAGTGAGATTTTGCTTCTCAGCTCCTGCTCCATCCACTCCCACCTGTTCTTTGTTGTAAATTCACCCAGGTGTCTTCAATCCACTCATTAGCCCCTGTCTATTAAGTCCTGCAGTTTTCACATTGCAGTCAGACACRCCCCTCGTCCATTTTGTATTTGCTGCCACATCAATGATTGATGTGGCAGCAAATGATTGAATGATGTACGTTGCGGGTGTTTCGGAGAAACTGAGACGTTTATTTTCTAACCATGATGTCCCAGTGGCTTTCAAACCCCAAAACACTTTACAGCAA
>NW_013952442.1:2562958-2564912 GCF_001266775.1 Austrofundulus limnaeus | reverse complement strand
CCTATACACTTTTTTCTTTTTTTTTTTCACATCAATGATCATTATTTTTTTTTACGTAGTTTAGTTTTCATGCAAGTTCCTCATGCCAGTCTACATTCTTGAACTTTCTTCAAACAAAAATGTGGGAAAACATGGCAAAATCTTTGAATCAACAGTTAATTTTTTAAGTAACTGTAAAAAAAAATGTTGTGTCTTGTTTTGTGGACTACGGTTAAAGGTTGACACGGGTTTGCACTGAACAAATATGGATTGGATAAGAGGCAGGTTAAGATATGGAGATTTGTCGGCTGTTTAAATAAAAATAAAAAAAATCACAGGATTGTGAAGCTTTTTGCTTTTAGTCTCACATGACATTTCATATTCGTGTAACTTGAAAATGTGAAATAAAGCATGAAGCCATCAAATACTCACTCAAACTTCTCAACAGCAACATGCAGCCTAGCATTTATTAAAACATTTGACACTTTAATATAACTATAGTTGGAAAGTACCAGTAATSAGGTTTGTTGACCAGCAATTCTCATCATCAAATTCCACTGTATTTGTAAGAAAACATGAAGATAATACAGAAATGACACAGAAACTTTGTACATCTTCTTTTAGTTCTTTGATCTAAAAGGAAGTGTTCTGATGGGTGCTTTGCCTCACTGCCAATGAAACTGAGTTACCAAAAGACTGGTGGGGGGGCTGGGGGGAACAGCCTTCCATCCCTTGTTTCTGTCTTTCAGTCTCTCTCCTCCTGCCTCTGCAGTACTGAAAGGCTCATCAGGACTTGTCATCGCTCTAATGAATATCWTTTAAATTGCTTTGTGTATGGGAGTGAGTTTGGATGTCGATTTAATTTGCGCATGTGTTTGAGCTCTTGTGCTCGGYGGGGCGGACGGACGGAGAGCGGCAGCCCTAATGAAACGCCGGCCTTCGTGACAGGCTGATGAGGCTCGACCCGATCAGACGGCTTTGAGTGGAAATTTTGACAGGGCGCTAGAGGTACCGAACGTACTGTATCTTACACACATGAGCTTGTAGACCGAGCGCGAGATACAAAAATGCGGCAAWACTGGAGCACACACATTTACATACACATAAAGATTAAGACACCAGATACATTCTTGAGCGGGAATATTAATGTGTACCTATTTGCATACAGACTCAAATATCTGCACACATCAAATCTGCATTTCAGGAAAAAAACTGACTCCAGGCCAGGCATGTGTTATCATGGCATTCCAGTCTGTTGTGTTAGCAATGCTAGCTGAGCACCTGTCCTAATTTACAGATCCTATCCACTTTTAGCGCAGCCTTGCTAATGATGGCACTTCAGTGTACCTGAGCTGGGGGAATATGTAAAATAACAGTCACTTCACTTTGCTCAGGATGAGCCATACCAGGCCATAAGCATGGCCTTATCAAAATGAAATTACAATATATGCTGATACCATATTTCCACAACCCCCACTCCGAATCCTCCTGTRTGCACTCCCTCTGCCGCACACCCAGTGAAATATTACAACCTTTCCCAATGCAAAAGATATAAATCCGCATTTAGGAACTGCAAAAACAGCACAAAGCATTCCCAGGCCGGCCTCTATCTAGTGAAGCACTTATGATTTAGCTTTGCAGGTGTATCAAGAGCCTTCTCACCCTCTCTTATTCAATTTTTTTTCTGCTTGTAGCACAGCAGAAGGCACAGTTGCAGCGTCACCCACAGTACCTTGTTTCATTACAATCACCCAGAGGTTTTTTAATTGAGTCAGAACCAATTATGAACCAGCAATTAGCTATTAATGTAATCAATTACTCCTCCATGCTTGTCACATCTGAATGCAACGCCAATATGGAATGTGTGCATGGTACATTCAGCATATTAGCAGGTTTATCACATTCAAGCTGAGGAAAAGGAAAAGTGCACACACACACACACACACACACACACACACACACACACACACACACA
>NW_013952442.1:2560517-2561769 GCF_001266775.1 Austrofundulus limnaeus | reverse complement strand
TAACAAAGTAATTATGGTTGTCATGGATTTAACTGTATAAAGTAAACAGAAGACATTTTTTTTCTTTTCTTTTCTTTTATTATTATTATTTTTTTTGCATTGTTTCTAAGGTTATTCATACTGTATGTGTTGTGTCCATACATTGAAAAAAAAAAAACAAGTTGCACAAACTGCTCAATATAAATTAAGTACCTAGAAATGCGTTCATTCTTATCCATAGCAATAACTTTAAATACTGACTCTCTATTACTGGGTTGCAAAAGATGTAGCATTGACGTCATGAAACGCAAATGGGGGCAGGGAGTAAACGCAGCCACATTTCCKTCTGTTGGTTCAGCATCAAAATGCCTAAATTTTGTGTTGTGCATGGTTGTTGCAGCCGCTCTAATCGGGAGTCATATAAACATTTTTTTGTATTTTATTTTAGTTTTTTTGTGTTCCGTAAGTGGTGTGTCACAAGAGATTTATTAAAAAAAACTTACAGAAAAAATATGACAAAAGTGGATCAACAGTCTACGACTAAAAACAGGCAGTGTGGAGATGAACAATGCAAGAGTTTGCAGCAACCACTTTCTAACAGGTTAGGATCTTATTGTTTAAACCCTATTTTCAAATATTTTCCTGGATAGTTGCTTGATTTTGGGTTTACTAAAGCTAAACAAAATATTTACAAGTTAATCAAAGCACATAGAAATAAAAGGGGTAAACTTGTTAGCGATAGCATTGTTATCATAGGCTAATTACTTAAAATAACACAACTGACTACTCACCTGGGCAGAGACAAGTCGACTACCATTTAAAACTTTGGATCCTAAAGGGTTGACCCAACCTGAAAYAAAATAATTGTAGGCTTTGAGGCTTTTGAAAGCTTTCACCTGGCTTGTCATATAATACGAGGTCTGCAGCACCAGATAGTTTACGTTGATCGCCTAGATGCCAGGTAAATCCTGAAGATTATATATCAAGTATTTTTTTATTAAGACAATATCAATCATATCCTAAATGTACATGGATTTTTTTCACRATATCTCATCTGCACCAGCCCATTCAGGGGATTACCGTACTCGCTGTGATCCATTTCTCTGTGTTTTGAACCAGAGCACATCACCACCTGCACCCCATCTACATTTGTGTAGCGTCCGATTCACGTGACTGCAACCCAGGTATACGATTTGGATGGGCAACAGGCAGCCTGTGGGTCACATCTGGTCAGCAGGTTACTCCTGCATGTGCCGCCAAGGAGCCACCAATC
>NW_013952442.1:2552873-2560407 GCF_001266775.1 Austrofundulus limnaeus | reverse complement strand
ATATATATATATACAGTATATGTACAACTTGAACTCTGACTCTTTTTTTTTATTTCTGTCTGATAGCGACTCAAAATCTAATAACAAAATCTAATCTAATAATCTAAAACATCAGATTCCTCTCTACAGTCTGGGCTGTTGAGCATTTTAGCTTAGCTTTGTTTTCATGCAGACATTCCCCTTTGACATCACTTCATGTTACTTCACATGCACATATCTCAACAACTGTTCATCTCAGTAGCATGATAATTGTTGTGCAATAAGTTCTCAGTGTTATTTTCCCAAAAACGCATTTGTATTATTACAAAAAAGTTTGATGTCACAGGCACTTTAAGTATGTGGGCACCTTATTCACAAGTGATGGAGCGGGAGATGGATTGACAGATTGGGGCCTTATTCTCAGTAATGAGGGCATTTMTTCGGTTGGTTGTGAGGTGGTCGGGGTCAGCTTTAGAGACAGGTTGAGGACCTCTGTCATTCGGGGGAGCTTGGACTAGAGCTGCTGTTCCTCTGCATCTAAAGGAGTAAGTTGAGGTGGTTTGGGCATCTGATTTGGATGCCTCCCTTTGGACGTATTGGAGACCCAGGACTCGCTGGAGGGATTATGTATGCTCTCTGGCCTGGGAATGCCTCGGGGATCCCCAGGACAAACTGAAAAATGTCACTGAGGAGAGAGATGTCTGAGTTTCTCTCCTGGACTTCTGGTCTCTGAAGTGTGTCTCTGCATAAGCTACATAAGATGGAGAATGATTTTCATGTTTGGGTAAGTGTGCAGCGTTATATGGCTCTCTGGTTGTGTTAACAAAATATTGTGGCCCCTTCCAGCATTCAAGTTGGCCATCCATGTTCTAGAAATAATCTTGCTCAAATTATGTATTTTATTTTTCTTTGTTTTGGTCAGTAATGTATGATGACAGAGACAAAATGGTAAGTTTCATGTCYAAGCTAGTTAAACAGACACACACACATTGCAGAACAATAAACTTTTACCACCATTTATTGGTCCAAGAAATGGTCAAAACTACAGGCACCAAACTCTACTTGTGTGCTGCTGGAGAGGCCAAATTTATGAGGCCTTTTTGTTAACTGAGCGGTATGTGCTGGATTGTGCTCTTGGTGACATATGTCTTCATTTGTGAAGGCTCGGCCTTTGCCAGGGTGGAACTTTCATTGGCAAGTGCCAGTTTCCCCCAGGAGAACTGTTAGGCAGCACACAGGAAATAAAAGGGAATGCCAAGTTACTTCCTAATTCTGTGAGTGATTTTATTACCCCAGACGCTGGACAAATTTAGGCCAAATGAGGGGATGAGATTTCATCATGCAGACTAATACCCACCACCAAACTGCACAAACCCAAATTCACACACGCACACACACAGACACAAACACTACATTTAAATATTAAAACAGATTGGTTTGGGAAAACTGGGACAACAGAATCAGAGAGTAAGAAAAGGTGGGKGATCCGAGGCTAACCATCGAGTGAGCTTGAAACTTTGAGTCTCCTGCTTTTAAMAGGGTGCTTTGTCAGGACGTTGAGGTCATTGCCAAGATCTCTCTCCTCTTAACTAGTCCACATCTTGACAAGGCAATGAGACCCTCCCTAAGTGTAATTAAATGATAAGCTCATATTTGAGGGGCAATTGCAAGGCGGCTGGTCAAAGAGCGCTGTCACAGAGAGCTGGCATGACGAATATCCATATTAGCAACCACACTGCACCCAAGAACAGGGATGACCAGTAGAATGCTTTTGTACTGTAAACACGTGTGTGTGTGTATGTGTGTGTGTGTGTGTGTGTGTGTGTGTGTGTGTGTGTGTGTGTTTGTGTGGAGAGAGTTATTGAAGGACTGTTATATGCATTCAAACACATTCTCCATCAGACAAGCAGAATATGATGGCAAATAAACATTGCGTTGTCCCAGAATAGACACATGAGCAGAAACGAACACTCTCAACGCAACCGCCGATCATTTAAGATATGCCCGCAAAGGGCAGATGGAGGTAAAGGGGACATGCACTCTAGTATGTCAGCACAACATGCATCTCCCTGTAAATCAATGAAAGATGATGTGAGCTGTGCATCCCAGCTGTTTGATATGCAAACGGCTCTTCTATGTAAATTTGCTTTGACAGCTTTAGACACAGAGAGCAAGAGAGAAGCTCCAGTATTGCAGGTATGCCCAGGGCAGTCAGAATAAAAAAATAAAAAATAAATAAAATAAAGAAAAATCAGACAACTACAAGAGATAAAAAAAAGACATTTAAGACTTACATAATGTGTGTTACCTCACTTAGTACCTAAAACAAACTCACCAAGCCCTGTTGTAATGCTGGGATCATCTTTGTGAAAATGTGTTTGTTATGTGCAGCWGTTATAAATGCAAACACTAGACTTTTCTCAAAACGCCTTCATAAATAAAGGAAACACCAAAATCATTTTGTGCTTGGTTTTCTCTGTAGGTGTCTGTGTTCAAGACATGTCTCCTCCCTTTTCCTTTCATGGGGTGGATATTTAAGCGTTTGCTTGCTTTAATCCTGTGAGTGAGGCTCAGTGTAGTGCGGGCCTGTTCTCAGCAAGACTCCCATTGTGGTGTTCGCTCATTGTGTCTGTGGAATAAAGCTGCCTCTGTTGTCTAGCCAGCTTCCTGCTTCAAACATTGCCTGGCTGCTCTGTGAAGATCTCCCTCCTCCCACCAGGCCTTCTTCTTCTCCATCTTTTTGTCTCTCCTGCTCTGTCATTTGGCCTCCCCTCCCAATTGTTTACCTCTGCCTTTTAGGTTTGTCAAGATTCGTCTGACTTGATTCCACAAGTGCCCCACCTTTCTCCTTGTTGTAGGAAAATAAATAATTTCTTTTGAACTCAGTGAGAAGGAGGATCTGAGTTTTCTTTTTTTAACAGGTGAAGAATGGATAAATAGATGAAGGGATAAAATGACACATAAAGCCAAAAAAAAGACCAAAAAGAGGAAAATGAACTGACATATAAAGCACACAAGCATGAGTCACTGTTCATGATTGCTTTTCAATGCCTGAGTCATTTTTGTCCTGTCACTTGAGCTAACGCACAAGCACTAACGCTCACCTGGGGAACAGCTGAGGCAAAGCAGAAAGAGAGCGCGTAACACACACCAGCGCAAACTTGGAAACAGTGACAAAGTCTTCCACTATAGCAATACCTTACTGGTTGCTTTTCTTTCTAGCGCACCAGGARGAATGAAGTAAAGGAATTGGCTCCACCTTAGTTTTCAGCTTAATAAATCATAGAGTAGGGAAGCTTGTTAAACTGAACTTTATATAACTTCTGTGGAAAGGTCAGCACTCTCTTTTCAGAGGTGATTTAAAGATTAGACGAGTCAGTGTTTCCATCACGCTCACACTCACTTTTGARTGAGCACATGCACTTGCATGGAATTGCACACATCAAAACACATTTTTTCATTATTTCAATGACTTSTGTTTGTCAGATTTTATAATTATTACGAGTATTTTATATTCCGTAATGTCAGCTTGAGTTTTCTGTATTCATATATTTTTCTTTCATGTGACATTTTATTAGGTGACAGTGTCCAAGGTGAGACGTGGTTAATCATGTTCAACTGCAGACTAATCCAAGCATCACTTGCACATATCTGAGCAAAGTCCAACTCCATTTCCCAAAGCAGCTAATGACAGAATTTCCATTCTTTYCAGTGAATTGAGGCTTTGTTTCAAAGATTAAAATGCTATTAAAAGCCGCCCTGGGTAAAAAGCTCCATATGCTGTTACTGACTGGTGAAGGAGTTGGATGCAAATGTCAKATTTAATATCAGAGGTGTACATTGTTGAAAACATGAGTGATACTTTCTTGTGGGGACTACTGAAAACGAATGACCCAACTCGTTTGAGTGACATGACAAACAACAGGAACAAAGTTGTGGACAGTATTAGCCATCCATAGTTTTTTTTTTTTTGATTCCTTCTAATGTCTTTATTTTTTTTTCTCCTTAACAACAGACAGAATCCTCCTTCACTTTTTCATGGAAAACAGGCAGAGCGGTGGAGTACAACGGCTCAGGGGGGAAACGGGGATTCTGCTTGACAAAACACATGGTTATGCCTACGTGACACAATGATGTCATAACGTATGGCACACATGATGACGTATTTCCCTACATGATGATGTGATTCCAAAGGCTCTGTGAACCAAACTGTTCGTCAAGAGCCGTTAAACCCATCTCTACTGAAAACTCTATGGTTTGTTGTAGCACCTAAAGGATTAAAGAAAAAAAAGTGCCCAAAGTGTACAGCTTACTCTTGATTAATAAAATCTCAAGAAATTTAACAATAAAAAAATGAAAAAAAAATTTTGTCATTGCCACAACAGTCCCTCACTATGACAAATTTCTAAGGAATATCTATTGTAAGAAATACAGATTACAACCAGATTGGGTAACATTGAAAACTAAAATCAGTCCATGCATATTTGTACCAACTTGGTCTTATTTGAAGCTGAGGCACATGTGCAGAACTTTCTTGATGAATGAAGTTCATTAAATTTATTAAGATGGTTGATAGCATTTGATAAACTTAAACCATGCATGTTTCCCTGACTTCTCATGACTTAATTTTTGTACACAAGAATCAAGCTAAAACTGAAGAATGCAAAGAACCATTTTCACCCACAGTTTACAAACCTAATGCTGTTTACATTCTCTTTTTGATTAGATCTTGTTCGTACTTTGAACAAATTCAAATCATCATCTCACAATCAGTACATTGGTAAACGTGCAGTTCTGGACTAAAAGTGGCCTTGTGTTAAGGAATGCATCTACAGTTCAATCTAGGACCCAGGTTGTGGTGTAAATCAGTCTTTTAATGGCTTACCGGAGTGAGAGTATTGTCCATCATTGTAATGCCTTTTTTTAAAGGCACTTCCCTCCACCTCTCCATTTCCCCCTCCTGTCCTGTTCCTCCTCTCAGAGAGGCCTGTCACATATACTTCGCACTGACGGCTGACGGATCGGGCCAAGACATTCGTCTCAGGGCACTCCTCTATATATTGTTAATTTAATGCATGATGACGTGACCAATTACAGCAGGCCTGCACGCTCAAATAGCATGTCAAAACCTGTGTATCAATCTATTAGATCCTGTCTCCCTGCACATTACAAGGTACCTTAAAGTCCCTCTCATGCACTGGGGGAAAATGCTGACCTCATGAGAAACAGGCCTCTGATCTTCCCTGGCCTTTTAAAGTTCATAAAACACAACAGGATTTCAACTGAAGTAAGAGTGTGATCAGGGGACATAATAAAGCAATATATGACCACAACTGCATGGATTTACAAAAATAAAGTACATCCAGAAAGCCGTGCATGGCTGTAATGCAATATGTATTTTCCTCTTAGTGCCCAAAGATTAGTAGACATGGCCTGTAGTAGTGGGGTAGAGTTGGGCTGAGCTGTACTGCCTTCTTCAAAACTTCATTTCCATCTTCCTAACCGCTCCACTCACTTTTCTTGCCTCCCACCATCCAAGTGGGATTTTCTTTCTGACGGTGGAAGCTGTGAAGTTTGACTGGCTGTGTTCACGCTTTGATGCTGTCACTTCCCATCCACTCAGAGAGATCAAGGCCATCAAGCTCTTTCAAATGAGCAGACATCAGCACAGGGAGATTAGCTGAGTGTTGAGGCCAGGGGCATCATGGTTGTCCCCCATGCCCAATGCAACCCTTTCTCAGCTACAGGGTGATGGTGTCCTGCAAATAGTGTATTTTATATATCTTGTGCTAAACTTGACAACCTTTAAAGGATATAATTTTCTTCTTGGTTAAAGGGGATATCATGCAAAATCCACTTTTTTAGCTGTTAAATGTGTTTCTTGTATACTTGGAGTCTCTAGGTGTGCAGTAAACTAGTAAAGTTGAATTTAGTCTCTCTTAGTGCTTCATAGATCTGTTTGGGTCAACACATTAATTTCTCTGTATTTTATATTATGTTTTCTGAATTATTACGTCAACAGTGTTTTTTATTTATTTATTTATTTTTTTTGACAGGACATACATATAAAGTGTGGACTGATAAACTTCAGTTGGATTGTCTTCATTCTCCTCTGGCTCTGGGTCAGTCTCTGATTTCAACATGTAAGGCTGGATGGACAAGTATTTCACTGTTGACATTTTTTAATAACAATTGGCAAATTTGCAAATGAAACATTTCTGCACTACTAGAYATCCATAAATCCCTTTAACTGGAGTGGACTGGTTTGGAAGTCAGAGTGGGAGCTCCTCATATCAAGGTTGGCTAGAGGAATACCCAAATACAGGCTTGGCTGATGATGACAGACCGACTCAGTAAAGTGAGTTTAGTGATGGTAGGAATTGAACTGGTCCTAAAAGGGAACAACAATAGATTAGTAGGTGGATCCAGAGAAGCAAGGTGAAAAAAATTAATGTTCTTTGTCTTACATGTTTCGCGGAGGAGGCGGTGGAGATCCAGAGTGGTAAGTATTTGGTGTTTCGTAGTGTTCTAGTTGCAGTACCATTTTTGGAGGAGTAAGAGTGACAGGACGGAGGTGAGGTTACTCAGCAGAGAGATCCAGGATGTTTCCAACATGGGAGAGGATCACAAGATGGTTCCAAACCAGGACACAGGTGAGTCAGCAGAATTCACAGGAGAGTACCTTCATCACAGACAAAATCCCAGTGATATTCAATGAATCTTYGCTAAACTAACTGGTGTCTGGAGTACCAAGAATGACTGATCCGGGTGAACAGGTGAGTAATTGGTTGAGTGATTGGTTGACTCCGCCCATGTCACCCTGAAAGGTGAGTCTCAGAACACAGCAACAGAATCTCCATGACTCGTTTGGATTTAAAGATACAGTCTCAAATTGATTTGACAGTCTTCCTCCAGCTGAACCTGCCATGAATGTGCAGGCTGGTGAGCAGCATGGCCACCAATGATAAACAGCTATGGCACATTTAAAACTCTCAGAAAGTGGCAGTTTTCCCGTAACATTAACTTGTCTCTCCACCATTAGCACAGGTACGAAGATAGGTACGCGCTGTGWGTGGCAAGTGTGTGAGCAGTGTGTACCTGAACGTGATTAATACTRGTAAGACATTCCTCTATGCTCTGATTGGCTATTTCTGACTGGGAGTGGTGCATTTCTGCACTGGGAGGAGCCACAGGATCTTTATTTTTTTCACATGGTACTGTTTGTTTATATGAACATAGGTAATATGATGAAATGGCCATTCGGAATAAAAATGCAWCATGTTAACACCCCATTCGGATTATTCTGGTGTGAAGAAATTTAGTGTTAGGTAGGTTAGTACTGATTTTAGAAGCGCAACACTATATTCTTAGTTCTCCTTTGGAAATATTGACAGTGTTTAATATATTGTTATGTCTTGATTGAAATAGGTCTAGCTACATGTCCGAAACATTTTTCAACACATAAATAACCGTTTGAATAAAAGGAAAAAAAATTGTATAGGTCCTCTGGACGGTTTCTTCTTTAATGAAACGTTTCGTCTCTCTTCCAAGAGAC